>NC_056727.1:242245284-242357784 GCF_019279795.1 Protopterus annectens
AGGCAACTGAATATGAACAACTATTCTCACTTTCACATTATTAGTGAGAGGATACCCATGAATCCCTACAGATATTTGAAAGGCAAATTTGAGAACACTTTCATTGATCTGAATTCTCTGACCATTCTACCTGTACTAAAAAGGAAAAAAAAAAAGATGTTGTTTAAGAATTCTGCATCTATCCCTGCTACTGTATGAATAGATGCCACAAAAGAGTCCACGTGTGATTGCATACAGTACTTTTCCAGGTAATAGTGAAAGTATAGTTCTAGACCATTTTGTAAGATCTCTGCACATCCTCTGCATTGGACATCATGTCAGTCAATGGCCAGACAAGTACTTCAGTACCTAGCTGACATCATTAGGTAACTGGAGGATATGATGGATGAATCACTTAAACAGCTATTTTACAGGGTGTCTCAAATGGCTACTGAAACTGTAATCATACCATCAAATGTGGCTATTATATTGTTAATACCTATTCCAGGGCATAGTCACAGAGTTATATCAGAGAAAGAAAAGACCATGCAAACAAGTCATAGTTATTTCTTTCTCTCTCTCTCCCATTATGATTTAGGGCTGGAACTACCCTATTCATCAATGGCCTATTTTCAGACACCTTTCAAATCTGGAACAAGATTATTTTATTTTATTTATTTGTTACTGTATTTGCTTAATTGTTAAGGACACGCGGTAGTGGTGCTGCGGTAGCGTTGTCGCCTCATAGTAAGATGCTGGCCGGTTCGATTCTCAGTTAGAGCGTCTTCTGTGTGGAGGCATGCGTGAATGGGTGTACCTTCGTTGAAGGTTGTGTGTCAGGGCTGGTAACTCAGCACGTAAAAATCAACTACCAATCATTAGCAGACCGGAGTTCCGCTGTGGCGACCCCTAACCAGGAAAAGCCGAAAGACACAAACAAACAAACTGTAAACAAAGGAGGGGCATTTAAAGGAACAGAGTGGAGAAGGCAAAGGCTGGAGAGGACCACAAGTGAGGGAAAGAGAGACGTAAACAGTAGTCATTTGTTGGCACAATTTGTTTCCCTACATTTTTTAAAAAGTGAGTGCAATTCTATGTATTAAGCTGTTGCTTGTTTACCAAAGTAAAATACTGCATCAAGAACAATGTTTATGTGTTGTTAAGTATGTAATTTCAGGTAGTTGAATGTCATAATGTTGTAACTTTGTTTTGTTATTCTTGCTGGGAAGTTGCATGATTTAAAAAAAATAATATTAATTTTCCACAGTAGTTTACTGTCTTTCACAGAGTGGTAAGGCCCTGACTGAGGTCCAGATCACCCATAATCAGTGACTCTAGTGACTCAGATGTCAGAGGAGCTGATTATGGCTCGAATGGCTCTTGTCCTTGTATAATGAATGGGTCAGTGAAGTCAAGAGGGGACTTATGGATGGCAAGAAACAATTTAAAAAAAGATAAGATTTCATAAACATAGTTCACAAAAATAAATACTACTTTTCACAGAACTATTTCTTATTGTAAATCTGCAGGTGGAAAATATAATTCCACCCCAACACCCATTATACACTGATGTGAGACTGGAAATATATAATTGGGAAATGTCTCCACAAAGCACATGTACACACACACACACACACACACGCACACACACACACACACACACACACACACACACACACACACACACACACACATGATTATATCCATATTTACAAGCATTCCTTTGAGTGGCCAGCAGGTGGCAGACATGCAGAGGCATGCCTCAGTGACAGACGTTTGCTAAGGCCTGCCATAACCTTACAGTTCTTCAAAAGAGGGTTCATTTTTGGGGATCAGCTCTGCTGACTGTTGTGTTGAAGTTCCACTTTCATCTCACTGACTACCTGTCATTGATGACATCTTGGTTGTTCTTGCACTTAGTTAAACTTTAAAACAGTGAACTAACCTAATGATTATGGAGTGTGTCAGTCATTTTGAATTCTGCTAATGGTAGCAGAGCAGTCAGGCCAACATTTGTGTTACTGATCAGCACTGAATGGCAGTGAAATTACTTTGTGGACTTGACCACTGAAATGGAACTAAGTGCATACAACCACCTCTCTTTCACTCACTGTACAGTTCCATGGTTCCATTCCCACCGAGAACACACACACACACACACACACACACACACACACACACACACACACACACACACACACACACACACCTGTCTATCTCTCTATCTACATTGAGATAAATAGATGTGTGTGTGTGTGTGTGTGTGTGTGTGTGTGTGTGTGTGTGTGTGTGTGTGTGTGTGTGTGTGTGGGTGTGTGTTTGTGTGTGAGGTATAATCAAACCTCTCAACCTCTTAGAGCAAGAAATCTGGACAAAGCCATAAGTAAAAGTGGATAAAAGCCCAAAAATAGGGACATTTTTTAAATATTGCTATTACAAAGTTAGAAAGTTGCTATATTAACAGGTTTTGCATTAGCATGAATTTTCTGAAGGGTATGAAGCCTGAAAACTCAAATGTCTGTCATTGTTTGCAAACTTTAATCATAAATAATTTGCCACCAGTTTGCCAGAAAACCACAATTTTATGAAAAATGGACCAAACATATGAGGCAAAAATCTGGACATTCAGCAAAAATCTGTACAGTTGAGAGGTATGGACATAGACATAGCATCAGGATAGCTGAAAGTGCATCTTGCCAAGTTGTTGTGCTATAGACACTAAGGTGGAAGAGTACCTAAAAAAATAAAATAATTAAAAAAAATTGCCACACTTTACTATCGACCTATTGCAGAGACAATCCACATCTAGTACTTTGATGCCATACAGTAATTACAAACATAAATGTCTGTTCAGAATATCTGAAAGATGCATGCTTACTGCTACAGGTACTTCTAATATAAAATGTAAGAATGATTTAAAAAACTTTGAAACTTCCAAACTCACAAGCAGCACTTTCCACCCTCAAACACCAGTGTATTTGTACTACATGGTATACCAACACAGTTGTATTTAAGAAAACTGAAAAACTAATGCTAACAGTCAAAATGCTATTAGTTTTTTTATCTGAAGTAAATGGCTCATTATTGACTCCCACATGTCCTCCTGCCCATCCAACTTAAAAATTTTTGCCAAGCATACATGCAATCTAATCCAACTTCATGCCGGAATACACAAAGTAGCCTGTTTTATACCAGGAGTATTGTCAAACCTATTCTAGCCTATGTTCACTCTGTTTCCCATCAGTTAGACTCAGTAGCATGTAGTCTCCTGGGCCGAGCAATGAAATGTTACTTCATATTATTTTCCTGTAGACAAAATTACCTCTAGATCTATATTTTATTTCACTTTCTGTTACACGTGTTTATAGTTTACTGTTTAACCTTCTAAACTGCTCATTTCTACATGCTTTTCTATTTAAGACTCAGACACAGGCCTTTATCATTTTACTATGTAGCATTTTCAGAAAAAAAACTGCTGTATGTACATATGTGCACACGTGTGTGTGTGTGTGTGTGTGTGTGTGTGTGTGTGTGTGTGTGTGTGTGTGTGTGTGTGTGTGTGTGTGCTTCTGTCTGTCTGCACATGTGGTGTGAGTGTGTGTGCTTGTGTGTCATAGAGAGAGCAACAGAATGGTATAGCTGTTACAGTTGGAATGCCTTATGTTTGGCACTTTCCATGTCTCCCATGTGTCTATGCAATTTTTTTAATATTATCTCTGGATTCTTTCTACAGCCCAAAGACATAGAAGTATGCAAATTGATGATACTGGAATTGCCCTAAGTATGTGTGTTAAGTGTGTAACTAGCCCCAGGGATTTTTTCGTACTTTATATCTGATGTATGCCAGGGTATAGCTTCTGCCTACTCATAACCCTGAACTGACTAAGATAGCAATGAAAATGAAGGAATGACTGTATGACAGGGTAAACATATATGTGTGTGTATATGCGTTTGTGTGCACATGTGCATTTGTGCTCGCACGTGTGTGTGTGTGTGTGTGTGTGTGTGTGTGTGTGTGTGTGTGTGTGTGTGTGTGTGTGCTTGTGTCTGTGTGTGTGTGTGTGTGTGTGTGTGTGTGTGTGTGTGTGTGTGTGTGTGTGTGTGTGTGTGTGTGTGTGTGTGTGTGTGTGTGTGTGTGTGTGTGTGTGTGTGTGTGTGTGTGTGTGTGTGTGTGTGTGTGTGTGTGTGTGTGTGTGTGTGTGTGTGTGTGTGTGTGTGTGTATGTGTGTGTGTGTGTGTGTGTGTGTGTGTGTGTGTGTGTGTGTGTGTGTGTGTGTGTGTGTGTGTGTGTGTGTGTGGGTACACATTTGTGTTTCCAGGCACAGTAGCCTATTCTAATGCTACTACAGTTGTTAAGTACAACAAGTAATGTGTGTAGCATGCTATCCTGAAGCACCTTTCGGCTTACACTGCTGTATGAAGACACCTGGAATTATGGCATTCTAGCTTAACTGAAAATGATTGCAGATATGGGAATAGTGCAGGCTGTATTACAATCATCAGGCACATGTCAAGACTCGGTCAGATTGCTCCAACTATATTCTGAAAAAAAGGGCAACTGCATAGCTAGATTAATAATGAGCTTGGGGTAAATTATCTCATATCTCATTCACCAATTTTCCATTTAATAAGTAACTTTTTACTTTTACTTTTCTTTAGTACAATCTGGTAGCATGGATTTTTTTTCACACAAATAATATATTTGTCTCACAAGAGATGACGTGTTTTGTGTGTGAAATTTCTCAGATTTCATTTTTTGATACAAGCATGTACTTCCTTGACTTTTTAGAATTGACTGTTGTTTGCGCTTTATATTTAAAATATAAATGCCTTTAATTTTGAGTTACAGTTGATTATTAATATCATGTATTCTTTTTCTCCTTGTAAATTGTTGCATGTCTCGCATATCAAATCAGACATTGAGGCTGGGTATGTGTTTGAGTCGTTTATTATACATAAACACATCAGGAACTGTAACTGAAACATATACTTAAGCTAAGCATGTGCATCTCCGCTCATGCCTGCATTCACTGTGACTGACTATACAAAATGGCACTGATCTTGCACATGCTCAGTAACTTATATGCATGTGCTATCCAGGTACAATGGCTGATTAGGTACAACACACACAATGATCTACATAGGGTTGCCACCTTTTCAAATGCCCAAAGTGGGACAATTGTGGTGCAAGCATTAGATTTTGTGGGCCAAAATATAGCCACGGCCAGTACAAAGGACAGTACTTCAATTTTTTGCCTAAATAAAAGCTTATTCTTGTAGCATTTTAGTTGCTTAGTGTGTTTCTTATAACGTTTAGGTGTTTCAGATGCAGAATAACTGCTTTATACAACCATTACATAAAATATAGAAAATAATTCTGTCCTAAAATCTCAGGACATGTGCCATTTTTACAATTTTCTTGTAGGACACAACTGCTCAAAGAGGGACTGTCCCTCACAAAGTGGGACAGGTGGTAACCCTAGATCTATATCAGTGTTAACTATTTCTATGTTTACTCTTTCTTGCAGTTGCCTGACCTGATCCGTTTGGCTTTCATTTTTCAGTTTTTTACTTCCTGCTTGGCTACATTTTTCATTCTAATGTACTATCTCACCAGGTGTTGCCACTAATTTTTCTCTCCTGTTCTTATACCATTATCTGATAACCATCTTGCTTCTAGCAGTATGTATGTAAGTGAGTACCTTCTCACTTTGAAGATTTGTCATTGCATTCTTGGTTCCCTAAGTTATCAGTGTAAATAATTCTTTGGACATTCAAATTCTATTGTTACCTGTAGGAAGCATGAAGAATGAGATTTCTTTCAAGACATTTTTGGTTCTTCCTTTGGTGGATAAGCTCATCATACAGTATAGAATGTTCCAAGATTTTCTGTCTTACAGAGCAGATTCAGCATTAGTTAGTCCTTAAAACTTCATAGCACCACTATTATTTAACTGTGTCAGGTGTTAACAGGTGTCATGAGTCTGCAAACCCTGCCACAACCTATAAGCTTTGAACTCTGTGGATTCAATGTTAGCACTAAACAGTGTAACTGACGTTTCTAACCAACAACGTTCTAACCATAGCTTGAGCAGCATCCTGAAGAATGTTACAACCTTCCATTTGATTATGCAGGTTTGGAAATGCATTATGTGTAAAGCTGTGCTCTTCATAACTGGTTACCCTTAAGTGGAGTTTGACAAGTGTTCTATGAACTAGTAAATTACTTTTGTCACATGGTATCTGGCTGATATCAAGTAAAGGGGGAAGGGAACAAAAAAGTTAGGATAAATATTTAAAAGCTAAGATAATATAAACATAACTCACTTAATTAGTTAATAAGTAGCTACATATTATCTTAGCTTTTAAACATCTATCCTAACTTTTTTTGTTCCCGTCCCCCTTTTATTTGATATCTTCCACCCTCTGCCCCAGTGTCCTCTTCCCTCATTGGGTCTGTCAGCTTCTCCTTCCATTCCCCAGACTATATTCCAATTCCAGGTTGGAGCCAGTGTGAAATGTAAGGGTATCCTGGGAAATTTCATTTATTTATTTATTATTTATTTTATTTATTTATTTTACATTTATTGACCGGGATAGTCTGACTGGATATATGTCCATTTTCAGCAGAGGCCCGGGGAGAAAAGCTCCAAGATAATAATACACATTAAACATTTAGTAAATGCTAGTTTCAAGCAGATTGCAGTCATAAACAATACCAGCATTTAGCACATATAGTACTAACTTATTATAAAACACTTTACAAAACATAACATTATTTTCAAAGTTATATATACATAACATTACATTCTGGTTTAAGACACAATGAGCAGCAGTTATACAATTAACCCTTCCTGAAATGGTGTGGTAGAAAAAAGTTAAAAGTAGCTGAAGGTAAGGCACCTAAGTAATAGAGAGGTCACTAGTCAGGGTTAGTGCAAGGACATAACCGATGAGTTTTGAAGTATTTCTTGAATTTGTTTTTGAATCAAGTTAGTGAGGGTTCTAGGGACAGCTGGGAGTCTGTTCCATGTTTTTTCAACAGAGTTGGCAAATAGAGAGTCCCCAGCTGAGTAGATGGATTTGTATGTTTGAACTAGGAGTCTAGTGGATGATTGCAGTGGCCGGGTGCTGGTGTAGGGGCTGATAGCATTTTTTAGTGCAGGTGTATCTTCTTTTTGGTAAAGGACTTTATGTGCTACTATTAGCTGGTTGAACTGCAGTAGGCTAGGCAATTCAAGCCATCCTATGCGATTTAGGTTGTGACAGTGGTGTGTCCGGTAGGCTGTGCCAGTAGCAAATCTGGCAATGTGGTTATAGCAGGTTGATAGTTTATTAAGATCTGTTTTGTTTAAGTTGGACAATAGAGGTGAGGTGTAGAGAAGAGTTGATAGTAGATGGGAATGGGTAATTGCAGTTCGAGCAAGTGCGGTAAGGAAAGGTTTGATTCTGTAAAGAGAGCCAAGTTTTTTATTAATGGTTTGATAGTTTGATTGATAGGGGCATCAAACTTCAGGTTATCAACTATGACACCCAGTAGTTTAGTTTGGGCTTCTGGGGAGATGATAGTGCCATTGTTAGTGGTTATGTTGAAGGATGGCAGGGGGGGTCCTGCGTGTGGGGGAGAAGAGGAGCAGCTTAGTTTAGTTGGGGTTTAGGTTTAGATGTTGATTGGAGAGCCATTTTTCCACTGTATTGAAGGTATTTTGGGTTAATGTGAATAAAGTAGCTGGTGAGGTGTCAGAACAAATCAAGGTGGAATCATCCGCATATTGAATGCAGATAGCATCTGGGATGACTGAATGAAGGTCGTTGATAAAGATGGAGAAAAGAAGAGGTCCTAGTTTCGAGCCCTGGGGGACTCCTAATGTGATGGGTAGGTGAGATGATAGCGTGTCCTGCCATAGGACTGCCTGTTGTCTGCCCTGCAGGTAGGATTGAAACCACTGGAGTGCATGGTTGTTTAAGGAGAAGACCTTCAAGGTATTTATAAGCATTTTGTGGTCAACCATATCAAAAGCCTTGGATAGAGCTAGAAAGAGTGCTGAGGAAAGTTTGTTATTATTGTGGTTGTGGTTAATGATGTTAAAGAAAGAGAGGAGGGCAGAAGTAGTACTGTGGTGTGACTTAAGGCCATGCTGAAAGTTGGACAACAGCTTGTTTTGTGGTAGTGCATGAGCTGTATGTGTACACACTTCTCCATAATTTTAGCAAGAGGTGACAGAATAGATATAGATCTAAAGTTTGACAGCTCAGTGGAACTGCCTCCTTTAAGGAGAGGTATGACATGAGGATCCATACTGATCTCTGAAGGAATTTTTTACCGAAACAAAAATGGCCGGGCATACTTATGCAAAAGTGCTTTTCACCGAAGAAGCACTTTCGCTGAAGTATGCTTGCAGCTAGAGGGAGTTGTGGGGTAATGACTGTTACAGAGACCGTACTATGATGTAGATAAGGAAAAACTTCCCTTCTCCTCACTGTAGCACGATCTCGGAGTGAGAATATTAAAGTAGGGGGTGTGTGGGGGGTCACAGCATAAATGTTAATTTACTGTTTTTTTCTTTTTTTTTTTTTAACGCACTTTAGTGAAAGCGCTTTTTCGGTGAAAAGCACTTTCGCTAAAGTGTGTTCAACAGTCCTAGATCCATGACATGGGAGATTTTCCATATAGTGGGCACAGTAGCTTCAGATATAGCTCTGTTGATCAAGATTACAATGGGGGTATGCTATGGTGTTAGCAGCCTTTTGCAGATAGTCTGCTGGGAGGAGGTCGGCAGCCAGGGTGGTGGGTCTTAGTTTCTTAAGTAGGGCATGAATAAGTTGAGTAGGAACAGGTTGGAAGGTAAAGTGTGTTTGTGTACTGGGTGTGGCTGCATTAGAATTAGAGCCATTGGGAGAGAGTTGGCTGGCTAGAGACTGGATAGCCTCTGTGAAGAAGCTGTTGAAGTTATTAGCAATGTCTACTGGGGATTTTTGTTGGGAAGCTGAGGGGGGGGGGTGGAGTGGCGGTTTGGCCTGGGTGGAGTAGTTTGTTTATTCCTGCCCAGAAGTTTTCAGGTTTGTTTCGGTGTTTTTCCAGTAAATAGTAGTAGTAATTTTTTTGTCTAAGGTTATGGACTTTTTGGTGTCACTCCTTAGCTGTCTGAATCTTAGTTGATCAAATGGGGCTTTTGTTCTTCGGTAGGTGGCCCATGCTTTGTTTCTGAGTGAAATTTTGGTTTTGGTATCTTTAGAAAGCCATGGTGCAATATTAACTTTGTTTCTAACAGAGTGGCTGGGAGCATGGGAGTTGAGAATAGCAAGGAATTTGGTGTTAAAGTATGCTACTGCTTCATCTAGGGGGAGACTTTTTAGTACTGACCAGTTGCATGCCTTAAGTTCATTTTGAAACATGGTGAGAATACAATTATTGTTGTTTCTTAATGTTCTATAGGTGGGTTGGTAGGAGCAGTCTACTTTGAGCTTGATTACATAGGTGAGATAGTGTTCACTTAGGTCATCAGGCAAAGTGCCTGATTTATAGGATTGAAGATGGGTATTGACAAGTATCCAGTCTAGGGTACTTTCCTTGTTTTTGGGTTTTTCTGTCCTGGTGGGGGAAGTTATGATTTGAGTAAATCCACAGAGGTTTATGTGGGTTGTGGGAGTTTCACAAGAACAAGTGTTCCAGTCAATGTTGAAATCCCCAAGAACAATTGTTTCTTGGGGGTAGTTATTGGGTAACCAATATAAAAAGTCTTGTAAGGTTTCTGTGTTCCTCCCTGGGGTAATGTAGACACAGACAATGTTCACATTTTTGTTTTTATTAATTTGCAGTTTTGAGATAAGAATTTCAGCATTATTGAACTGGGGTGGTTGTTGGGTGTCTATGCTGACAGATAGGGTAGACTTGTAAAATATGGCTACCCCACCTCCCTTTTGGTGGTATGGTCTAGTTGAAACATACTGTATCCTGGTGGCAGAATCTCATGGTCCTTGGTGGCAGGCTTCAGCCACGTTTCTGTTAGGCATAATATATCTGGGGAATGAACAGCTAAGAGGGCATGCAGGTGCTGAGTTTTGTTATTTATGCTCCTAATGTTTAGATGGCAAGCCAGCAGTGAGTTAGGAGGTCTATTTGTTGGAGCTATGGAGGTAGGGGATTATAGTAGGGGGATTATGGCCAACAGGTGGGGATGGACAAGGGTTTGGGTGGATGTCACCATCCTTTATGAGGTTGTAGTGCATCCTGAGTACTAGTTTTAAGATTTTGAATAAAGTTTTGTAATAGTGTCTAGTTTTAGGACTAATGTAACTAGGTCTAGTAAGATGGTAGTATTTAGGGGTTAAGGAGGTAAGCATGAGGGGAGTGAGTAAGGGTGCATTATTATCTGTTGTAGATGGGATGGATGTTTGAAATTTAGGGTAGTGGAAACCTGGGTGACCCTGACATTCGTAGGTGGTTAGGAGATAGAAAATCATGATGTCAATTGCCTGTTTTCCATCCTCCACACCTACTCTAATCTCAGATACCTTCTGAGGGCTACTCTCCTCTTTGTCGATCATACCTCCCTTAAGTGGTGCCCATATGAATGTCCCTCCCTGCTGGGATAGGCATGGCCATCCCTCCCTAATCTCCCTCCCTCCCAGGATTGGCATGCTCATCCCTCCTTAATGTCCATCCCTACTGGGATAGGCATGTCCTTTCCTCCTTAATGTCATTTTTTCCCAAAATAGGCATGCCCATCCCTCCCTAATGTTTCTCCCTCCTAGAATAGGCATGTCCATCCCTCCCTATCAGTGCCTCTGACTCCTGATCCACTGATTGACCTCAGGTAACCTGGGCTGTAGTTAGGCCTTTTAGTCTCTATCCCACAGAGCTAAGCTGTAGAAGATGCAGCTGACACTCTGAACGGTAGATGGTTATATGTAAACAGTCCTGTATGAGGATTTATGCAAAGACACTTCTTAGAATGATATTCTGAAAACATTTGTTGATAGTCAGGACTTATATCTTAACAATCAGCAAACAAACAAACTCAAGGAATAAGGTACTGTTTCAAAAATGTACTTCACTCTTCCTTTTAATCTTAAGTGGCATAGTGGCTGTTGGTATGTCCGAAATACCATTCTGATGTGCTGTTTGTATACAATATATTATGGTAGAAATCAATTGTATTTAAACAGCATGTTATGGTAGTAAAAACATAACAGCTGTAATAACACGTGAGTAACCTGGAAAACTCTGTTAAAAGAAGTGCAAAACCCCTTACTGTTTTGCTGTAACTAGAAAATAAAACCAGTCTCTATAACAAATAAGAATTAATAAGTCAAGCAGCATCAATATTTTAGTCAGTGTAGCCAATATGTGCTATTCTAATATTATAATCTCTTTGCCAGTTAATTATTCTCAATATACTTTCCTATAGCAACTATGTTATTCTGTTTGCATGTCTTTGCTAGTAAATCATTGTCTTTAATGTTGTATAACAACTATATTAAACGGATTGTATTACTTGTTCATCTTATATGATACTTTATGTATGTGGTTGTTTTATTATTGTTCTTACTGGAGCTTTTCTCCTCGAGCCTTCATTGAAAATGGTTACAATTGCCCAGTCAGACTTTTCCAGTAAACAAATTTCAATAAATAATAAATGTATAGTATCAATTCATGCAGGTCACTACATAACAATGCTTAATTTCAGAAGATAATCACATTTCAAAATAAAAAAGAATGCAAATGCTAATAGTCATGTATAGCTACTGAAACCAGATATGCAATGCCTCAACATATAAATATACATACAAACATAGTGAGAGATAAAGTTAGTCAAATGTATTGTATTGGTGGATGAGAAGTAATTGAAGGCCTACAAGATTTTGGGAGCATAGTCAAAATTATTAAGCATCCATATGTCTGTAATTTTAAAGTAAATGGCAAAAAGAAAACTGGACTTGGCACACACACACACACACACACACACACACACACACACACACACACACACACACACACACACACACACAAAAACACATACACACACACACACACACACACACACACACACACACACACACACACACACACACACACACACACACACACACACACACACACACACACACACACAAAACACATACACACACACACACACACACACACACACACACACACACACACACACAAAACACATACACACACACACACACACACACACACAAACACATATATATATCTATGTATCTCTCTCTCTCTCTATATATATATATATAATATATATATATATATATATATATATATATATATATATATATATATCTGTGTGTGTCTGTATGTGTGAGTGTGTGCATGTAAGGAGGACATACTTTAGCTCTGGCAAGAACATTGTCACATGGCTTTTGTTCAGTTTTGACTCCATTTCTCCAAAGAACAATACTGACTTAGTGGTGGCTGCACTGCATTTTTTTTACTTTTCCCCATTGTATTTCAAGCTCCTGATGTGTGGGGGTGCAGGAGGGCTTGTACATTGATATCTGAAGACAGCATGAAGTTCAAAGGCCCTATTTAACTTTCGCTCCTGCTGTACTCCTTAATATTTGAAAGAATGGCTATATTGAATCTATTTTTAGCCATGTATTTTACCTAAAACAAATTATGGCTGTGGTGGTGCAGCGGTTAGCGTTGTTGCCTCACAGCAAGAGGCTCTCGGGTTTGCTTCTCAGCTGGACCACCTTCTGTGTGGAGTCTGCATGTCCTCCCCATGGTCGAGTGAACCTTAAAAGATATGCATGTAGGTGTGTGCGAGAGTGGGTGTGCCTTCTTTGAAGGTTGAGCGACGGGCTGGCAATTCGACACCATAAAAATCCACTGCCGATCATAAGCGGACCGGTAATCTGCTGTGGCTTCCCCTAACTGGGAAAAGCTGAAAGACGTTACTATTTTCCCTAAAACAAACTGTTTTTAGACCATCTTCAGGGTTATGGTTGTAGGGGCTGCAGTACCCTGTAGTAAAACAAGATCCAAAATCGCGTCTTTTCAACCAGCTTTATAAATCAATTTACACATATTTCAGTTATGTAAATATTCCATCACACAAGATTAATTTTTATTACAAACATGAGATTCTACCCCCAATCCTACCTCAGGAAAAAAATCAGCAAATTGGATTCTTCCAAGAAAAAAAAAATCCAAAAATCTGTAAATGCAAAAGTGCATTATTGTCCAAATTGTACCACTGATACTGCGTATTGTAAGTTACAGTGGTAAGGCAGCTTGTAAGAATTTGTACTTAGAATGCACAGACATCATTGTACTAAGCTACATTTTTCTGGAAACTGTTATGGCTTGAAATGTCTGCTCTGATTATAGTGCATAATTGAATACCATGCTAACTGCCTTGAAGGCCATTTTTAGCCTAACCATAACCTGAGTTCAGAATCAAATCCAGTACCTTGTGTCTATGAGGTAAAGATCTTAACCATTATGCCAAATCCACCCACTTAATATGTAGAAACCTGTTTTATAGGTTTGTAGGTAATTACTTGATTAATGACCCTGGGTGGTCTTTTTAAGCCTAGCCATGCTTCCCAAAGGTGAGAGTCAAACCCTGAACCTTGTGTCTGTAAGGTAAACACTTTATGCTAGCCCTGGAGGTGACTCTATCACATACCACCTGTGAGAGCTTTACACACAAACCCATTATTTCTGTGAACATACTATAAGAACTATCTCCATGCTGTGGCCAAGTATTTTTTTAATTGTATGCCAAGTTGTGTGTCTACTTAAATAGTATACCACCCCCAAATATAGCCCCATCCTCAACCAGAACAGTGCATACTTTTGGGCAGCATATCTTTTCAGTATCAAACAAAAAAAATCTTGATGTGAGCAGAAGACCCATTTACCCAATATTGTGGGGAAAATCATTAAGCCTTTTGCCAAAATGTACAACGTAATAAAGAAGATACTTTGTAAATATAACAAGAATTCTCTAGAACCTTTCATCATACAAAAAACACATTATTTTAAGAATGGAATGTGTAGTTTACAAGGGGCATGCTAATTATACCTTGTTCTTTAGCTAGAAGAGTAAAGCTAAACTGCAATTTCAATCTTTTTTGGTGAAAGTGCAATATGGCTTTCCATTTGTGTAGTAGGGTGCTTATCCATTATAGGAAACTACGATGCAGTAACATTCCTGTCATTCTATAGGAGGAAACAGGCTGCTACACTGATAAAAAGCATTTTTTTCTCATGGCTTCAGTTCCACAATGTGCATTTAGTAGCCATAAGAAGGTTATATGGAGGTACAGTTGTTTTGGGGATGGCATTTTTATTAAAATCCAAGAAGTCCAAGCATCCTTGCAAGGCATTATAAAACCAAACTGTATATCCATGCATGCGAGTTTTGTGTGTGTGTGTGTGTGTGTGTGTGTGTGTGTGTGTGTGTGTGTGTGTGTGTGTGTGTGTGTGTATGTGTGTGCCTGTGATGTTTAGGAATTTAGGATGGAAGCATAGCCTTTGACTTAAATGACAGAACTATTTTTGGAAACTGTTACTTATTACAACCCTTCTGAGTAGGTATCTGCACTTTATGGCAGGGAAAGGCCTACATTCTTTAAAATGTCTTTCACTTGGTGAGACAAAAAGAGAACCTTTTCCTGGCATACTTCATACTGCCTGTCAAGGCAGTAAACAGTGGAATTAAACTACTAAAGGTATACTGGCAGGCTGCCAGAATGATAACTTTAGTAATGTAGCAAACATTTTTATGAGGCATCAAAGACTGATATGGGTGCTTGTTTAGCAGTAAATGTTAGAACATTCTCAAATTGCCCCTTTTAACATCAGTAATCTAAAATCAATCTAAGGGTCGTCAGGTTTCACATATTGTTCTCCCTTTTCTTCCTGAGGTAATTTAATAATACATTTAAAGATGCTGTTTAAACATCAGCAATAGATTGTTTTGTCAATAGAGTTGCTTTCAGGAATAACTTAAATGCAGGGAAGCAGATTTGTGAAATTGTGCACCACATACAAAGCAGTTTTAGGGAATATCACTTAAGTGTGTTAAAAAATGGCAGTGTAATTTCTTGCCTGTGGGAAGCAATGAGAGAGAAATCCTATAGTAATGATGTATACATTATGTGTTTCTTAGCATCTCTCAGTATAATTTTTTGAAGGGTAACATGTAGGTCAGGTGGAAATGCATTTTATTAACAAAGTAGCTGAATTTCTGCAATCACACACACACGCGCGCACACACACACACACACACACACACACACACACACACACACACACACACACACACACACAATATTTTGGTGTATTTTGTAGGTTTAGTACTGTGTAGATAATACTGTTCGCTCCAAACACCATTCAGGATAAGCAGTAAGATTTGTATCATGGTATTTTTTGTCTTTTAGCCAGGTAGCAAGATGTAATGTTTCCTGTATTCTTTACCTGTGTGCACGTAGGTATTAAAACATTGGATCTACATTAACGACCTATTAGGATCAGACAAAGAGCTCAAGTAGTCTGAAAGTTCAAGGAAGTTGTATTTTAACATCTGTTCTGGTGCAATAAAATCTGTCATATTCTCTATTGTATTGGAAAAAAAACACTTCTTATAGTGAGTGTCTTCACCAACCCTAGGCACATAGCCTCATTAGTTGTTATAGAGCTTGCCTTTGATAGTTTGCTCACAATTGCTTGTACATTGTCAGCGTTGAGATGATGTCTCATTTCATGAGCAATGGGGAATTTTATCTTTGAGAAGTTTGCAGCCCTTTGTTGAGAAAAAGAAGGGATGCATTTGTTTTCCAGGATGCTGTTTAGTGTATGTAGTGACTGCATGTTGGAGAGGTACCAGACATTTTTTTGTTGCTCAGGTTGGTACTTCTGCACCTGTTAAACTTGTATGTAAAAAGGTGACAGATGCTACAGCCATGCCGCAATGACATCAACAAACATTTCTGCTCATTTATCTGAATTCTGTACTTGTGGAACATGTAGGCAGGTTTTGAACTTGCAACTTAGAAATTTGGATCCTGATTCTTTAACTAAGCACAAAGAGGCAACTTTTTTGAAGAGAAATTAGCAAAGTGTATAATTTTATTTTGTGCCTAGAAAGTTTTGGATAATGCTAAATAATGCTAGCAATGTATGAGCATCTGCATGCTGACACATAATGTTAGTAATGTAATGTTATTAATGTACTACATGTTATGTTACTGTGCATGCATGTGTCCTTATGGCAAATAACAAAGAACATGAAAACATTAAATAACTTTTATTTCTTCACTGCACTCTTAAAATAAGAACTATTTAATCGTACATTCTTCAGGCCTTTAAGGATACCTTTGCATATCCTCTTCACTTGTTACCCTTACGACACTTCATTTTCTGGATCTTAATTCCAGAACATTACAGCTAAGTATTCTTTATGGGGACAGTATTGTTCAGAGTTTTGAAAATGACAACATGATCCAGTTCATCTGTTTAAGGAAGAAGTATCCAAACCTTCCTTTATTTTATAAAATAACAAGAGATTATCCAGCACTGTGCTCACATTGTGACAGCTTTTATTTTTTAATTTGAAACTATAACTGTAACTCATGTTTGATATTTCCACGTATACAAGTACTTTACATCATCCGTTTTCACAAGGAAATCAGCCTTATATGTATATACTGGTTATATGTTATACATCAGTGACCAGATTACAGGCACTCTGTTTGGGAAAACAGTCAAAATGCTTTTTAAACTGGTGCATTTTTCAGTGCTGGTTCAGACAGCAGCTTCAGAGTTGGAACAATTATGTTTGGAGGTACAGAATGTTAGCCTATGTTTATTCCTGCTTTTGCAATTTCTTGATGCCTGGTTCCCAAGCCATTATATGAGAATAAGTCACGTATTGAGCAGAAACCTTATATTTAAAGAGAGACAGTTTACTTTCCAGTCTTTCTGTAATACTGTTAGTATAGACATTGAAGATTAGAAGACCCAAACCTACACCATATGATGCAACAGATACAGCACTCATTTATTCAGTGTGGATTTAATTTAATGTTACTGTGTGTGTCATAATTTCTAGTCAGTTTTTAATCTCAAGACACCACCCTTGCATTGATTCCAGCATTGCCTCATGTGTAATTTGTTTTGTGTGTGTATGCCTTTGTGTCTGTGCACATATGCATGCATGTGTGTGTGTGAGTGTGTGTGTGTGTGTGTGTGTGTGTGTGTGTGTGTGTGTGTGTGTGTGTGTGTGTGTGTGTGTGTGTGTGTGTGTGTGTGTTTGTATGTATGGGAGAGATTTTATCAAAACTTTTGTTAAAATGTGGGTGGGTCATATCCACTTTGAGCAAGTGTCAGTAAATGAATAAAGGTGTGTGAGTCAGTAATGCAGTAAATAAAAACTGGTATGACTTGAACCTTTGCTAGGAGGCAAGGGGAAGGTTCTTTGTAAATGTACCTGCTGTAAAAATGTTCTAGTCCAGAGAGTGCATGAACGAATGGCACAGATGATTCACATCAGCAAAACTAATCTGGAATATAGGGAATTTTGTAGCTTATCACTGGAAAGAATCTGTTTTCAAATATGTATTAGTGCTGGAAAAAATAAAGGTCAGATGTAAACAAAAGTAGAAAGAGATGTACTGCTGTTAGTGCTATTTCCTCTGTGGTGGGAGTATATGAAAGTTTGAAGAAGTATTGAAAGCAAAGAATATGGTATAAGCAGAACAAAATGATAAGCTGAGACAATGTTGCTTGGAGTTAAATTATATAATCAAATGTAGTCTAAGAATTCACTCAGTTGTTCAGGATTTGGGAACTTATGTGGACAGTGACTTAACTTTTGACCAACATGCATCCATTGTTGTAAGAAAGTACTTCTATATTGCACAGCTTATAAACAAAGAGATTGTGTCTGGATCTAGGAATGTCATTGCCCCCCTTTACTCAGCTCTCATTAGCCCAATCATTGAATATAATGCCCCCTTCGGCATATACCTGTCCAGAGACATGCAACAACTGGAATGCCCACAGAGATAACTTACTAAAAAAAATGCAAAGCCTAAACAACATGTCCTACATCGACTGACTCAAAACCCTGTCACTATACTTGATATTCCACAAAAGAGTTGTATAGGAAGTAAAACTGCCACAATCTCAGTCCAAAAACGTTACCGTGAATGAATATGAATGAGTTCAAGTCCAGCACTGAATTTATTAACGCTCTTTTATTAACAAACTGCGTTTTCGTCCCAACACATTAGGACTTCATCAGATACCACCACTGACAGAGAGTAGACAGTTTTGCGGTATTGTTTAATTGTGATTTGGAATGAAATTGTCATCGCCAAGTATTTAAGTTCTTGTGATAGGTTTTGCAGTGGTGGTATCTGATGAAGTCCTAATGTGTTGGGACGAAAACACAGTTTGTTAATAAAAGAGCGTTAATAAATTCAGTGCTGGACTTGAACTCATTCATATTCATTCACGGTAACGTTTTTGGACTGAGATTGTGGCAGTTTTACTTCCTATACAACTCTTTTGTGGATTATTGGTTTTTCAGAGTTGTATCGCTCCTTTTTTGGACTATACTTGATATCCTACAGACTGATAAGAGTTGACCTGTGTCTGGTGTACAAGGCATCCTCCAACCCAGTACTGATGGATTTACATCAGCGAGTCAAATGGCATCACAAATACTTGGTCTGGGGATGTAAAATCTTTTAAAACATTAACAGAATGGTTTGATGGGACAGGTATATCTCACAGGGTATAATGCTGCTCTGGAACAGACCCCCCCCCAGCCACATAAAACAAAGCTGAACCCTGTACATATTCAAGCACAACTTGGATCTATAAATGGGAAAAGAAAATGTACCCCAGGAATTTCCCTTGTACTATGAATGGACAGAGGCATCTCTGAAATGCTTTACCCTATGTATGGGTCCCCTCAAATTCTGTGTGGTATAATCCTAGTTATTCACATTAGGATAATATATAATTATCATCCATGGGATGAGTAAAGCCAGTCTCTAACCAAATGAGATACGTTAATTCAAGCACAAAAAGTGAATATGGTTATGCTTATAATGGCCACAAGGGCAGCTAACCTAGTGTTTACCTATGAACCTATGAAACTATGTAAGAATTTTGAAAGTGTTTACTGAAAGAGTTTTTCAGTGATAGATTTTAGTGAATTATTCCTCTGCAATATTACGTCATCTGTGGCAATCGCATCCTCTTAAAGGAAGATGTTGCTGGTCTCTAACTAAGTTGTCTTTAAGGTAGTTTCACCCAAAGTGCTTTGCCTGTTTCTGCTTTCATTAACTCAGAGGATGACATGTTAGCAGACTTTCATGCCTGAGTAGGAAGCTGTTAGAATGGTGTAGTATCATTCAGTGTGCCCAGCATCAAACTGTGTACAGTACTTAAGTTTAACAGAACTGTCACATGAAAGCGTTTACAATGAGGGAGGGTGGTGAGAGAGTGCCATTTGCTAGACATCAGACAGCTCCCCAGAATGGAATAACTAATGTAAGCTTAGAAGATTTGAGCATCCAAAAGTGTCTGTCAGCTTCTTATATGCCTTAACATTACATCACACAAGGCAGAGATGAATGTTCCCCACTTCCGGATTGATAGTCACTATGGGAACAGACTTGTTTTGTAGTGACATTAAGAAAAAGTTTAGATAAATATTTCATGAAGGCTCTGCTCGTGTGTCATGTCAGGTAAATGACACTGACGCTAGGTATGTCACTTCATGCCTAAGAACATTTTGCTCAGAAAAGTTTTATATATTAGTGAAATTCAATCTGTTTTCAATATGATCCCTTAGTTGATTGTTCATGACTCACCTCTGCCTGAGTCAGTAACAATATACTCATTTCAAAATGGTAAAACATATGATGGCTAAAATAAAAAATAAATACCCAAACAAATAAATTAACAGTAACTTACAGATAACATAACGTTTAAGGTATGGACTCATTAAACACCTGCCATATTTAACAAACAAATAAATAATATATCATTTCTTACAGGCAACTATATAGTCACAAAAAATCAAGGCATTCTTTTGGGAGATGGCTGTGCCTCTCCTTGTCAGACTAAATATTCCTGCTGTCAGTGTCGGATACTACAATTGTCTGGGATTATTCCTGCTGAACACTGCTGCTTGATGTGCCTGGAGGCCTTGCCTGTGTAACATGCATGGAAAAAATGTTCCACTTAGTTTTACTGATGTGGTGTCTCCTGGTTCAGTGGAACTGACAGTCTGAAACTTAAAATCTCTACTGTTAGTAAGTGCCAGTCTACGTTCTACATTTTGGCTTACAGGGGATTATAAAGGGGGCTTTCATTCTTTCTTACTTTCTTCTGATGTCCGGTTATATCTATTTTTTCTGTTGAATCCACCTTCTGCTACTCAGTAGATACATTCCCAGTGTGCCTGTCTGTCAATTTGATCCCCTTTCCATGGAAACAATCGTATGGGGTGTTTGGATATCCCTTCTTTTAAAGACAGCATTGTGCTCTATTGGGTCTGAGATAAGCTTTGCTATGGGGACTGGATGGACAGCCAAAGCATCAGTGACGCAGGAAGCACTTTCCTTCTTTAAGCACTGGTGCACCCATGGGGATAAGCATACAGTGTCATCAATGCCCCCATGGTACAAGTGCTGGACATCAGGATGCTTGCTTACTGTGCCAGCAATGTTATTGTTCTCTGACCGCCATCAAAGGCAGAGAGTATGATAAATGCTGGTGAATCTGTCAGACTCTTCCAGTTAGCCATTTAGTCCTATCCTCCCACACAGGTGTTTTATTACCTAGGATGCCTGGCAGATCTGAGACATAAGCATTGCAATGAAAAGGTTGTTCTGTGTGCCAGTAAGTTGGCTGATTCATTTTGACCAATTCACATTCAGGAATCTAGCACAGTGTTCATTTGTATCTGCATTTCAACTTCTGCTTTTTTTGTTTATTTTTATTTATCAGCACTCTAAATATGTACTTATATTTATATTTATTTATTTATTTTATTTGCATTTGTTTACCGGGGAAATTCCAACCGGACACAGGTCCTTTTTCAGCAGAGGCATGGGGAGAAAAGCTCCAGAAGTAATAAATGAGCAAACATACAACAGTAATTGAGTATACAGTAAAGAACATGACACGCAATAAAAACAGAGCAAATAGGTCCTTGTAACAGTAAATTGAGTTTACAGTAAAGAACAAAACATACAATAAATGCAGAGCAATAAGTACTTGTAACAAATTGAAGAATCAATAATAAAGAAACATACGTAGCTAGTAGATGTAGACTACGAATACCTGACTAGAGACCGAGAGTCAAGGAAGGCTGAAAAGCAAGTAGTACTGAAGGTCTAACATGCTCAGTAGCAGATAATAAAAAAATCAGACCTATATTATTTGGAAGAGGATTCTTTTTTTTTTTAAGTCATGATTGGAGCAACAACAGAACCAGTACATTTTTAGGTGAGACTTGAGTGCAGTCTTGAAAGGACTGCTGGATGGTAGCTATGGGGGGGGGGGTTATATGTACTGTTTTAATCAGTTTATTTCTTCCTCTATGTGTGGAATCTTTCCTTTCCTTTCTTTTCCTTTCCTTTCTGTGTCTTTCCTTTCCTTTACTTTACTTTACTTCCTTACCTTTCCTTTTTGTGTCTTTCCTTTCTTTTCCTTTCCTTCTCTTCCCTTTCCGTGTCTTCCCTTTCCTTTCCCTATCTTCCCTTTCCTTTCCCTGTCTTCCCTTTCCTTTCCCTGTCTTCCCTTTCCTTCCTTTCCTTCCCTTTCCTTTCCCTGTCTTCCCTTTCCTTCCTTTCCTTTCCTTTCCTTGTCTTCCCTTTCCTTCCTTTCCTTTCCTTGTCTTCCCTTTCCTTTCCTTTCCTTTCCATGTCTTCCCTTTCCTTCCATGTCTTCCCTTTCCTTTTCTTTCCTTTCCCTGTCTTCCCTTTCCTTTCCCTGTCTTCCCTTTTTCCTTCCTTTCCTTTCCTTTCCATGTCTTCCCTTTCCTTTTCTTTCCTTTCCCTGTCTTCCCTTTCCTTTCCCTGTCTTCCCTTTTTCCTTCCTTTCCTTTCCTTTCCTTTCCTTTCCTTTCCTTTCCATGTCTTCCCTTTCCTTCCTTTCCTTTCCATGTCTTCCCTTCCCTTTCCTTCCTTTCCTTTCCATGTCTTTCTGTTTTACCAATGTGTTGTTTCTTAAATCACTTAGTCCCATGACTTGTGCAACAAGTATTTCCAATAAAAAACTTAAAAAAAATCAAGTGATGCTCATATTTGTTCACTGAATGGATAGTGGACTGTTAGAACAACTCTGTATAATACAGGCTGAGATACACACAGGAGATGGAATCAGTGGGTTGGTTTTAATAAAGTATTCTGTGCATTTACATCAGTCATTAGGGAAATAAGTGTACTCTATTCTGTTTTCACATTGCTTTCAGAAAAGTTGTATGTTGTCTCATAATGTCTCAGATGTTTGTTTTTTTATTTATTTACTTACTATTTGGTAAAAGTTATTGATGTTTACTGACTTTTAAGTATTTCACTGTTTCTCTGGGCTTTTTTTTGGGGACTCCACACTGCAAATGGAGACTTTCCAGATGGATAATTGGGAATTACCTGTTCAAAAAAATGTAATTGGTTAAGCAAGTTAATGCTGATCCCTACTCTCAACACAGTAGTCAACTGTCACTGTATGTATTATAAGACGTCAGTAATTCATTAGCACGCCTTTGAATGGTTTCAATGGTTTCCACTGATACTGCATTTAAAATGTAAAAGCATTCATTCAAATTACAGACAGCAGCTCACACAAAAATGTGTTTTCTACCAATAGTAACTTTCTAGTACTCATAAAAGAGAATGCCCCTTAGGCTTGGAAACACACAGTCACTAATGTGAAAAGTATTAGGTATAATTATTACAAGCATTTTAATGAGATGAGTATTAAGCCCCCATTATTTTATAGGTTCATAGGTATATACTAGGCTAACCACCACCATGCCCTGATAAGTCTAGCTGTGTAACCCAAATGTGACCCACAAATTTGATTTGTAGGGGGGTGATTTAATGACTGCCTCTGTCCATCAGAGGCATAGGCCACAGACAAGGGGTGAATTTCTGAGCACCCAGCCATTGGTGTAAGTTTATTCATTCCTGGTTAGAGGTCATTAAAAGGTAAGAAATGGAAAACATTTGGTCTGTGTACAAACACAGGTGTTTTCCTTACACTGGAGTCTGATAGATTCCACCAATAAAGGAAAAACAATTTATCATGCTTTTGCAGTCTGTCGCTTGGTTTTGTTTCCTTTTACCCTTAGTGTAGCTATTTTTCACTCTACCAGTGGAATCCCACACCCATAGTATTTTTTTTAAAGAATAAACATCCCTGTTAAATTATCACGTATGATATAGACAATCATACATTTATAGATTCACAGGTTCATAAGTTGGTACTAGGCTATCGGGCCCTAGGGCCTATATAAGCCTAGCTGTAACAATTCCCTGACTATTTCTTCCCATACTATTTACTTCCCTGGACCCCTGTCTAGCAGGCTGACTGACGTGATCCCCGAGGTGAATTTCCTTTCTCCCATCCAGTCGTGAAGGTTCCTTATGAAGAGGGCCAAAGAGGCGCTTTGCTTGACATGTATGGGCAGTCTATTCCAGAGTCTGGGGAATCTCTGGGTCAGGAACCTATCCCTCCAGCATGTTTGGTTTGTTGTGATGACAAGGTTTAGATCCCTGGAGCATGTGGCTCTGAGGGATTGGGATTTCTTTAAGTGTAGCATGTCCAGCAGCTCTGTGTCTGACATGGCCTTGTATGTTAAGCAGAGATTGCCTCTGAGTAGATGATATGTGACAGAGTATAGCTGGAGTTTTTTAAGGCAGTCTGCGTAGGGCATCTGCTTTAGGCCTGTGATTCCTTTAGTGAGGTATTTCTGCGGCCTTTCCAGTTGTTGCAGATATATTGAGAGGTACATACCAAATGGGGTGTTGTATTCTATAATGGGTCTAATGAGGGATGAGTACAGTGGGACAATGACCTCCTTTTTTCTTGATGAAAAGCCGTTAGTGATGAGGTGTGCCACACAGAAGGATTTCCTGACTGTTGTGGCGATGTGGTTATTGAAGGTGAGACCACTGTCCAAACTGTGTCCCTAAGTCTCTTAGCACACTTTCAGTGTTTAATTTATTTATTTATTTATTTATTTATTTTATATTTGTTAACCGGGATAATCCAACTGGAACATATGAATTTTCAGTGGAGGCCCGGGGAGAAAAGCTCCACAGTTACATATTACAAGTGTATAAGACAAAGATGATAACAGCTACATATTACAAGTATATAAGACAGTGCAAGAAAAATAAAAAATTATTTTACAAGGTTAGACATAGTATGAATATTCAATTCAACACTTTCCAAAACAAAACTTTGGGTCATTAACAGAGAATAGAGAGGTGGTGCCAGTAGATAAGGGGTGGATAGTTATGTTATACATGGGCAGATGCAAGTTTTTCTAAGATGTGCTTTGAGTAGTGTTTTGAAGTGAGTGTTAGTAGTAGTTGTGACTATGCTGGAAGGGAGAGTATTCCAGTATTTGGCTATTTTGTTGGAATATAGAGCTTTGCCAGCAGTATTGTTGGCTATGGTGATATTTAGGACAGGTTTATTAGAAGATCAAAGAGGATGAGTGGAAGAGTAGTGGGGTAGTAATTGTTTTAATGATGGAGTCTTGTTTGGGAGTTTAGGATGTTAAAAGCACAAGTAAGATGTTGGCAGGTAAGTAAATGTGGGAATTCAAGCCATTGAAGGTCAGTTAGTACATGGCAATGATAGATTCTGAAAGAAGAGTTTTTGGCAAATTTGTTAATTTTGTTGTAACAGCTCTCGATTTTGTCCAGGTCTGTTTTTCTAATATGGGTTAGTATGGGTGCAGCATACAACAGTGTGGATAAGGGATGAGTTTGGGCCAGGGTGATTCTTGCTTTATCGGTGAGAAAATTTTTGTGTCTATAAAGAGTACCCATTTTTTTGTGAACCTTCTGTATAGTCTGAGCTATATGAATATCAAAAAACAGATTTTTATCTATTTCTATTCCTAAAAGTTTTGTGTGTAGTAGGAGCGATGACTGCGCCTTTTTGAGATGTAATTGAGAAGGTTAGGGGAGTGGATTTGGATTTATTGGGGGCGAACAAGAGAAGTTTTGTTTTATTAGGGTTGAGAATCAGTTGGATGTCAGTGATCCAACCTTCTATGGAAGAGAAGAAGTCTTGGGCTAGCTTCTGTAGGGTAGTAAGAGATGGTGCTGCGCAGATAAGTGTTGAGTCATCTGCCTACTGTATTAATGTAGCCTGTTTGGAGGAGGTGTGTAGGTTGTTTGTGAAAATAGAGAACAATAGTGGGCCAAGTATTGACCCCTGAGGTACACCTACAGAGGTAGGGAGGAGGGGTGATAGTTCAGCTTGCCATTGGACAGCTTGCTGTCTGTATATTAGATAGCTGTTGAACCAGGAGAGAGTAGGAGAGTCGAAGGATAGGGAGGGAAGAGCATCAAGTAGTAAGGGATGTGAAACCATGTCAAAAGTTTAGAAAGGTCCAGAAAGATAGCAGACATGAAGTTATTATTGTTTCTGTGCAAGTTAACCTGATTGGTAAAAGAGAGAAGAACAGTAGTTGTGCTATAGTGTGGGCAAAAACCATATTGGGTGGAGGAGAGAAGATTATGTGAGGTTAAAAGAACTGCATAACTTGAGAATGAATACATTTCTCAAAGAGCTTGGATAAGGGAGAGAGTATGGCTATTGGCCGGTAGCTGGAGAAGTCATGAGAGTTTCCACCTTTATGTAATGGTATGATGTATGAGATTTTCCATATATGGGAGACATAGGATTCTTTGATTGACCGGTTGATAAGGATTGAAATGGGGTAAACTAAGGATTCAGCTGCTATTTTAAGAGGTTTGCAGGTATACCATCTGCTGCAAGAGTTGTAGGTTTTAGTTTACAGAGGAGTTTTTTAATCTTGCTAGTAGGAACAGGTGAGAGGGTAAAGGCAGGAGTGTTGTCTGGGAGTTTAGTTGAATTACTTGAGTTACTTTTAGTAGTAGTGGGTAGGTCATTAGTTTTGTCAAATTGGGAGGACAGTTTGTGGATAGAATTTATGAAATGATGGTTAAGTTGGGAAGCGATATTGGCATTATCATTAATGGGGGGTAGGGGTGGGGGGTTTATTTTACCAGGTTTTAATAAAGAATTTAAGGTGTGCCAAAATTTTGAGGGGTTTCTAGAGTGTTTATTTTGTAGACTTAGGAAGTAGTTTTGTTTGTCTAGTCTGGTATGTTTTTTGGCTAAGTTTCTAAGCCGTTTATAGATTTGTTTGTTTGTTTAGGTTGGAGTTGTCTTGTTTCCATTGCTTCCAGGCCCTATCTCTAGATTTTAATAAGGCTCTTGTGTCCCTACTCAATCACGGGGCATAATTTGCTTTGACTCTAATTTTTCTGATAGGGGCGATTGAATTTAGAACTCTGGTGAATGTTTCATTGAAATAACCAACTGCTTGGTCTAGGTCTAAGATTCTAAGTGGTTCCCAGTTGCAGTATTTTAAAGTGTCATTTAGATTCTGTGTGTTTAGATTTCGGTCATCCCTAACCTGTCTGTAGATTATAGGATTAGGGATGTTGGCACGTATTCCTAAGGAGAAAAGTAGAGAGATGGTCACTTAGTCCATCTGGTAGAAGTCCTGTGTGGTAATTATGTTTGGGGCAGTTCACTAATGTCAAGTCAATAATAGACTGTCTTTGGGACTTTTTGTCAATTCTGGTGGGTTTTTGGATTAATTGGGTGAATCCATAGAGGTCTATCTGAATGGAGGGGTTACTGGAGTTGCAGGCTAGTCAGTCAGTGTTTAGGTCTCCTAGTAAAATAGTTTTGTGAGGAAGGTTTTGATTGAGCCACTGAAGAATTTCTTCTATAGTATGGGAGTTATTTCCAGGAGGGATATAACTACATAGAATGTTAATTTGTTTTTCTTTGTTCAAAGACAGAGTAGCACCTAAGATTTCAGCATTCTGAAATATGGGTATAAGGGTTTGAAGTGGCTGGAGGTGGAGTGAATTTTTAAATAAAATAGCGACTCCACCTCCTTTCCTACCAGTTCTGTCTAACCTTAGAATATTGTATCCTGGTGGGAGAACTTCATTATTTGGGATAGAGGGTTTAAGCCAGGTTTCTGAAATAGTAAGTATATCTGGGGAGTGGTGGTAAATGAGTGCATATAAGTCTGGGAGTTTGTTTGAGATACTTCTGGCATTGATATTAATGATCAGTAGGTCTGATTGAGTCCTATTTGTTAGGGTAGTGGGGCAAGGTCCTGGGTTTGGGTGTATGTCTCCTGCTATAAGAAGTATTGTGGTAAGAATTTTTATGTGCTTAATAGTATGTGCTATACTTTTGTAGAGTATATAAGGTGTTTTTTCCATAGTAGGGATTTGGAATATGGGCCTTATTAGTATGTAGAATTATGTTAGGGTGGCCACGGTGGTGCAGTGGTTAGCGTTGCCGCCTCACAGTAAGAGGTTCTCCGGTTTGATCCTCGGCTGGGGTGCCATCTGTGTGGAGTCTGCATGTCCTCCCTGTGGTCACGAGGGTTTCCTCCAGGTGCTCTGGTTTCCTCCCACATCCCAAAGACATGCTGTAGGCAGATTGGACACACTAAATTGGCCCCAGGTGTGAGTGTGTGCATGGGTGTGCCTTCTGTGGAAGGTTGGGCGCCGGGCTGGCAACTCGACACTGTAAAACTCCACTGCCAGTCATGAGCTGACAGTGATCCACTGTGGCGACCCCTAACTGGGAAAAGCCGAAAGAAGAAGAAGAAGTGTGTAGAATTATGTTATCCTTAAATAATGTTGCACAGATAGTGAAATTAGTGTCTGCATTAGTAGGTGTTGGAAGTATGTGTTGTATGGTAGTAGTTCTTGTCTAAGGGGTTGAATGTATGTAAGGCTGTAATGTAGGTTAAGAAAGTGAGTGATAATAAGAGTAAAGATAGTGAGTGAAACATATTAGAGTATAGTAGGACGTAGATGGTATAGAGATGTAGAAGAAAGCAGAGGTTTAGGGTGTGGTTTAAATGATAGGAGTAACAATGTATGGGTAATTACCTAGGGGTGTGGTCAGTAGGCAGTAGAAGGTAATTGGTGGAGGGAGGTAGTCAGGTGACAAGGAGCATGAATAAATGTAGATGATGTGGGGGTGGGTGGGAATTGGGAGTAGGTTAGAGGAGCGGAGTGAGCCGAGCTGTGCGAGGTGAACGGACCGGGGCCCAACCCAACCGCACTATTACAGAGCCAATCAGTATGTGTTGTTCTTGTAAGAACAGGCACACAGCTTGCCAGGGTAAGTTTGTAAGCTTTTTAGGGTGAGTTTACCACTATATTTAACTGCAAAGTTTGTCAACCTCACTCTATGTCCTGGCAAACTTATAAATGATACAGACTTCTAAAATATACCAACTTGTAAGGTAACTATGGGGATCTAGGCATTTCTAGCTAGTGCTGGTTCCCTGGGGAGGTATAGCTGGTTACAGTCTTTGAAAAACAGATAAACGCATAGAGAAAGATATGAAACTTGTTCCCCTGTGAAAAACCTTGATTGCCGAGTTACACTTTAGTGCTGCTGCCAAGTAATTTATTGGTAATGCAGCAATTTTCTGGTGTAGCGAGCCTTTCAGTTGGGGTGGATTGGGGTTGGCCAAAGCGGTCGGGTACAGAACTTAAGGAGGGAGAGGGAAAGTTTGGTTAGATGTAAGAATTAGGTGAGGCTTACTAGAGATTTATGACCTTCTATACACTGGAAGAATCCAATTGTATTGTGCAACACATAGTTTAAACATTCGTAGCAATACAGCTTTGACAATTTCAATCCTATCCCTTTAACAAAGGTATTTCAGTAAGATACTGAACTTGCTAACTTTCGATCTGCTTAGCATTAGTTACTATGCAAAAGTCATTCCGTACTTACAGCTTTATTACATTCTCTACTTATAGCTTTACTTTACTATTGCTACAGACTTTAAATCCATTAGTATTCTATTTATTCTGCATACAGTGACATATTAAGCAGTAACTCCTGCCCTTACAGTTCCATAAATACCACAGTATTCAGCATGGGTAATGTGTATCTTAGGTGCACTGTTTTAGAACATTTAACAGCAAACGACTTAGTAAAATGCCTCACATTTAGACTCTCTCTATGTGGAGAAAATTAAGTTCCATTCCATATATTTACTCAAAACCTTATTAGGAATAACTGACGAGCAATGTATGTAAGACAGTCAAATTCCATGCAGCTTAGTCGCACTCTGTTTTAGCAATACAGTTGGCCAAATCCCACACTTCTACTCTAGTCCTTAATTAAACTAACAGGCGACTAGTCTGTAGACCTCAGTTCACTTATTCCGTTCACATTAGACAAACAAAACAGCAGAATTCTGCACCTATGTACAACAATTATATCATTGTTATGACAAGCATGTAACACACATCCTGTTTGTGTTAGTACAGAGATATAAAATACAAATATTATGGCGTAAGTAGTGCTTGCTGTGATAGGTACAATACACCTTACCTACACCTCCGAGTTCCGCGAGCACTAGCATCTTCTTCTTAACTAAGTTGAAAATGGCGCCACTCTAAGGGGTTTTCTAACCTTGCTTCTGGGTATGTGGTTGCTAGACTACAAGGTTTTGTGTAAAGAAAAATTGTAGCCACGTGGTCTTCAACCCGACTGCGCTATTACAGAGGTAATCAGTTTGTGTTGTTCTTGTAAGAACAGGCACACAGCTTGCCAGAGTAAGTTTGTAAGCTTTTTAGGGTGGGTTTACCATTATATTTAACTGCAAAGTTTGTCAACTTCACTCTATGTCCTGGCAAACTTATAAATGATACAAACTTCTAAAATATACCAACTTGTAAGGTAGCTATGGGGATGTAGGCATTTTTAGCTAGTGCTGGTTCCTGGGGGAAGTGTAGCAGGTTACAGTCTTTGAAATACAGATAAACGCATAGAGTAAGGTATTAACCTTGTTCCCCTGTGAAAAACCTTGATTGCCGAGTTACACTTTAGTGCTGCTGCCAAGTAATCTGTTGGTAATGCAGCAATTTTCTGGTGTAGAGAGCCTTTCATTTGGGGTGGGTTGGGGGTGACCGAAGTGGTCGAGCACAGAACCTGTGAAATTCCAGTCCTCTCAGGAACTAGTGATAACATTTTCAGATCAACATTTGAGTAGCGATTTTATTCCAGATCAGGCTTCTCACTTGGATGTTATGCCCTCTCTTACAATTTACAGATCTGTTTTGCCCTTTAAATCCAATAACGTTTTGCAGAGCAAGCATGAATAATCTCAAAAGATGTCCATTCTAGGAATAGGAATGGTCACAAAGGGCAAGAGTCTAGTTATGCTATATTTACCACAGTATTCCTTCCACTGGCTGCGTTGTGGGAACTGAATTCTCAGTTACCTGAATAAGTTATAGATTCTTTTCTCATCACGTAGATACTTGCATTCCAGCCTTGATTAAAAACACAGAATTTGTGATGAAATTTAGTTTCCTTCCTCTGTAAAGATGCACAGGATCTGCTGAATTGTTAAATACATCAGTAATGAAAAGCCAATCTTGAAATTGGTAAAATGTAATAGGAGCCGCCCCAATGGATAGGATGCTGCATCCTCACACCATCACCACTGCCAGACAACACCAACCAGATACTAATTAGCTTCAGACAGATACACAACAAAGGTGCATATCAACAGTTTCGGCTATAGTTGCATTTACAAGCAATGCCACCTATGTGGTAATTCATGGGTACATGTTTTTTCCCAAAGGGGATAATTATACATTTCTTGGCATTGAGCTTGAGCCCATGGCTCTGGCACCAAGCATCTGTTTCTGTAAGGCCCTTTTGTAGAGTATCCACATCATTTGGGGATTCAATAATGGCTCCCAGTTTGCATGCATATAAATGAAAACAAACTATATTGACATAAGTTTAGTTGCAAACATTATACATCCCTTATAATCTATCCAGTCATTGTCAGTCAAACATTAAATAACTCATTCAAATCCTGCCTTCTTTTAAACCTTGTTCCTCCTCTGCATGTAATGTTCCCATAGTTCCCATTTTTTACATGTAATTTGCTCCTACATGTTTCTAAAGGTCCCAATTCCAGTTGTTTTATCTCTGTTACTGTATTCACTACTTCTTGTACAGTTGGTTTAAATCTCATTAGAAGAAATAAGCTGTGGAGATAGTCCATCTCCTGGAACAGCATGTGCACTTCCCATGATTTCATTGGGTTATAAGCCAGGACATTTATGTGTCTGTATCTGTGTGTGTCTGTGCAAAATTGGGCAATGGACTCCTTTAAAATTTCTGAAAATAACAGCAAAATATATACTGTACCCAGTCAGTTCCTAGATTAATGGAATGTGCAAATATATAGTGTATAGTAAGAAAACAAATCATACTCTATGGCATTCAAACATATTAGCCTGTTTATCAAGCCTTTAAACAAAAATGCACATAAGAGAAAATGGAACATTTGATAGTAACAACAACATTTTAAGCAGGTAACATTTTTATTGCTCATCTTAATGATTATAGATTTTACAAATCATATTGTAAATTTCAAAAAATCCAGGTGTACGCTACACATATCCCACTATCCCTATGCAAAGGCATTTAGACACATAAACATTGATAGCAAAGTAAGACTGTTTGGTTCAACTAGTCTGCCTTCTTCATAATGTAATCAATTTGCTGCAGATTCCATTTAACCATTAGTATATTTTTGTTAAAGTTGTTAGAGAAATAGTAATGTAAGACATGTAATTACAAATGATCTCAGAATTAAAGTGTGTATTTTCCCCATAGCAACTACTGTTAGTCATTAATTAGGTTCTAGGTAGTGATCAATGCCGACTTTGGAAGTCTTTGCCTTTACCTCCGAGATCAGCTGATAGGGAAAATAAAGCAATGTTGTAGGTTTAGGATTCTCTCTATCTCTCTCTCTCTCTCTGTCTCTCTCTCTTTTTTCTCTCCCTCAGTAGTCACACCTACTTTCAAAGTTAGCATATAGATTGTTTTTTTTTTTTGTCCTTCTGGCCTGGTATGAATCAAATCCACTAGTATTAAACTCCCCTTATTTGCCACATTCATCCATTCATGCTTGTGAGTTACATCCAAGTCTAATAGTGACCCTATGAACAGCTGCCCCACACAACTAGAAAACCAAAGCAGATTGCCTGGCCTTCTTCCATATATCAGTTTAGCTTTACCAGTCTACCTACTGCACTTCTTTCGGAGGTGGGAGGAAACAACAGTACCTGGAGAAAACCCACTCAAATAAAGGGAGAACATTCAGAATCTGCACAGAAATCACCCCAGCCAAAAATCAAATGTAAGAACTTCTTGCTGTGAGGCAATAAAGCTAATAATTTCATCACTGAACTACTAATATTTGTCCCACCAGTCTTCAAATATTTTAGAGATGAGATTTTAGAATGACAGACATGTTTGTCTTTCTGTCTCACTGAAGTACTGTGCCTTCTAGATGCATGTTTTAGTTTACAGATATACAAAATACTCTAAACGTAATCATCACCATCGTCATCATTAGCCCCCTTTTTCCCATTTTCTACCTGGTGTCGGGGAATCGTGTTAACTGTCGCCATCTCTCTCGATTTAATGCCACACTCCTGCCTTCTTCGACACTCATGCCTGACTGTTGTGGAGCTTCTTTCACACAACCCATCCACCTCTTTGCTGGTCATCCTCGTTTCCTCTTACCTTCTTCCTGTCTGTCCCAAATCTTCCTCACCAGATTATCTTCTGCTTTCTGCACATGCCCAAACCTCCGTAATCTGTTCTCGTTTATCTTTTCTGCAATTGGAGCTACTTTGGCTTCTGCTCTTATGTCCTCATTTCTTCATCTGTCCCACAGTGTGCATCCTACCACCCTTCTCAGGCACTTCATTTCCATCACCTCTACCTTCTTCATCTGCTCTGCCTTTACTGCCCAGGTTTCTGTACCATACAGTAGTACTGCTCGCACCACTATCTTGTACACCTTAATTTTCAGCTTCATTGGCATTCTTCTGTCATAGACTACACCAGACACTCTATGCCAGTTGCCTGCAGCCCCTCTGATTCTAGCTTTGACCTCTTCATTTTGACTTCCCCTCTCCTCACCCACCCCTTACAGATACTTGAAGCTATTTACTTGTTCCACTATCTTCCCTTCTATCTCAATTCTCAGCTTCTTCTGATTTCCCCAGTTTGCTGCCATTACCACTGTCTTATCTGTGCTTAATTTCATTCCACGTGGTTTCAGTTTTGCATTCCATTGCTCTATACTTTGTTGGATGGAGCTGTGGGCAGCAGCACAGACTCTATATGGTGCCCTATAGGGGGAGAGTTGTACAGACCAACTGCTTTGGGGCATCTACTGTGGTCTGCAGTATCCTCAAGAAAGGAGAACATGGAGCACAGACTGCGTGTCATGATAGATCTAGCCACTCGATGGTGTAAAATATGGCTCTAGGTGATTCGGTGTAAATGTAATATTTGTGAATATTTATTTAAATGATATGGTGCAGAATGCCCCCTTGTCCAGTGATCTATAGTGAATAATGTGCTAACTCCTTCACACTGCATTTGCATGTGTCATTTTGTTTCTGCATTTCACAGTGAAAGCTCAGGGCTCATTTGTTGATGTTGTATGAATATGACAGGCCATCAGTATTAGCACTATTTTTTACCAAATGCTAAAGGTAGTGTCTCACCTGTACAACTTCATTATTCTTCTGAGTCAAGCTTCTTTGACTTCTCTTTGACTTTATCATTTAGTCACCTTCTTTTGCATACATAATATGAAATGTTATAGCCACAATTATTCAGACAACAAAATACTTATGTATTCTGAGATGTTTACTGATGTCAAATAATTCATTCTTAATTTTTTTTTTCTTTTTTCTTTTATTCTGCTGAAGTCTGCTACTACCTTAATGTAGGAGCTAATCTCCAAATCACTGTTCTTTTATCATGAGAACTTGCTTTATTTAATGGCATAATGCACCACCTGTAATATCCCTTAGATCTCGTTTGCTGCTTTCATAGCTAGACATGGTTGACTATAGCTCTTGAGGTATCTTGTTTAGATAAGTATTTTTTCTTCATAATTTTACCAGTAATTACCATTCTTAGGTAAAACTATTCCTAGTGTTTTCTTGCTATAATTTCTGGTCGTCCTTTCCTAGCCTCGTTACTTCTCTCTTATTAAAGGTATTCAAAAGAAAGAAGAAGAAAAGGAATAGTAGTCCTTCTATGTACCTATGAACTCCATCCAGGGAAATCCTGTCACCAAAGTCATCGATTAATCTCTCATCTCTAGTTGGCCGACGATAACATCTCATCTAGTAAAGGGTGAGTTTTCTCTCTGGAAATGCCTGTAAGATTTGTCCAGTCAGCCCACACCGGATAACAGTCACTCCACTTTGTCAAAGGCACCATATTAACATATCTATTTTTCTCTCCTTTTATTACCTGTTCTATTTGCTGTTTTGGATAATTAAGACAAATAAGGATTTCAAATATGAAAAATGTGGGTGCAAATGTCTTTTCTGGTGCCCACTCTTTCCTGGTGTACTGCTTTGGGTCTCAGCATTTACATCAGGAATGTCATTTTTCATGTGTCTTCAGAGCCTGAACAAAAGAAGAAATTAATTAATACTGAAAAGTTTTGTGGCTAACTACTGTTTCAAAGGCCATCACTGGGGTTTACTCTTCAAAGGCAAAATCGAAGGACCCTTCAAAAGGTCCAGATATACAATTTCTTTGGCTTCAACCTCCTGAACCAAAAAACATAAATAAATAAAGGTTTTTGGATCCAGCCACCTTGGATCCAATGTGTCTAAAGTCTCCTCCAGATCCTAAGTCCTCCACGGATCTGACAGAGGCTTGATTCCTGTCACCAGATCCTAAGCCTTCAGATCCGACAGACAGAAATTTTTAATGCCAGAGAAAAACTGAAAGACTTCGAATCCAAGCTCTTTGGATCCAAAGCCTTTGGAGCCTCCTTTGGATCCTAAGTCCTTCTCAGATCTGACAGGTTTAGCTGTTACTTCTTCACTGAATCTTAAGCCTTCACATCAGTCAAACACAGTCTTATTCCAGAGAAATTGAAAGATTTGCGATTCAAGCTGTTTGGATCCAAAGCCTTTGGAGCCTCCTTCAGATGCTAGTCTTCAAATCCGACAAACAGAAGTTTTAACTCCAGAGAAAACTAGAAAGATTTTGAATCGAAAGCCCAAAGAGCTTCCTTTGGATCCTAAGTCCTCCTTGGATCTAACAGGTTTGGCTGTTACCTCTCCATTGCATCATAAACTTTCAGATCCAACAGATGGTTTTATTCCAGAGAAATTGAAATATGTTGGATCAAAGATCTTCGGATCCAAACCCTTTAGAGCCTCATTTGGATCAAAAGTCCAACTCAATCTTTCACTCTTTCAATATCCCTGACCATTTTTACTTAGATACACTCGAATCAGTGTGGGTCTGGGACTCCATGTATAATGGGTTTGGTTCGGTCCCAACTTTGTAGAATTTATCTCTTCCCTTCACAGTCTCTAACATGAAATCCATTTTTTTCCTGGTGGATTGAATCCAGGGGGCATCCATACTTTTCTTTCTTGGAAGCTCCGGTTCTGAGTAGGAATGGGGTAAGGCTTTTACCCTGGTCCATAAATTTTCTCTAATGTGGTACTGAGAGCCTTCTCAATGCATAGACAACTGTCCTCTCCTATCTTGGTTCCTAAAGTACATTTTAAGAGGCTACAAAGAGTTTTGATTAAAGAACTATCCAGCTCACTTCCTGGAACCAAAACTGCTGAGGCTCAGTCTTCAGTAGTCTCTCACAGGCTGCCCTGTGGACTATTTCCAGTTCACCCATGAGGCTTATTTCCATACTGCAGAAGGTACCTCTAGGGATGAGAGTTTCTATCAGGAGACATGCCTGGATGTGCTTCTGTGATTTTGCTCAGTCTTTCAATGCTCCCTTTAATGGTTCTCTTTGGTTTGGCCCCAGAGTAAAGAACAAAATCACCCTATCTGCCATGGGCATATCTTTTCATCCCCTCATAATTTTTTCCCAGGAATCAATGGGGAGGTTGAAATATGTGGGTCAGTCTCAGGGTCCTTTTCAGGACAAATGTGGAGGTAGGTCCCTCAGAACAGAAGGGGGAGGGATAATGGCAGAAGACGGCCCAGTGGCAAAGGACTCCCACAAATCTGAGGGTCTAGGGATTCCTTTTCTGATAGATCCTGCCAGTGTTCTTGAAAGGAGACCTGATTGCCTTTCTCTGGAGGCATTGGGAGTTCCTTATCTCTATTCCAGGAAGCCTGGCTAAACATAACAAAGAATGATTTGCAGAGGTTATATTGTTCCCTTTTTCCCTTCCACCCCCACTACCTGAGAAAATCCCCTATATACCAATCATTCAGAAGAAGCAGCAATACTGGAATTCAAAAACTGCTAAGAAGAAAAAAAGAGTCATCCAAAAGGTCCCTCCAGACCAAATAGAATCTGGAACTGTCTCAGGATTATTTTAGTGCCTAGAAAAACAGGCTATTGAAGACTGATTTTAGGTCTCTGTGTGTTGAACAATTCAGTTCGGCACACTAACTTCCAGTTGGTCATGATTCAGTCCAACTTGCCCATTCTGAGCAAGGCCAACTAGATAGGCTCAATTGACCTTCAGGATTTGTACTATCACATTAGATTGATCAGACAATCAAGAAGGTACTTACTGTTTTGGCTGGGAGCCAGCCATTACCAGTTTAAAGTCATGCCCCTTAACCCCACCACAGCCCCCATGGTGTTCACCTAGTGTATGGCAGTAGTGGCATCTCACTTGAGACTGCAGAGTTCCCCTGTGTTTCCATATTGGGACTACCAGATGATTACTGCTCCAACCAAGCATTTACTTGTTCAAGCTTAAAACCAGTTGTGACATACTTGTCCAAATTTTGGGATAACTATCAATCATAACAACTCACAGTTCTAACTTACCCAGGCATTAGAATTTATAGGAAGGGTGTTCAGCACAGTATCTATTGTATCTCTTCCCCTTTTTCAAAAGTACAAGCAATAAGAAAGAATGTCGAGAAAATAATTTGCATTACCAAAAATTTTTTTCGGCCCGGTTGATTCCACAAGTTCTTAGTTCATTGATGGCAATAGTCCTACTTCCTTAACTAAGATATTTCATGAAAATCTGTAATAGATGCTACAAACACAATGGTAAATTCTCTCTCAACCCAGTTCGATCAAAATAAGAATAACTCAGGCAAACGTTATCTTTCCAGATGGATTGACTCGAAACAGCTGTTGCTAGGCCATCATGCCCTTCTTTCTCCTCCAAAGGCCACAGTGACCATGTTTTCTCCCCAGTTTGCATAGAGAGTATAGTTCCTGTAGGATACAGTTCAGGGCAATTGATCCCCCAAGGAGGGCAACCTACATATACTGATGGTGTGGTAATGGGCGATTTCTTCTAACCACTTTTTAATTGTAGCGCATATTCTGGGAAAGTTCAGTGTGATAGCAGACAACCTGAACAGGTCCACCTTACTCCCTCAAGGCCTGTCTCTCAGCAACAAAGTGTCAGACATAGTTTATTTATTTAATTATTCATTCACGTATTTCATTTTATCAGCAAGGGTTGTACACTTATCACAAGGATAATTTTCAAGCTGTGACCAGGATTGCAGACTTGAGGCAAAGGAAAAAAAAATTGCCCATTTAAATGGAAGAAACAGTTCATGCAAATTAAGTATGTATAACAACAAGCTGGAAGAATATAAATCATGACAGGCACTTACATTACATCCTAATAAAACTTCCTTCTAAAAGCAGCCAGGTTGAAGAACTAAACTACCTTCATTGTACCTTACTCACCCATCTTCAGTTCTAGGTCTGACTCCAGAAACATCTGTCTCACACAACAGGCATGATTCAACCACACATTTCAAGCCTCAAATTAAATGCATCTTTTCTCCAGTTCCATTGATAGCCAAGCAACCTATCTATGCTTTTTCATCTGTCAGTTCCTTTCTGTTATCTTCCCATAAAAACTCTATGAAGATATTCTACAGAAGTTAATGGAGAAGATCCCTTTGTTTGGAAGAGCAGTAGCAGGTAGAACCTTTCTCAGCCCTGATACATTCTGTTCTTGAATTTTTTAGTGAGTCTATTTAAAGACAATGTTGGTTTATCAACTATCTTAGTTCAACTTGCAACTATTTCAGATTTCCATGTGGGTTTTTCAGCTGTCTTCCCTGGCTTCCTCTAAACATTGCAAAGCATTTTTGAATGGTTTTCTTCTACTTAGACCTCCTTACAAAGATATCTTATCAACATGGAATTTAAAAAGTTGGTGAAGCGAACGTTGACACAGTCTTCCTTTGAACCAGCAGCTAAATGTAATCTAAAATTCTTAACCTGGAACACTATTAGTTCTATTACAAAAATTTCAGAGCTTCAAGCATTATATTCTAAGTCCCAATTTTTTTTTCCATAAAGAACAGGGTCACTTTATATACCAATGCTTCCTCCCTACCTAGAGCAGTGTCAGAATCCAGAATTAATCAACAAATTAACCTGCCAGTATTTTTTACCAGACTTGCAAATAAAGGAGAATATATGCTGCATTTACTAGATGTTTGTAGATAATTGCATTTCTCTCCTCACAGAACAAGACAGACCAGCTCTTGGCTTCCTTGACACTTGACAAAATGGGCAAACAGCCACAAACATAACTGAAACGAGATGGTTGACAGATTACATCTCATGTTTCTACACTAAGTTGAATCTCCCCTTGCCAAAACAATAAAGGTTCTTTCAACTAGACTTATGATTACTTCCACTATATTCCAGTGTACAGTATGCATGCACATTAGTTATGAGATCGCTACTTGGTCAAATCCTCATACCTTTATTACTTATTTCAAGGGGAAGAGCGGCCTTTGGCTCAACCTTACTTGGGAATATCCTTACTTTAAGTCCGCCCAGGAATTTAGGTAGCTGAGGACTCTGTCCCATACGTTGAGAATGAATGACAATTGACAACATTAAATAAAGAAGTTATGTACTTACCATAACATTCTGTCTGTGTTGTTCATTTTCATTCTTCATCAGATCCCCACCCTCCATCTTCCTCCATTTATCACAAATGATTTCTGGAGGTATGAAGTTCTCGGGACACCATATTTTCCTTATGTTGACGTCCAGTCATGACAATTCTTTTATAATCTTCATGTCAATCTGAAAACAAGATCTGAGGGATGTTAGGGGTAGTGCATTACTGGTAGGGAAGGAGCTCAAGAGTTTGTTGGCTTCCACGAGCTAGAATAATTGCCAAGTTGGATCCGAGTATCGGATCCATACCCATATGTTTAGGAAGAATGAAAATGAACAACATAGGTGGAACGTTGTGGTGAGTACATAACTTCTTTTTATGCGATAAGTCTACGGAAGTGTCCAGGATGTAGTATCATTCAACAAACATGGTTCTAGAATGTTCAAGCCACTTTAGAAAATCTTTCTAAACCAAACAAAGCACTACCATTGCTGGTTTATATACTGCTTTGTCCACCCTACTACTATCACCCTACAACTGCAGTAAAATACTTAGTTCAAGACATTACTCTCAACTGTTCAGATTTTTGCAGAATGTCCAGAATTTTTTGTCTCGTATTTTTGGTCTGTTCCTCATTAAACTTGTGGTTTTCTGGATTTTTGTAGCAAATTAGTGAGGACTGAATTCATTAAATAATGACATGCATTTGAGTTTCAGACTTTACTTCAGAAAATCCATGGTAACACAAAACCTTTTATTCTAGCAACTTCCCAAGTTCATGAGAGCAATATTTAAAAGTTGTCCCTATTTTGGGGGCTTTGTCCTCCCCATTATGTTTAGCTTTGTCCAGATATTTTTTGCTAAGAGGTTGAGAGGTATGGTCCAAGACCGTAACATCTCTGTGAGAAAAATAATTTGATACTGGTTCACACTAGAGAGAAAGTTTGTGATGATGCATCTTTTTATTTCTCTGTCATTTTCACATCCATGTCCACTAGATAGCACTTTGATAAAAGTGTGATTTTTCAGAGAGTACACTTTACTGTTAGCCCTCATAGCATCATAACAATGCCTGTTATCCAGATTTTGAAGGGTTTAGATGTGCTTTTAAAACAGATATCACAAATTATAAGAAAAAGCAGCCAAGGGTATGCTTCGCCAGTGATCTTGTAACTATCTTATTAAACAGAGCTGTATAAACATTATTTTTGTGATTTCTGAAATGTGAGTTTTTTTCTTCACATACTTTCCACAACAAGGTATTATAATTTGAGTCTTATAGTGTTTTGTGCTTTCAATTGTCTTTAAAATTTCAACATAAGAAGCAAATGTGCATATTTTTATAGCATTCATAAACTTAGAGGAATATGAAAACTGCGGGAATACTTTTATACAGAAAATAAATACCCCAAGAATGGCTTCTGGACATAGTTGAATTAAGAACTGAGAGGCAGATAAGTTTTAGAAATAGTTTACCTTTCTTCAAATGTATCTTAACTTACATAGTATTCGTTTAGAGCACATTTAATTTGTTGCCTTTCTAGCTGGTGTCAAAATGCCAGCTTGATAAAATGAAGGGACAACATGAATTTCAAGCCAGGAATTATACTATTTTATTGTTTAAAAGGCTAAATGTTAATGTATATTGAGTTCTAAAAGTATGAAGGCCCCCAGTAGAGTTAGTCCTACTTCTGAGATCAGTTTTAGGTTTGTTTATGCAGCTGTAAACACTCTACAGTATGTTGTGTCAAGTTAGGTAACTTGCTTAAAGAGTATTTTGATATAGACTAGTCACTGTCCTGTAAGCTACTTTATATTGATTGCTTCCCATAATTTAGAGGGATTTAAAAATCAGAAACCAATAAACTTTTTAGGATTAAAGTTTAGTGTGCAGAAAGGAATTGGCTTGGTGCAGTATATGGAAAATCTGTTCTTAATAAACAAAAAACTGAAGTAAGTTAAATAGCTTTAGCTTGAGTAAAGCCCTGGCTAGTGTTGGACTGGTTCCAGTATTAAATTAGGTATAACTAAAAATGAAGAGAAAGCTGTTTGCAGCGGATAACGTTGTTTGTTTAGAAATGATCAGGTATTATCATGTTAGGGAATCCAGGGAGTGCAGCCCTGATGTGTCCTCTTGCCTGCAGGTGTTCAGGTTGCAAACAAAAGACTCATCTGTTAAAATAACACAAGAAAACATGTTAAACCTGTAATTTCTTCACTTGCCTCTCACGGATTTTTTGGTTGGCACTACACACACACATGCGCATAAGCACACACACACACACACACACACACACACACACACACACACACACATACAATATTGAGAGCAATGGAAACATTATACAGATATTGCTATATTCTGGAATATACAGTAGTAAAACTGCAAATTTATTCAGAGCTTTTACAGAACCATACAGAGACTAGGTGTAAAATAGCTCTCACCTTTTTCAAAGCATACAGAGTTATTTCATTCAGGATGTATGCAGTCAGAAAGTGAAAATCATTAAAGGAGAGGGCAGTTCTCACTGATGTCAAACTTTAGTAAAAAAACTTCACTCTGTATGTGAGTATATGCACGCATGTGTGTGTTGTGCATGTGTGTGTTTGCATGCATATGCATTTGTTTTGTTGAACTGTTGGTATTGTTGGAGAGGTGTGAGGATTTTGATGAAGTGTAGTCAGTTTTCTGAAAATCTGGTGATGTTTGGAGGTTTGAAATACTTTTGTATGATGTAGCATTTCACCATTATCATGAGGCTTTCCATGTAATGTACACAGTATGCAGGTAATTAAGAAAGAGATGTCAAGTAGTTTTATGCCACCCTGAGTGATGAAAGACCAAAACAATAAGTGCAGACTTCAGTGTGCACTACAAAAATTGTTTGAACCAAGAATGAAACAACAAGAAGGTAAAGCAAGGTGCCTTAGTACTCCAGTATTAAATGTGATAATGAAGACAGGTAATAAGAGTAATGAAAGGGAAACAGATGCTGGTGCCTTAGTACTCCAGCGTTAAATGTGATGCTGAAGACATGTAACAAGAATATTGAAAGGGAAACAGACATTGGTGTCTTTGTACTCCAGTATTAAATGTGATGCTGAAGACATTAACAAGAATAGTGAAAGGGAAACAGAAGCTGGTGCCTTAGTACTCCAGCGTTAAATGTGATGCTGAAGACAGGTAACAAGAATAGTGAAAGGGAAACAGACATTGGTGTCTTTGTACTCCAGTATTAAATGTAATGCTGAAGACATTAACAAGAATAGTGAAAGGGAAACAGATGCTGGTGCCTTAGTACTCCAGCATTAAATGTGATGCTGAAGACATGTAACAAGAATAGTGAAAGGGAAACAGACAGTGGTGTCTTAGTACTCCAGTACTAAATGTGATGCTGAAGACATGTAACAAGAATAGTGAAAGGGAAACCGATGTTGGTGCCTTAGTACTCCAGTATTAAATGTGATGCTGAAGAGAGGTAACAAGAATAGTGAAAGGGAAACCGATGTTGGTGCCTTAGTACTCCAGCATTAAATGTGGTGCTGAAGACCGGTAACAAGAATAGTGAACAAGAAACAGACGTTGGTGCCTTAGTTCTCCAGCATTAAATGTGAAGCTGAAGACAGGCAACAAGAATAGTGAAAGTTAAACAGACATTGGTGTCTTAGTACTCCAGTATTAAATGTGATGCTGAAGACAGGTAACAAGAATAGTGAAAGGGAAACAGATGTTGGTGCCTTAGTACTCCAGCATTAAATGTGATGCTGAAGACAGGTAACAAGAATAGTGAAAGGGAAACCGATGTTGGTGCCTTAGTACTCCAGCATTAAATGTGAAGCTGAAGACAGGCAACAAGAATAGTGAAAGTTAAACAGACATTGGTGTCTTAGTACTCCAGTATTAAATGTGATGCTGAAGACAGGTAACAAGAATAGTGAAAGGGAAACAGATGTTGGTGCCTTAGTACTCCAGTATTAAATGTGATGCTGAAGACAGGTAACAAGAATAGTGAAAGGGAAACAGATGCTGGTGCCTTAGTACTCCAGCATTAAATGTGATGCTGAAGACAGGTAACAAGAATAGTGAAAGGGAAACCAATGTTGGTGCCTTAGTACTCCAGCATTAAATGTGGTGCTGAAGACAGGTAACAAGAATAGTGAACAAGAAATAGACGTTGGTGCCTTAGTTCTCCAGCATTAAATGTGAAGCTGAAGACAGGCAACAAGAATAGTGAAAGTTAAACAGACATTGGTGTCTTAGTACTCCAGTATTAAATGTGATGCTGAAGACAGGTAACAAGAATAATGAAAGGGAAACAGATGTTGGTGCCTTAGTACTCCAGCATTAAATGTGATGCTGAAGACAGGTAACAAGAATAGTGAAAGGGAAACAGATGTTGGTGCCTTAGTACTCCAGCATTAAATGTGATGCTGAAGACAGGCAACAAGAATAGTGAACAAGAAACAGACGTTGGTGCCTTAGTTCTCCAGCATTAAATGTGAAGCTGAAGACAGTCAACAAGAATAGTGAAAGTTAAACAGACATTGGTGTCTTAGTACTCCAGTATTAAATGTGATGCTGAAGACAGGTAACAAGAATAGTGAAAGGGAAACAGATGTTGGTGCCTTAGTACTCCAGCATTAAATGTGATGCTGAAGACAGGTAACAAGAATAGTGAAAGGGAAACCGATGTTGGTGCCTTAGTACTCCAGCATTAAATGTGATGCTGAAGACAGGTAACAAGAATAGTGAACAAGAAACAGACGTTGGTGCCTTAGTTCTCCAGCATTAAATGTGAAGCTGAAGACAGTCAACAAGAGTAGTGAAAGTTAAACAGACATTGGTGTCTTAGTACTCCAGTATTAAATGTGATGCTGAAGACAGGTAACAAGAATAGTGAAAGAGAAACCGACGTTGGTGCCTTAGTACTCCAGCATTAAATGTGCTGAAGACAGGTAACAAGAATAGTGAAAGGGAAACCGACATTGGTGTCTTAGTACTCCAGTATTAAATGTGATGCTGAAGACAGGTAACAAGAATAGTGAAAGAGAAACCGATGTTGGTGCCTTAGTTCTCCAGCATTAAATGTGAAGCTGAAGACAGGTAACAAGAATAGTGAAAGAGAAACCGATGTTGGTGCCTTAGTACTCCAGTATTAAATGTGATGCTGAAGACAGATAACAAGAATATAGGAAGGGAAACATATATTGGTGCCCTAGTACTCCAGCATTAAATGCAGTGCCTGAAGATAGATAACAAGAATGCTGGAAGGGAAACTGATATTTGTGCCCTAGTACTCCAGCATTAAATGCGATGCCGAAGATAGGTAACAAGAATATTGGAAGAGAAACCGATGTTGGTGCCTTAGTACTCCAGTATTAAATGTGATGCTGAAGATAGGTAACAGGAATAGTGGAAGGGAAACAGATGTTGGAGCCTCTGTTTGTTTGCAGTAGATACCTCAATGCACCTTATAAGTATATTCTATTTCATTCACTTTGTGCATTATTCTTTTTTTCTTCTTTTCTTCTTTTGATGATTCCTGCTGATTTGTGGCAAAGAAAGAATGACAAAGCTAGCAACTTGCAATGTATGTATGATGATTTCTGCTTCATTTTTTTTACTGATCAGTTCTCTGTTATAGTTGTAATTGTTGTGGCAGTAGTGAGTTTATGTTTAAGAGTACATAGCTGTGATACATGGAGTAGAACTGCTCTGCATTTAATATTTATAAAAGTTAATTTTGTCTGTTTTGGAAATGTTTCTTTTTAAAATGTATGTATGCAGTGTAAGTGTGGGATGCATTGATGACTTTTGTGCATCTATGTGTTTGATCGTTTTTTTTGTGGTAGTCTCTGAGTATAACGTAGATGGAGTAACACGGAGTAACAATATTTTCACTGATTCACAAACCTCTGTGTTAAAAGTTGCAGTGAATGTAAAGCTGGATATAGTCACTGTTTTAATATGTGAAAGGTACCTTGAGTGAATGTAACATAGTAGTGCAGCATAAATCAGCAGTAACTAGTATTATTATTATTATTTTTTTTATATAGCAAGTTTATTAAATATAGAGTGAAAATTAGCTCAGACTGTACTGCGCTAATTTTTGTGGATTATTGCTGTTAACATTAGATTATTGCATGTGATGTAATCACTTAAAAGACCATTTTAAACCACAGCTAAGTGCCCTAAGGCAGCTGTTCCAAAGTGTGTTTACCATTTTTTAAACTTTTTGAAAAATAGACCTTTACATGACAATGTTTTGCTTCTTACACTTGTGAAGTGTAACGTCACTGAGATCTTGCATTCTAATAGTCACATACATTATAGTTTCACAAGTCTGTCAGCGGCAACTGACTTGAGCTTGAAATAAATTAGGAAAATGAAATTCAGTAAAAAAAAAAAAAAAAAAAAAGCTTAAGTGGTTTGCAGTTTCATTGCAAGTCTGGCTTTGGTTCATTCTTGTCAAACTTTTCTTAAGAGTGTTTACATTCTGCTCGACTCTTTGGTATGTTATACGTGCACAGACCTGATCTCCACCTATATTATGTCAATAGCAACAGAGAAAAAAGTCAAATGTTTAACCACTGAGATACGAAATGCCAACAAAACACAGTCATGACTTTTGGGAGCCCCTTCTTTCAAATGCATATCTGCACTCACACACATGTACAAACACACACACACACACACACACACACACACACACACACACGCACACGCACACGCACACGCACACACGCACACACACACACACACACAGGTACACACACTTAATTGTGTTCTTTCTCTGTATCTTACTTTTTTCTGTTTGCATCATAAAGTTGCTGTAGGTTGAGCATATATAAAACAAGTAGTGTTTTGTGTAGTTAAAATGCCAGTCAAAAACAGAGAAAATTATGTTTCTTTGTGAGATAAAACAGTGCTCTCATTTCAAAACTGAACCATTGCCAGGGGCACACAGAGAAATAAGTGCTTTTTGGAACACAGGTTGTGTTAGTAGTTGGTATACTACAACAGGGTTTCAACATAAATGATGCATGGCTGTGAATTATCACCAGTACAGCCATCAACATCCCACTGGAGCTAATTTGCTACATTTCCAAAGCAAAATACTAAAAGAGAGCATTACAGAAAAATACTATTTATCATGTTCATGTCTGTAGAATATGAGCTTTATGGCACCTTAATCAGCAAGTGTAGAGTAATGAATTAAATATCCTGAGCATCGCAAAATAATATAAACTGTTTAAGGATGTGTCAAAGGTTCTCTGTAAAACCAGTTAGAAAAAACAGGAACTTCAGTAAACTGAGTTTTCTAATTTTCAGTGCAAATACCTCTTCTTAATAACATCTTTCATTTTGAAATGATTATTGTATGGTGGTTTTGTCTGTATATGTGTGTGTGTGTGTGTGTGTGTGTGTGTGTGTGTGTGTGTGTGTGTGTGTCAGAATATGGATAAAGTAATTCATATTTCATTTAACAAGAACTTTATAGTTATGACTGCCATAAAATGAAGTAGTGCATTTAAATTATTATATAGTATAATATATGAATGTCCAAACCAGGATTTCATATTATGTTTAAAGTTGCAGATATCTATTGCAAATATCAAAATTAGTACATCCCAGCAGCATGACAGTATACCAACAGCTCTGGCATGTCTACTTATGTCACTTTGTTAATAGTGTGTGGCCTTGGCTGTGGTGCCTTCTGTGTGGAGTCTGCATGTCCTCTCTGTGCCTGCGAGGGTTTCCTCTGGGTGGTCTGGTTTCTTCCTGCATTCCAAAACATGCAGTAGATGAATAGGACACTCTAAATCAGTCATAGATATCAGTGTGTATGGAAGTGTGTGGTGTGGAATAACTACCATGGCAGGACTAGCCACCCAGCGGTGTAAACATTGGCTCTAGACAACCCAACCCCATGTGCAAAACTGGGAAAAAGGGGTTGTGGATGGATATAATCCTCCAGCTATTTAAAAGTTCTCTGTAAATAGCATCCAAAAAAATAAATATGTGTGTGTATGTGTGAGAATCTCTCTCTATATAGATAAATAAGTATAGAAAAATAAAAACACATATATAGATTGGTCCCCTTCAGATGATCAAAGTTTTAAAACTTGGAATTTCATATGGCTGAGACCATATGATCGAAGTTTTAAAACTTTGAACATTCTGAATGGAGATCTCCATACAGAGAGGAATGAGAATTTTTTCCTTTTCCTCTCTGTAGTGCAGTCTCAGAGTTGGTATACTTAAATAGCAGGGGGTGTTGGGGGTTGCAGGGGGGCTTGCCCCCCTGGAAAAACATCCAGGAAATTTTTTTGTTTTGTTTTTCTTTTTCTTTCAGGTGTTCGAAGTTTTGAAACTTCGATCATATGGTTTCGGCCATATGAAATTTGAAGTTTTAAAACTTTGATCATCTGAAGTAGACTCATAGATATATATATATATATATATATATATATATATATATATATATATATATATATATATATGTGTGTGTATATATCTATAGAGAGAGAGAGAGAGAGAGATTGTCTTGATATTTCAAGGAACACACACCTCCCTGCTGCAAAATAAGTAGTTATTTTTTTCTAATCCTATGTGACCTTTTGGGGCAGACACACTGTAATGATTTTGTTTTTTGGTTATGTACTTTCTTTCCCACAGTGCACAGTGAATCCCCATAAGATGATTTGATAATGCTTGATCCATTTCTACAGGACTTTCTTTCCATATGTTATGAGCCCTCTATTTTTGTACCAGAAAGTACTTTTTTTAAAACTTAAGAAATTATAATGTAACTTGGGCTGAGACTATAATTGGACATTATTCAATTGGTGTTCTGCCCCAGTAAACAAATTTAAATAAAATAAAAGAGTAGTCTCCCTACAGTCATTCTCTCTCTTAACCTGCATTCGTTCCCTGTGCTGGTTGGAGGTATCATGTTTTCTTGCCACTCACGTCACAGCTACTCACTCATCTGTGGCACGAGAGATGGTTTATCTTTTCACAAACTTGCATTATCATAGCATGACAATTTAGCCCTGTTTAACTTGCATGTGTAAAGCCATCTGTAATCAGACTGCCCAATGGTGGTACACTGTCCTATTACGCCTGCAGTTCAGCAATTGTGTAATTTGTTCACCTGTAGCACCAACACATAAGCAGTACATTTCAGATATGGTTGCAGAATATGGTACAAGAAAACTCTTGAGTCTAATGTTTGAGCTTATTATATATACTGTGCAATTCATATGTTCATAGGTTCATAGGTAGGTACTGGGCTATCTGCCCGAAGGCATATATTAGCCCAGCCACGTTGTGCGGTATTCACCGCCCCTTTGGTTAGTTCCCTAGGCCCTTGATCTAGCAGCTAGTACCCTTGGCCCATATCTAGTAGAGCTGTTGGTATGATCCCTGGTGTGAACTTTCTGTTACCCATCCACTTGTCAAGGTTCCTCTTGAAGAGTGATAGGGAGGGGCTCTGTCTTATGTAGATTGGGACCTTGTCCCATAGCAAGGGAAGTCTTTGCGAAGGGAACCTATCCCTCCAGCATGTTCTATTCATTGTTGTGCTGAGGTTTATATCCCTAGAGCATGTAGCTCGAGTAGATTTGGTTTTGCTAAGATGGAGCATGTTCAACAGTTCTGGGTTGAACATGGCTCTGTATGTTAGACAGAGATCGACTCTGAGAAGGCGGTATGCAACAGAGAAAAGCCTTAGTTTTTTCAATCGTGCTGCATAGGGCAACTGTTTGAGGCCAGTAATCTGCTTAGTGAGGTACCACTGTGGTCTCTCCAGCTCCTGGAGATGCCTAGCCAGGTACATTCCAATTGGTGCATTGTACTCAATAACGGGTCTGAAGAGGGAAGAGTAGAGGGTCACCACTACATCCTTAGATCTTGACGCGAACCCTTTCGTGATCAGATGGGTCACATAGAAGGATTTTCTAACCACCATGGCAACATGGTTATCAAAGGAAAGCTGACTATCTACTTGGGTCCCTAGATCCCTTATTACTTCTTCAGATTTCAGGAGGTTACCTCCTATGTGGTATTTTGCGGGTACTCTGTTTTTTCCAAAGGGGATTACTACGCATTTTTTAGCATTTAGCTTGAGACCATGGCTTTGACACCATGCATCAGTCTCATTAAGGCCCTTCTGGAGGATATCCTTGTTGGCCGGAGACTCTATTATAGCACCCAGTTTGCAGTCGTCTGCAAACTTGGTCAGCCACAGCCCTTCAGTGCTTGCCTGTACTTCTGAGAAGTATATGCCAAACAGGAGGGGCCCCAGGACAGAGCCCTGAGGCACACCGCTCATTACTGGTCTGGATTCGGACATAGATCCCACTACTCTTACTTTGTGGGATCTGTCTGAGAGCCAGTTTGTGATCCATCTTGTGACATAAGGGTTTATGCCCAGGTTGGTGAGTTTATCAATAATACCCGAATGGGGACTCGTGTCAAATGCTTTAGCAAGGTCAAGGTAAGCCGTGTATACCTCCTTTCCTTTATCTATAGGCTGAGTAACTGTCTCAAAGAAGTCTACCAGGTTCAGGAGGCATGATCTGCCCTTGACGAAGCTGAACTGTGTGGGGTCAAGTGTTTGGAGGTTCCCAATCTCTCCATTTATGAGTTCCATAATGATTCGCTCCATTGCCTTACAGATCAGACTGGTCAGGCTTATTGGTCAGTAGTTCCCAGGGTCGGTTGTCGGCCCACCCTTGAGCAGTGGAACCACCATTGCTGTGCGCCATTCTATGGGCACATATCCTGTCGAGAGGCTGAGACTGAACAGGGTATTCAGATGCGGGGTTAATTCATTTTGGAGCTTGCGTATGACACAGCCGGGGACACCATCTGGTCCCATGGAGGCAGTGTTTTTAGCTTTAGATAGAGCCTTATTAACCAATGTATCAGTAATAATTGGAGTTACACAATCCCCTGGAATAGTAATAGGTCCTGTAGGTGGTGAGGGGGGAGGGGGAGAAATTTGCACTGAACCTGTCAGCCAAGATGTTGGCAGTGTCAGTGGGGTCAGTGTATTTTGTCCCATTTTGTACTAGCTCAGAACAGACATGAGCATTGCCATTTAGGTTTTTGATGTAACCATAGAAGGCCTTATGGTTATCCTTGGCATCCTTGGCAACCTTCTTTTCGAAATTGGCTTTAGTTGACTTGATTAGGGCCCTCAATTTCTTACTAATGCTGAACAGGGAAGATTTTTCTACTTGAGATTTGGCCTTTTTTTGTATAAGTCTTCTCCTTTTATTGTATAATTTGCTTATGGCCAGGGTCCACCAGACTGGTTTCTTCTTGCTTGAGGAAGGAGTCTTGGTTTTATTTGGGATAGCACGGTCCATGCAATCCTGAAGATGTATATAGAGTGCCTTGGTGTAAGATTCTGCATCCTGGATATCATTATCCTTCTGCAAGGGAATAGTGAAGCTTTCCACTTCTGACGCAAGTAGTTTGAAGTTTCTACATAAATACATATTGAGCTGTTTACTGTTTATAAGTAATCTGTGTATTAGAAATAGCATAACATGTGATTACTAAAAATAACCAAAACCACTTTGCCTTAAGCTATGGAAGTCTGTTAATATAAAATCAGACAGAGTCAATACCTTTATTATTTTATCAAGGACTGAAATAATTTTTAGTTCATATTTTATTCCCCTGAATGGCTTTTACCTGAGTTGTTTTGTTGTAACAAGCAACTGTGAACCTTTTTAAAATGCAATCTGATGTTAATCTTCTTTCCATTCATCACTGATGGGTTCGGTTCTGAGCTCTCGGAACCGAGTTTGCCTAATACTAAGTTCACACCAGCCAAAAACACTCAAGTTAAGCTTCTACCCACAATGCCCTTCTCCCTGTTACCTCAGATCTCATTTGCCGCAAAGCTGTAAAGCCGCGTTTCAGCCGAGCTCTCAGCTAAGTGGAAACTTTTTGATATCTAGTGAAAAATTTTGTCATTTTTCTTCTTGATTGTGATATATATTCATAACTCTCTATATTTACAGTTAGATTTAGACTTTTCCCTCCTACCTCTATCCGGTTGGTAATCTTTTAAGTACCATTGGTGGTACGGCCTTCTCTCTCTACCCTTGTGGTATTCCTTGAAAACCATCATTGTTATTTCTTCTCTCTTTCCCTTTTTCTGTCTAGTTGTGTGTTTTTGACTTTTTTGATAGATATTGTGTGTATTTAGATAGGTTTAGATGGAGAAAAAGCAGAACTTACAATCTTTTCTAAAACCTTGATTGTTGTATTTAGATTTTCATGATGTCTGATAAAAAGGGTGCATAGGGTTTCAAACATTGTACTTTGTGTAACGGTAAACTTCTGAATAGTGACTCTCACGAAGATTGTGTTTATTGCTTGGGGTTGCCCCATCTTTTGGTGCAACTTCCCTGTGTGATTTGTCAAAGTTTCAGTCAGCGCACACTGAATGAATGCAAGAATAAGTTAATATGAAGGGCCTACTTAAGTGGCACTTTTCAGAGGCCTTTTCTGCAATGGAGGTCTCAACCCCTCCTATTAAGGATAAGAAAAGGCCCCATTTGGTTCCCTCTTCATCTTTGGGTAAGTCTGTGAAATCTAAAGTGCCAAAACTATCTTCGGAGTATAAGTCTACCTTGTTGGCACCGACCTCATCTGCTCCAGTTACTATCACTGTTACTAGGTCAGCACCAGCTTCATCTCTGATACTGTCTCTGGAAATGAATGTCGACTTCACCTCGACTACTACAACTTTGGCACCGGGTGCTGCTTTGGTACAGTGCATGCCTCCAATGGCTATCTCTGCAACGACAACTGAACCTTCCGTATAAGCTCCAAGTGCCTCTTTGGCACCAAACTCTTTTATGGCCCTGACAAGAACGGATTTGACCCCACTGCTTCCTGTCTCCAAACTTGAGACATTGGTGTCAGTAGATTCCTCACAATGGACCTGATACTCTCCATCCATAGACCTGTTTCTAGGTCAAGTGTATAGCCCATTCCTAGATCGACCTGACTCCCCGTTGGGAGTATCCACTAGATCCACCAGGAGCCTTTCAGAACTTAATGTGGTGCATCTTGTGGATCAGCTGTTGGCAGCCAGGGGGATACCCACACCTTCCAGGACCCATCCTCCTGCAGGACCTGGATTGACTTTGACTTCTCCATGGACTCCATCCTATTCTCCTCCTTTGACCATTTCGGTTCCAAAGCCTTCTGCTCTGATGTCCCTTTTGGAACCCCCCATCTCTGCGCCTGTAGTGGATCTCACTGGGGCTCCTGGACTGTCCCTTTGGTCCTTGGTACCAGCTGAACCAGTCCTTCCTTAACCCCGAGATTTAGCTGCAGGCTCTTCAGTTCGTGGCATGGTTTGAGTGTTTCTTTGGTTCCATCCTCAGTGCAGGGAGCTTTGTCAAGCACTGATCCTTCTTGAGGCTCCAATCCACAGGAGCAGGTTCGATGGAGCAGGGTGTGACCCCGGTTCTGAGGTTGTCCTTCTCAGTTCCAGGCTCCCATCCCTCTTCGGGCGGACCTGGTTTCCATGCTATGGAGAGGGCACTTGCTTCTGGAAGCATTCCACCAACACCGGATCCCCAGATTTCTCCCCCTGAGATACAGCTGCCACAGGCCACCTCCCAGGGACACTGGGCAGGGAAGCCGCAGGAACCCCCATTACAGGGTACCCACTTTTCCGAGTCCTGCTCAGAAGCCCCCATTGAGGAGCCCTCACAGAAGAGATTGTGCAAGAGGAAGCACATATACTCACCTGAAGAGTCTCTAACAGAGGACATGGATTTCGATGATGGTGAATGGTCCCCACAGTCACCACCCGATGATGTTTCCTTTGGAGACATTCTTGAAATGCTGAAACAGAGGGGTGACTGGAAGCCCACTAACCCTTCTTCTGAGGAGTCCGTGTTTCTGCACGCTTTCCGTGCCTGGCCATCTACCTCTTGGGTGACGCCACCTGCAGACGACTTAGTTCAGCTCATGCTGCAGCACACCTGGATGAACCCTGATGCTGTTGAGGTGATCCCTCAGAGACCTGACAAAATACTTTATCCACCTGAGGAAAACCCACATTGGTCCAGAGGTTTACCAGTCGAAGTTATGGTGGTGATGGCGGCCATGAAAAAGGATCTAGCTGAAGAGAATTCTACTGTCCACCCACCCAACAGACAGTCCCGGGCCATGAACAGATTGGGGAAGCAAGTCTTTGCCATACCATCCCTGAACTACTTGGCACATTTCACGAGGCTCCAAACAGACTTGATCTCTGAACTCTCTGGAATACTCACAGGACAGGTGTCTGGTAAGGGATAAAGTTGCCTCTCAGCTCGCAACCCTGGAATCGATCTCCAACTCGTCCATGAGGTTGGTCTCACACACAACTGAAGGGGCAGCTTGTGCTGCGGGTTCAGGCATAGTTATGAGACATCATGCCTGGATGTGCATCTGTGACCTCATGGATCCCTTCAAGTATTCCTTTCTGAATGTGCCCATTGAAGCAGCTTCCTTTTTAGCTCCAAGGTATAGGGCACTCTGGCCAGGTGTGAGCAGGATGGTGAAACCCTGTCTGCCATAGGTCTAGATTTTTCCAACCCTCAGCGTTCCTTTTCCAGGAACCAGAGGAGTGGGAGGATGTGGCACAAAAAATCTCAGGGTCCTTTCCATGCCATGCATGGTGATGATACCCCCAGGGGCAGAGGGGGTAACAATTCTGGAAGACGCCACTATCGAGACAGAGGGGGTCCATGTAACCAAGACCCCAGGGATTCCTTCTCTGGGCACCCTTACCAGCGCTCCTGAAGAGAAGCCCGATTGCTTTCCTCTGGAAGCAGTTAGGGGTTATCTCTCTCGGCACCAAGCTACCTGGCACTCCTATTACCACCGATCGTTGGGTGTAGAATATTATAACCAGAGGTTACACCATTACCTCATCACATATCCAAAACTTCCAGTGAAACTTCCAGATGTTCCACCCAGTCAAAGGGAAGAAGCAGCTTCAGAAATTAAAAAGCAGTATCAAAAAAGAGTCCTCCAATCAGTCCCACCAGGCCAATGCGGATCTGGATTTTACTCAAGATTCTTTTTGGTGCCAAAAAAGATAGGGGACTGGAGACCCATTCTGGATCTCAGCAATTTGAACAAGTCTATTGCCAAAACCAAATTCCTGATAGTTACGGTTCAGTCCATTCTCCCTTTTCTAAGGGAGGGCGATTGGATGTGCTTGATAGATCTCCAGGACCCGTATTACCACATCAAAATGGACAAACACTCCAGGAGTCTACTTCGCTTCCGGCTAGGCACCAATCATTACCAGTTTTGTGAACTTATGTTCGGTCTCTCTATAGCCCCCAGAGTGTTCACAAAATGCATGGCAGTGTTTACAGCTCATTTGAGACTGCAAGGATTCTGGGTGTTTCCATATTTGGATGATTGGCTCCTTACCATGCCCACCAAGCATCTTTTGGTAACAGCCCTGCAATACACCCTTTCTCTGGCAGAACTTTTGGGGATAACTTTGAACTGAGAGAAATCCAATCTTACTCTGGTCCAGCAAGTAGAATTCATCAGAGCAGTCTTCGACACCTGATCCTGTTTGGTGTTACTGCCATCTCGCAGACTCCAGAGATTGAGGCTTCAGGTGATACTCTGTCAAAACAAAGTCTCAACAAGAGAGGTTCTTCAGGTCCTAGGATCCATGGCAGCTTCCATACCAATATTGCCTCTTGCGAAACTGCATATGCGAATTCTTCAATGGCTTCTTCTGTCTCATTGGTTCCCAAACCATCACCCTCTATGTTTTCAGATTCAGATAACCAGTTCTTGCAAGCAGGACCTTCTTTGGTGGATGAGGCCAGACACAGAACTTTGGAGCCATCCATTCCTGTCCCCTCATCCCAAGGCCATTGTGACCACGGATGCTTCCCTGATAGGATGGGGCGGCCATTTCCAGGGAAAGACAGTCCAAGGCGCATGGTCCACATTGGAGGCCAACCTGCATATCAACATTCTAGAACTCAGAGCAATGCTTTTAGCGTTGCAAGCATTCCAACCACTTCTTCCTTTTGGAACAATTGCAATTCAGTCAGACAATATGTCAGTAGTCCAGTATATCAATAAGCAAGGAGGAACCAAGTCCTAAACCCTGTGTTGAGAGGCCATGAAAATTTGGCACTGTGCAATAGCTTTCAACCACTTTCTGATAGCAACACATATCCTGGGGAGCTTCAATGTGATTGCAGACAAGTTGAGCACATGCATTCTCTTGCCCCATGAGTGGTCTCTCAATCCCAAAGTAGCGGCAGAAATTTTCAGCCATTGGAGCCAGCCTTGCTGCAACCTCTTTGCCTCCCCATCAAACAACAACTGCAGCAGCTATTTTGCCCTATTCCCCCCAAAGGGGGAGTCCCCAAGGGACACTCTGATTCAAGATTGGCCCACGGGACTGCTTTATGCCTATCCCTCCATCCCTCTGATTCCACAATTCATAAAGAAAGCTATTCGGTTGAAATGCAAAGTGATCCTCATAGCCCTCTTTTGGCCTCGACAGGTTTGGTTCCCCTTCCTTCGGTCTCATCTGTTATGTCGACCATGTATTCTGGACCCTCTTCCAGATCTGATTTCTCACCCCCAAGGGTTGAGTCACCTGAATCTGTCCAGTCTCAAGCTGACAGCTTGGTTTCTCCACTTCCGTTAGTTGCCAGGCAGGATGATCTCACCTCACCTGTTCATGACATTATTCCGGTCTCTCATAAACCATTCACCAGAAGACTGTATTGGGACAAATGGAAAAGGTTCTCTATCTGATCAAAGGAAAAGATGCTAGATCCATGTTCAGCTCCAGTAACAGCGGTTTTACAATAGCTGTATACGTTTTTCGAAGATGGAGCTGCAGCCTCTACCATACGAGTACATCTGGTGGCTATTTCAAATTATCGTAATGGGCTGGATGGTACTCTTCTCATACCACTGTGTTTATGTAAAACTTTTCTCAAAGGAGTTTCTCACATTAGGCCTCCAATCAGACAGCCTATAGTGCCATGGAACCTCACGTTAGTTCTCCAGTCTTTGACTCAACCTCCCTTTGAACCCACAGTGAAATGTGACCTCAAATTCTTGTCTTAGAAATCTCTCTTCTTGGTAGCCATCTCATCAGTCAGATGAATTTTGGAGCTTCAGGCATTGTGCACCAAAAGACCCTATCTAGTCTTCCACAAGGACAGAGTATCACTCCGGACGAACCCATCTTTTCTCCCCAAAGTTGTTTCTGACTTTTCCATCAGTCAGTCTGTTGACCTACCAGTATTTTTCCCAAACTTTTCTAATAAAGGAGAATACTGCCTACGTTCCTTGGATGTGCACAGGCAATTGAGATTTTATTTAGACAGGACCAAAACAATACGTAAGACTGACCAACTTTTCATTTCCTTTTCTGGGCCTAGAATGGGAAATTCTGTCTTCAAGGTCACTTTATCAAAATGGTTAAGAAACTGCATCCATTTCACTTATTCATTTGCAAAACAACCTATGCCACAGAATATTAAAGCCCATTCTACTAGATCTATGGCAACATCCGTAGCCTTCCACTCCAGGGCATCTATGGATGATGTTTGTGCAGCAGCCACTTGGGCTAAACCCAATACTTTTTTCAATCATTACAAATTGGATGTGGTCTCCAGAGGGGGAGCTGCCTTTGACTCAATGGCACTCAGGAACGTTTTTCCATAAGGGCTGCCCAAGGATCACAAGGTAGCTTGAGATTCTGTCCCATCAGTAATGAATGGAAAGAAGATTAACAACATCAGATAAAGAAGTTATGTCTTACCATAATGTTCCATCTGTGTTGTTGTTCTTCTTTCTTTCATCACTTCCCACCCTCCTTCCCCCGCCAAAGGCTCCCGAGGGATACTTTGGGCCCAAGTGGTGTCTTAGGGCATTTGCGCAGAAATGGCCTCTGCTTTTACTTATACAACATGGGCAAACTCGATCTGAGGTAACAGGGAGAAGGGCATTGTAGGTAGAAGCTTAGCTTGAGAGTTTTAGCCTGGCCCGAGCTTGATATTAGGCCGACTCGGTTCCGAACCCATCAGTGATGAATGAAAGAAGATCAACAACACAGGTGGAACGTTATGGTAAGACATAACTTCTTTTTTTTATTGATTAACATGAAATACAGACCAGAGTAGAAGCTCAAAGAGAAAACATCTGGTAACTCCACCTCAAACATAGCATCTGTACAGAGCATTACAGCACAGTTAAGTTTTGTGAGTTTACTAACAATACATTTCTAATGGATATAACTCAAGTACAGTGATATAGCAGTTAACAACTCTGTCATTCAGAGTTTGTTATTATGTGTTTATTTATTTATGGAACCCTTTTCATCCACATCTCAAACAACATGGAAGATCTTTCAGAATATGAGACAGATATTTCTAAGATGAGGCATTTGTAGGAGTTTACAATTGATTAGGTTTTAAAGGCCATTTATAATGACCGGGAACCAAAACAAGTAGAACCAGCAGGATAGAAACAACCAAGATTATTCAAGCAACTCCTTCTGAAATGAACAGTTCATTGACAAGAGCTGTACTTGTGATTCAAAACCAGAGAACAAAGCCAATCAGTGTTGAAAAATGGTTTAATAAATCTGTTATGTAATAATATTAAGTCTAATGAAGTCTGCCTTGATGGACAAAAGTGCTGAACAAAAGAATTACCTGAGTACATTTTCAATTGCACAGTAGCTAATATGTACATACTGGCACATATTTACATATGGAACATTGGAGAGTACAGTTTGCAGTAGCTATTTACATATTGCCAAAGATAACTTAAAATTATTCACACTATAAGCAGTAAGCAGTTAATTCATGTATGTATGTTGATATATATATGATTCTTCTGTTCTTTTCCTGTCTTGATTATTGTCTTTAGAGAGTCTGCACATTGCATCTCTTTCCTTTTGGGTTTTGCTCCCCACTCCAAACAACGTGTTAATAGACAATAAGCCAAATTGTCTGTAGGTGTATACAGTGTGTTTATGTGTGTGTGTGTGTGTGTGTGTGTGTGTGTGTGTGTGTGTGTGTGTGTGCGTGCGTGCGTGCGTGCGTGCGTGCGTGTGTGTGTGTGTGTGTGTGTGTGTGTGTGAGTGACAGAGAAAGAGACCCTTGTGTTAGACTATGTTCTCATCTAGGATTGTTTCCTTGTCTAACAGATATTGGATTAAGGGGATATGTGAAAATCAATGAATGAATTAACTATCCATGTCAGTGTGTCTTTTATTTCTTACCTCTTTTCAGTGATTTCCAATTTCTGTGGTAATCTGTCATTGTTTCTCACTTCATATATAGTAATTTCTCAGACCCACATAATTGGCTTACTAGTAACAGGTCACATAGATTCATGGATTCATAGATGCTTACTAGGCTAATGATCACAAGGGTCTTTTTAAGCCTAATCTTGAATCCTAAATCTCTGACAAGTTCTGGCACCCTTGATAAGTGTAAGCAGGGGCTTGGGAGATTAAATATTTACAAACAAGGGGCTTGGAAGATGAACCATTTACAGGCAGCCTGTGTCCATTGGAGACATAGGTGCCAAGCCAGGGATAAAGACTATATGGAGACTATAAATATACAGTTTGGCTAAGCAAGGTATTGTTAAGTGCGTGTGTGTGTGTGTGTGTGTGTGTGTGTGTGTGAGGAGAACCAGAAATACAAAATTCAACCTACTTCAAAATTGTAGCACCTCAAGGAAGGTTTGATTTCTTTAAAGGTCATTTTACTAACAGAGTAATTCAGCTTGATAGAATTTGTTAAGTTGCATTTTGCTAGATCCCACTATGACAACCTCTCACACTCCCATAAATACCAGTTATACACTGAGCCCATATTACTTTATATGATGTCCCAGCAAGCAATTGATTTAAACCCTGTCATATCAATTTCTTATACAACAGCATTTCCATGCAGCTGTGCTTATACAGAATGAACAAGTTAGTAGCCATTTATTATTTATTTTTATTTATTTTACATTTGTTTACCAGTAAAGTCCGACTGAGATAAGACCCATTTTCAATGGAGGCCCAGGAAAAAAAGCTCCATATACATAGATTATACAAAAACTTGTACAAGAAATTATACAAAAAAATATACAAGACATATAGTACACCAGAAATTACATTCTATGCTATTATAGCTGACATTTGTATTTTACAGTCACCTGATATAATTCCTTATTGTAGTGTAGACATTGTAGTTTCTCAAAGTAAGCTGAGTAAGGGTTTATAGGGGGGAAATTGGATAGAAAAAGATGAGGTTAGAGATTATCTAGACATGAGAGAGACCATAGATTATGAGGTGGTCAGGGAATGAGAGAGACCATAGATTATGAGGTGGTCAGGGAATGAGAGAGACCATAGATTATGAGGTGGTCAGGGAATGAGAGAGAGCATAGATTATGAGGTGGTCAGGGAATGAGAGAGAGCATAGTTTATGAGGTGGTCAGGGAATGAGAGAGAGCATAGATTATGAGGTGGTCAGGGAATGAGAGAGACCATAGATTATGAGGTGGTCAGGGAATGAGAGAGACCATAGATTATGAGGTGGTCAGGGAATGAGAGAGAGCATAGATTATGAGGTGGTCAGGGAATGAGAGAGAGCATAGATTATGAGGTGGTCAGGGAAGAAGAAAAAGTATGACCGTAACCTATTAAAACTAGTTAGCCTGGAGTAGTACAGGAACAAAGCCAGGTGTCATTAAAATAATTTATACGAATATTTTTGAATTGTTTGGTATTTGTGGTGGTTCTGATGCTCTGAGGTAGTGAATTCCACCTTGTTGCTACATGATGAGAAAATAGGGAGTCCCCTGCTGTATTAGTGGATTTGGACATGTGTAGTAGAGATTTATTTGTTGACCGAAGACTTTGATTTGTGGTATGGGGCTGGAGAATATTTAGAAGGCTGGGGATTTTTTCAGGTTGATATACTAGCTTATGTTCTAAGGTTAATTGGTTATAGGATAGAAGTTGTGGGAGTTCTAACCAGGTGAGATTTTTAAGGAGTAACAGTGGTGGTTATGATGTGCGTAGTCAATTGCAAACTGAACTATTTTATTGTAGCATGTTCTTTGTAAGGTTGATGATAATTGGGGAAGCATACAGAAGTGTTGATTGAAGATGGGTTCTAGCAATGGCTAGAGGTGTTAGTTAGATAATTTTCATTTCTGTAAAGAGTATTCATTTTTTTGTGAACTTTCTTAATTGTTTGTGTTATATATAGGTCAGACTGTTATTTATTATTACACCTAGTAGTTTTGTTTGTGAATCAGCATTAATTTTAGTATTATTCCTAGCTGTAATGTAGAAGGTGCTGTGGGGGGGGGGGGGGTCTTGTGGGCTGGGAGATCGTGAGTTTTGCTATACTGGGGTTGAGTATGAGCTGATGGTTAAGAGAGCCATAGCTCGGTATCTGAAAATGATTTTTCGGTTATATCATGGAGGTGTTGCAGGTTATTAGTGGCACATGTAAATGTTGTGTCATCTGCATATTAAATAGTTCAAGCCAGTGAGGTAGCACTATGGAGGTTGGTTGTAAAAACAGAGAAGAGTAGCGGCCCAATAACTGAGCCTGGAGGTACTCCTAGTACCAGTACTAGTACTATTGTTACCTACTATTTACCTGTTGTAGAACAAAAGCACTCATTTTGCAGTAGCCAAATGTCATCTTCTCACAGGCAGTCATTTTCTGCTTCTTTGGTGCCGGTGACTGAGCTAACATATATGAATCCCATTGATTTCATATCTCCCGTTGGCACTCTTTAGTTACATGTTGTCACAGAATACATAATAGAGCAAGGCCTTCAGTTCTTGAAAGATAATCTGTAATAATAAAAAAGTCTTTGTGCAGTTCAGTACATTTTCCCCAATAACATGTTTGTTTATATTTTGGAGTAAAGAAAATCAGAAGTAGCAGAGGCTGGCAAACATACATATGCTTATGAATGCATAGAAAATGAATGCACACATTTCCTGAGGATACTGTAACAGGAAAACCAGCTGAGTCGTACTGTACTTTGTGGTATCTGCTTTGAATTTTCCTTAATGAATGTTGTAGTTTTATAGACTGGTAAATGGTACTGTTTTTGGTTTTTGTGTAGAGTGCTTGTAAAAACACATTAAAGTATCAGGCACAGCGTTTCGGACATAAACAGCTAACATGCACAGTAATAAAACAGCCTCAGCCTGTACTGAGGTCAATTACTAGTAAAAGTGTAAATAAAACGGATATAGTGGCACAGTTAAGAAACTGCATTCATTTCTTCATGCCTTGCTATGGATGCAAGATAATGAAAGATCGAAGAACTGCATAGCATGTAATAATAATGCATGCTGTGATGTAATAATTACCCATGCCTCAGGTCTCTTAAACTGTCCATATGTAACCTCGTAGTTATGGAGTAATAAACTTCAGGTAGTGTTACGATACAAGTGAAGAGGATGAGAGCAGAAACTTGCACTTTGCTGGACACCAAGCCCATTTCAAAAAGACTACATTTGAAACTTTAATGATGTACCTACAAAAAAGCTGCTCTACACAAATACTCTGCTATACCTATACAGATACTAGTTTGATATCCTGCCATAATGATGAACTCTGTAATCGGGGTGGTTATGACTGAATATAAAATATTTTTTTCTTTCCTGTATAAAGTCACAATGACACTGGATCATGTTTTCTCCTTAGGTCACAGTGACTGCTGTTGAAATTGGCTTCACACTATGTATTAGTGAGTTTGTGTTTTGATGATGTAGCCCCAATTCAGAAGGTTCATACCTCATGAATTGTTGTAACCCTTTGTCCTTCTGTATGCAGAATACAGTACCACTGTTAAGCTGAATGGTTTCAGCATTAAGATTCAGTATCTGAATTACATTCATTGGTAATAGATTTTGGTATACATCTACCTTGCAACATGGATTATTCTTGTTTTGTAGAATGATAGTGGGAAAAGATCATTCATTCTGAGTTGCTAGTACTGGTAAGTGTTCCTCTCTAGTTTGAATCTTGATGTGGTTTGTTATTTCTGTTATATATAAACTCTCCCCTTGGTTATTTATGTAATGGGCACATTGTCATTTCTTCAAAATGTGTGGTTAGCCCTGACCACTTCTCACTATGTCTTGATGGTTTCTAACCACCGCCATTTCAGCAACCAAATGCCTCACCTTCCAGCAGAGCTAGAATTTGGGGTGCTAAATACCTTTGTGTTAGTTAAATTAAATAAACTCATTATTTGTTAATTAACTGTCAAGAAGTATGTTGATAGAGTCTTTAAACTATTTATTTATCACACCTGGCCCATTGCCCTAGAAAGCCCGCCCCTAAATACTCCAGAAAATAATGCACCCAACACTAGGAGAATCTGTCATCAGTGTTAAAGATTTCACTGTTGCAGGACATTGCAAATACCAGCATGGAGGATCTTCTGATCCTGTACCTTGTTTATGCTGTTTATTCCTATTCTGTGTTCCTGCCTCTTGTTGATTCCTTATCTTTGCCTTTCAAGATTGCTAAATTTCTGCAAAACCTAACAAAGCATAAAGTGTTTTAACAGAATCAGATCTGTATTTCTCCAGGAGTAGATGTGTATTATTTCACAAAATAAAATTCTGCATTCTAAACTTTTGAACTGAAAAGCTTTAACTGTAGATCACCATGTGTCAATACTGCAGTTTTCTTTGATGGAGGATGACCACATACTCTTGATGACAGGGTGATTCCCGGAAAATCCCTGGTACTTGCCAGAACACTATTGGCTTTTGTTGATAGCATATAGCATAGTAAATCCTGTAAACAATACACCCCATGGATGTAATCCCATATCTGCTCATCCCTGAAGATTTGCAGGATCTTTGACCTCCCCATGCTCAGGTTTCTCATATCCTAACTCAATATGAAGCACCTTTCGGTTAGCGTATGAACTACTTCATTCACCTAGCAGTTTGCTTTTTCCAAAGCGTATTCAGTTTCTTGCTCCTTCATCTCTGGTTGACATGCAGACTATATCATAGCTGGTATGGGCATGTCTGTGCTTTTTGCATTTGTGGCAGAATCTTCACAAGTCCATGTGTGACAAAAGCAAAGCCATGTACTCCATTGTGTACATTTATGGTTACTTTAAAAAGTGAACTCATGTTACAATCAGATCCATAAAGAACATTCCATACTTTGTAAAACTGTGCAAACTTTGCTGTTAGGTTAACGTTCACCAGGATAACCAAACTGAAACCTCATATTATTAAGACTGAGCATTTTTGTATGCACACATTAAAGTTCAACCAGGCTTCTTCAGAATCTGGAAGCCTAGTAAATCAGAAGACTTTCTTCACACAGTCGCGTTCTTTTTTGGTTCTTACTCCACATGCTGTGCTGGTGGTATGAGCAAGTTGCTCTTTAAATGCTAAAAGCAATTACTTTCCGAACATTTTGCTGAGCTAATTATATTTTTGAAATCAAGCCTACCATAATGCAGTAAAGTCTTTTGTGCCACAGTCCTAAGTACTAACACAAATTATAGTGCTGTCACTTAGCTATATTTCCTACATGGTGTTTATGGCCCCAGACCAACTGTAAAAAAAATGAATGGATCAGCAAGTATGGGAAGAAATGGCATTTACTAAGGAAAAAATCCTTAGCTCTGGCACACCTCCACCTCCACCCATGCAACACTTACGACCAATTGAGTATGGTAGAACGTGAGGCTACTACAGGACTGGGGAAACTGGCACAGCTCAGCCATGCTCTGACCATAGAAGTCAGACAACTGTGCTGTCAGTTATCTGATTTTCAGAGAAAAGATGGATTACAGAAATTGAAACACTTTCACATTTAAAACATTCTATTCAAACAGCCTGCATAAAAAAACAACTAGCACCTCACACAAGCTATGTGCACAAATGTCAAATCTTGAAAAGTACTATGTACTGCATGCCTAAATCATAATGCAGAACAGTATACCACAAAGTATTGTTCCACATCAAAAACAACGTACTCCATGTGAATATCACTTTCAGCTGTGTAGTCTAGTACAACATATTTAAATGACTTTTTTTACAGTATATTTTCTACTCACCAATTGTACCCAGTTTGTGGTGGATTCTTGAAAGAGATTACAAGAAATTCAGCTCAAAAGTGAAGCTTGAAATGTAAATTTCTTGGAATTCTTTTCAAAAACATATAACAAGCTATAGTTATGATCTGTAACCGAAATGTAATGCTTTGCAATACATGGAGGGTATTAGCTGCCTGTATGTATTACTAATGAAAGAGAGGGGGGTAAAGTATAGAAGCACAAAGTGTGGAAACAGTTCATAGATTAGTACCAGGCTAACTGCTCTTGTGGGCCATTTTAAGCCTAACCAATTACCTCATGTGAGAGCCAAACCTTGCACCTTTTGTCTGTAAGGTGAACACCTTAACCATTATGCCAACCTCCCACCCTTGAAAGCTATTACCCATTTAGAGCTGCTACAGAGACATCCCAAAGCAAAGTGACATCTCATTAACTAATAGCTTTAAATGCTACGAGTCACTTCGATCTGTTATGTATCACTTTGATCCTTTTTGTGTGTGATTGGTTGTGTGAAATACGTTCTAGGTTCATGCTTATCATAAAGTTTCTCTGATGTGGTTCTTTGGCAGCTGCTATCTCTGTAGCAGTACTAGCCTTCATAATAATAAGTTTCTGGTTTATAAGCCTAACTGTAACAAATTTGCTGTCGCTAAGTTCATCAAAAAAGTGTATGACAATGACAAGCTTATCTGTCAGTTTTGGAATGTAATCAGCATGCTTCTTGTATTGCAAGTTATTAAAAAGTACCACAAGCATTGTGTTACTTTTTGCTATGAAAGCATCAGCTAGATACTCAAAAAGTTTGGCTCTACAATAGTTTTGTTTATTCTGCAAAAAGAGTTGTCATGCAAATGTAGTGTGAATTGTTTTAAACATTGTGAATTCTTGCTCTGTTTTTACCATTTAATAATGTAATAAGTATTTGTACGTCATTAATGCATCTTTCTGAAAGCAGAAATGGTATTGAAATCAAACCACAGTAATTTTAGTTTGTTATGCAGTAGTAAATAAAAATCTGGCAAAAAGTATGCATTTCTCACTAAGTTAACATTTTACTGTCTGGATCTCTGCATATGTTTTTTCTTAAATGGAAGATTTGAATTTCAATGGAATACATTGCTGCTAAAAATCTTGAATGATGATGGTGAACAAAAGTTGGATTTGTATCATCAACAACATATTTTTTAAAGTATCACATTTCCATAAAAGTTGATGTTCTGTGCAGCAGATATAGACTAAATTCTGTGTCTTGAGCCATGTGTTCCCATTTAACAGGCATTCCATGGCTTCTGAAGTAAAACTCTCAACTTCTTTGACATGTACTGATCTCCATGATTGATGTTCTTACTCAGATTTAAGAAAATTCCAATATTATATTTCTGAACTGGGTGGTTACCAGACCAAACATATGGCATCCTTCCTTATGTTAGCAAGTCATGTACTGAAGTCTCCGACTGTTTGCAATTTGGGAGGGTAGTTTGCTGAGGAAACTTGCCAAACATGAATGCATAAGTTGATTTCAAATTAGATGCACTTACAAATGGAGGGTTCTGGGCTGAAAAGTTTTGTTAAAAGTAAAAATAATAGAATGGAGACATTTGTACATTATTGCAGTTCATAGGCTACAGACTCAGTACTTAAGATGGTATGCACATCATCATATAAAATGTCTTAAGGTTTAGCAGTAAAATTGCTTTTAAGAATTGTAAAGGTGAAATACCTGTGTACTTATTAGGCAATGCGGTAAATATAAAGGTCGATTTCCAAAATGCTTTTAACCGCATGTTTGATGAAGCAAATGGATTAACTCGTAAAGTACTTTATGTTTTTAAAAACAGAACAGGAAGCAGTTTGCGTTTCACTTTATTTGTTCTTCTTTGACAACTAGATGAACCTGCTTGCAATAATTTGAGAAATCAACTGAAGATTTAAGAGGCCACACATGTAATTCATAAAACAGGTTATCAACAATGATCTACAAGTACACATTATAGAACTACAATAATCTTTTTTTTTATGTTCTTAGTTTTGCACGAAAAGGAAACAAGGCTGCTTTGTTAGTGTTGTACCCCCAGCATATCATGCAGCATTCATTTTATACACAAACTTTGAATGTCTTGGCTTCTAGTCACATTAATTGAACAGAATGTTCTTAGCTGTTTTCATACAACTGTAGATTTTTCAGGAACTAAAAAGACACATGTCTGAAAATAGATATGCAATAGCATTCATGTAGAGATGCTTGATGGATTATTAAATACTTGAAAGCTGGTTATGACTAAATGATACTACCATGAAATTGGGAATTTATATTAAAAAACCCAAACTGATTGCATCATAGAGACAAATGTCATTTCTCTTCTTCTTCTTCTTCTTCTTCTTTTGGCTGCTCCCGTTAGGGGTCGCCACAGCAGATCAACTGTTTCCATTTCTTCCTGTCCTCTGCATCTTGCTCTGTTACACCAACCGCCTGCATGTCCTCTCCCACCACATCCTTAAACCTTATCTTAGGCCTTCCTCTTTTCCTGTTATCTGGCAGCTTCATCCTTAGCATCTTTTTCCCAATATACTCTGCATCCCTCCTCAGCACATGTCCAAACCAACATAATCTCGCCTCTCTGGCTTTGTCTCCAAACCTTCCAACCTGGGCTGACCCTCTAATATACTTATTCCTAATCCTGTCCATCCTTATCACACCCAGTGCAAATCTTCACATCTTCAACTCTGCCACGTCAAGCTCTTGACTCCTGCCTTTTTGTCAATGCCACTGTCTCCAACCCGTATAACATAGCTGGTCTCACTACCCTCTTGTAGACCTTCCCTTTCACTCTTACTGGTATTCGTCTGTCACAAATCACTCCTGACACTCTTCACCCACTCCACCCTGCCCATACTCTCTTCTTCACCTCTCTTCCACACTCACCATTACTCTGAACTGTTGATCCCAAGTAGTTAAACTCATTCACCTTCGCCACCTCTACTCCCTGCATCCTCACCATTCCTCTGTCCTCCCTCTCATTCACACACATATATTCTGTCTTAGTCTTGCTGACCTTCATTCCTCTTCTCTCTAGAGCATATCTCCACCTCTCCAGGGTCTCCTCCACCTGTTCCCTACTCTCACTACAGATCACAATGTCATCTGCAAACATCATAGTCCACGGGGACTCCTGTCTGATCTCATCTGTCAACCTGTCCATCACCATTGCAAATAAGAAAGGGCTCAGAGCTGATCCTTGATGTAATCCCACCTCCACCTTAAATGCATCCATCACTCCCACTGCAGATCTCACCGCTGTCACACTACCCTCGTACATATCCTGTACCACCCTTACATACTTCTCTGACAGTTCTGACTTCCTCATACAATACCACAACTCTTCTCTAGGCACCCTGTCATATGCTTTCTCTAAATCCACAAAGACACAATGCAACTCCTTCTGACCTTCTCTGTACTTCTCCATCAACACGCTCAGAGCAAACATCGCATCTGTAGTGCTCTGATTTCATAATACTCATGGAAGTATATTGCAGTGTCACAAATGGCTGATCACAAAATGTCTGCCAAAGGTCAAAACAAAAATGTTGACGTTTGGTTTCTGCTCTGAAAGATAATGATGGTGATGATGTTTGATAAACATGATTAACACTAGATAGAAGTCCAAACCAAGAGCAGAAGCAAAGGAAATGACCAAAACAGAAGCCATTTGAATGATGCCTGTTTTCAACCACAGATGTTAGGGTCTTTGTTTCTTTCTACTATGTAATAGTCTGTCGGATAGCTCACAAAGCACAGACCGAAGTCATATATTCTTAAGAGGCACAAAACTGACTTTGTGATTAAGCATCCCTATACCTCAATCCTTTTGCAGCAAACTATGTTGGCTCCTATATGGCAAACATGTGATGGGTTTGGAAGTCCAGATTAGCATGAAGTGTGTTGCACTTTTAGTTGTAAATGCATCTTCTTTCTTCATTTTATGTTTAGAGTTCTAATTAGTTTATAAAGGCAGTTGCTAAAGCTGAGTGAGTCCAGAGGAGAGCTAACTGAATTTCTGTTCCTTTCATTCCTGGTTATAGTCATGATACTTCATTAGACAGGAATGCTATTAGCACAATTTATCAAAAGGAAAAAGTGATATTTCAGGATCACTTATTTGTTTATTTTATTTTTTATTTATTACATTTCTTAAGCGGGTAATGTCCGACAGGGCCAGGAGCCCATTTTCAGTGGTGGCCCAGGGAGAAAAGCTCCAATACAGTAAGAGGGCTTACAATAATAGCTATTATTATGATCAAAAGTAGCCAGTACAGATCCTACAATTTTATTTATTTATTTATTAGATTTGTTAACTTCCTAAAGTGAGTTCAAAACAGAATAAATGGGCATGGAATGCAGTCTACTGCCTTATTTATTCCATCTGTGCAGTGACTTGGCCAATTGCACCCTTTCCCTTCAGGACAACAATCCCTTGCACACTCTAAGGATTTACACACACATCCTTCCTTGTAAGCACCTCAGATATCCTTGCCAGTAATCAAGTGCAGGTCTACTGGGACAAGCCAGGGCTTTATCCAGCTACACCGCAGCAAAGGTGTACAGGGAAGAGCTACTTGCTAAACCCTGATTTGCAAAGAGAAGGTTCATCCTACTCAACAATAGCATTACAGCCCATATCTTTATCCAGCTTGGCATTTGGAACATTTTTCAGGCTACTAACCTCTCCCATTTTACATACAGGGCTCTTCTGTCTGAACTTCCTTTCTAGATCTCTTTTGCAGTTTGTACAACAAACATCAGTGAAAAGGGCCCAGGCCATTCCTACTAAAAAAAAAAAAAAAAACAGCATTTTCAATGACAAAAAATGCGGTTTGTTCTTTTTTTCTGTATAGTTTTGCTATATTACATCTCTGTTCTGACTGATACAAAGGTCACTAATTTTTAAATTACTTCTGTTTTAGCACAGATTTTGCTGTATTTTTCTACCTCTCTCTGGACTGTGATATTCTTTATTTCCTCACCCACTACTTTATATTCTCTAGTTGCTCTGTGCTTTCATTAGTCATTGCTTTATGGCATACACAGTAGTTTGTGCTGATTATTTTGTCACAGACAGCAAAGTGTTGCAGGTTATCTGCTATTCCTACCTGAGAATGCCATGTCAGTTTTTCCACTCAACAACAAGAGTTGGGTGTCAGGGAGAGACCAGCTTGTGGGTTTTGTAGGGGATTTACCCTCTCCTCCAACAAAGCATGCCCTTCCTGTGACAGCTCTTTGGAACTCCATCAAAGTTGTCCTGTAATGGGAAGCATGCCTCTACACACTGAGTTCCCCTCGCTAATTGTGTGAGCTGCGTACAACAAAACTGGAGCATTACTTTTGAGATCTAAGGGGTGAACACCTAGTGCTCCTACTAAGTGTCACCAGTCTGGTGAGCCAGATATGTATGCCAGCCAGTATGTACAAACTGGTAATGGCAGATCTCTCCCGTCTTCCTTCCCCCAGCTCCTACAGGTACCTGAACTCATATTGCCTTAGGCATAGTCAGAGTTTTAACCCTCTACACTACAGGTCTTCTGAAGTGAGATTGAAAAATGTGAAGGCTGAAGGTCTTTCCAAAATGTCCTATATATCTTTTTTATAGTCCTTTTCAAAGGCCAAAATAGTTTGATTTAAAAGGAGTAAATTATATACACTTCTTTTTAGCATACTTGTTTCAGGATTTAGAGATGGTAGAATGTGAAGTAATTAATTTAATTGACTTTTCTTGTATATAACTTTAATTCAGTTTGGGTATAATTCTAGAGTTGACCATGTGAGATGGGAGAAATTTTAACCTGTAGCTTAAAAAGGTCTGTTTCCATTTTTGCCATAGTATGAGTGCCTAAACTGTAAATATTAAAAGTAAAAGGTGCCTTTTCAGAAGACAGATTAGAAACATGTTTTCTTCCAAATACTGTTGGCTTAAGTTTTTTTTATTTTATTTTTTTATTTTACATTTGTTGACCGGGCTACACTGGATATATGCCCATTTTCAATGGAGGCCTGGGGAGAAAAGCTCCACATAGAGATGAATATTTACAAAGACATTGGTACATTACAAAGTTTTAGCAATCATTGCATTTCATTGGATTTAGCTTATTAATAGGAAAAATCCTAGTGCATAACGGCTATGGATATTCATACAAAATATGTACAATGACACTATTTAACTGTTAAGTCACATACACATTATTATCAGTGGAAAAGAAACAAGCTTATACAGGTAAGAGGATTAGTGTCTAGGGACAGGTTAAGCAGTTAGTCCAGGTTAACACATGGGCATAACCAGTGTGATTTAAGGTAAGGTTTTAGTTTGCTTTTAAATTGGTTACATGAGGATAGGGAGGCTAGATAAATAGGGAGGGTAGAGTGTTCCAGGTTTTACCCACTGTATTAGAGAACATTGAATCACCAGCCAAATTATTGGTTTTAGCTGTTTGTACCAGTAGTTTGTAAGATTAGCTTAGGGTTTTGAGATTATTATAGGGGGTGATTAGGTTAGTGAGTATTGTTGTATTTGTAGGTTGATACAGGATCTTATGAGCTACTATCAGTTGGTTCAATAGTATTAGATTTGGCAATTCTAACCAGCCTAGTTGATTAAGATTGTTACAATGATGGGTTCTATAGGTTGACCCAGTTGCAAATCTGGCAATATGGTTGTAGGAGGTAGTCATCTTGTTCAGACTGCTTTTACATAGTTTAGTATAGAGAAGTTAAATGCCTCGTCAGACATTTTTGCCACTAGTTAAGTAGTTAAATAGTAACTGGTGCTGAAAACAAAAGTCTTGTCTATTGATCCTGATCTTTTTCACTGCTGTACCTCTGTTCTAATAGTTCTTCACTGTGTGGGCTTATGCAGGTGATGTCTCCCATACTTAAAAAATCTCCATTTCTTTTTACAATAGTGTATTTGTTGTTGTTTGCAATTCTGTCTGAATGGTGGAGGGACAGGGTCATCATCTTTGTTTTGCTGTCATCATGGTTGTAGAGTGATGAGTTTGCCAGTTGGTTGTTTCATTCTTCCATGTGGGCAAGCCAGGAGCTGGATATCATGTGCTATTTTTGTAGTCTTTTAAGATGTCTGTCCTACTTACCACACTTGTACTTAACCACGTTTGAATTTAGATTTCTTTAACCTGGTGAAAACATCATTCAGTTTAGAATGGCTGCCGTTAAAAGAATCATGTTCATTGATGCATATGTTTAACATAGCCAGCTCTTCTTAAAGTTCTTCTGATGTGCTATTATTATATTTAATATTGTTTTGTAATAAATTAGAGCCTGTATTGTTAAATAATTCATTCAGTTCATTACACAGAAGTGTGGTTGATTTAATAACAGGAACAAATAAACCAGGAAGGCAGAAAGACAAACTAAAACCAGGTGTGTGTGGCAAAGCACACAGATGCAACCAAAAGATCTGGTAACTTTGAAACTGAATTATAAAAAGGCCTGTTTTACTGTCTTTTCAAATGCTTTCATCTGATGAAAATTTTCTAGTTTTTATCTTATAAATGTTATTTTAACTTGTATCAATAAAAGCCAGTGGATTTTACTACAATGTTTTTTTAGAACATCTTTTGGTTGCACCTGTGTTCTGTGCTACACACACCTGATTTTCATTTGATTTAATACCATTTTGGAATGTGTTATCACTGACACCTGTAGGAATATAGGCTCATAGGTAAGTGCTTGGCTAGCTTCCCTTGTGGGTGATTTTAAGCCTAATCAATTTCCCTTTCAAAGGTAAAAGCCTAATCAATTTCCCTTTCAAAGGTAAAAGCCTAATCAATTTCCCTTTCAAAGGTAAGAATCAAACCTTGTGACTGAGAGGTAAACACCTTAACCATTATACTAAACCAAGTCCTCGTAAATGCTTTGCTATTAGTCTGTATAATATTACAAGCCTAACCAATAACTAGAGGTCAGATTCAAATCTTGTACTTTCTGTCTGTGTGGCAAAAACGTTAACCATTATGCCAAACCATCCTTCAACATGGGTGGCTTTCAATCTTTGAATAAGAAAGTTGTTGTCCCATTGCAATGAGTGATATTTTCTTAATTTCTTCTCAAATTCTTTGAGAATATTTTTCTCTGTCTCTTCTGTGTTAGGTATATCATAATTCTAAGAATTAAGGTTCACTTGAACTTTGAAATCAACTTTAGGTTTAGTAAGGGTTTGACAGTTATTTCTAATAATAGCATCATTCCCTGAATCATCATTTAAAGTTTGTTGGTCTGTGTAGCACTGTCATAGTGTTCATTATATAGGCTTCCACATTCTGCACCAAATTTAGTGTAAGTGGAAATTTCAGCAGCTATCTTTTGTACTTAGTACCACTTGATGTAATATATGCCATTTGACTTGGTACCCTTGAAATTAAATTAGGAGTGCCAGTTTCTGCTAATAAACTTATTCTTGTCAAAATACCACCATTATAGTTGTTTATAGGATTTTGAGTACAAATTCTTGCTGGTTGACTTAACCCAAGTTTCTGATTTATTTTCTTTTAAAAGATACAGAAGTCACCAGTAAGTAGATTCAACAAGGTAATATCCAAACTGTTATTAATTGGCAAACCATTTATTTTTTAAAAAAGAAATTGAATTCCATAAATACAGGTTAAAAGTGTGGCAAATTCAAAAGTAAAAAAAAAAATAATCCAATCACCACAATCCTGGTGCAATGTGTGTAAGCCAAAATAATGAACAATATCATAGTGTCACACAAACCAACAGCGTTTTAGTTAACGTTTCACTGAGTAGGAGCCTACATGAAAAGCATTTTCAGTATTTCCAGTGTCGAAACTGGGAAGGTCCTACACTAAAATGAGGAAAAGATTATCTACACTTGTTTTACTGAACAGACCTCTTCATGAGCAGAGCACAAACCTTACAGACAACTGCAAGCACTGTGGGACTGACAAGAAGCCGTTTCATCTAAGTGAGGTAGTAGTTATTGTTAGTAGCAATCATGCAGAGCAACAATAATGTAAAACATGGAACAGCTACAAGTAATAATTTTTAAAGTATTGGAAAGTAGGGACCAACCATTTAAAAAGACGATAACTGCTGTTTTTTTGTCACCAGCCTGTGGTCTTCTTTTGGATTCTTAGCAAATGGTTCTCAAGGTGCCACTGGAAGCTCAACTTCCTTAACACATGACTGGGTAAGCAACCCTCTTTGTTAAACTCCTAGTCATCATGGATGGTGGAGACTGAGACAGGTGTGGTGATCTGGATATCCAGGTCACAAGACCACTTGCCTTGGCTACAAAGCTTCTGGTTCTGTAATAAGCCAAAGATTTTATCCTGCAAATAACTTACTGCTTCAGCAGCATCGGCAGATGATAGGAAACAAGTTGGAAAACTTTTTTTTAGCGTGAATATAATATTTTATCATTCAGCTTTGATCCTTCAAAAAGTGCAGCAGCATAGCAGATGCATAGTAGCCATCGGTCATTTGGCCGTGTAGTCCTTGACTCGTTTAAGTTTAATGAGTCCATTCGTAATTGATGGGACTAACCAGATAGTCCTGAATAGCTTTTGTTTTTTTTGTTTTTTTTTCTTTCTGCAGAGTAAAAAAATGAATAATCACAAAATGAGTTATTGGCGAGCCACCTCTGGAAAGAGACAAGAGGAAATTGAGAATGCCTATTCATTTGACTGTCATGAAGGGCAGAAATTGTACCATACCAGTAGTTTGCTAGTCAACTGGGTTTTCTTTGTTTTCACTCTTCTCCGAGTCTGATTTTTAATGTTCTTCCTTCCCCTTCCCTTTGTTTTATTTATTTATTTATGATTTTGTTGACTGGATTAGTCCTACTAGCCCCCTAGCCTCTTTTCAGGAGACACCTGAGGTGGTATTCATAGTGATTAGGGGAAATCTGGCCAGGACGCCGGAGAGCTTCCTGCACACTTTTTTTAATAAGTGTTTTTTGGATCTTTTTACATTCATCTGAGCTATGTCCAACTCTGGCAGATGGGGCCTTGGTTTAATATCTCATCTTCTCTATTCCTAATAGAATAGATTTGAAATGTAATAGCATATCCTTTTCCTGAGCTTTTAAGTTTAACTCATTTACTTGGTCTGTCAGGTCAAATAATTATGTCTTCTGAGTTGTAAAGGCTGATTGCATTACTAAAAACTGAGAAGCCATGTTACTTTGAATATTATTATCGCATAACCGAGCCATATATAGTCTTCAATATGAATTCCAAGTCCTTCTGTTGAAGTGAAGAGGCTTGAACAGTTTGTTTAACAGTATGAGACAGGAGTTGAGAACTTTTAGTTATGTACTTACCATAACGATAGATGTATGGGATCCATCTCACCTACATTCTTGACAGATGGGCTCGGAGCCAACTCGGCCTATACTAAATCACAAAGTCTCTTATTGGCTGGGCCAACCCCCTATCCCAGGATGCACCATGCCCAAACCCCCAGATCTTGTTTGCCCCACAAAGAACTCATCCACAAGCACCAAACCAACCAGAAAATCAAAGGCAGGAGAGGACAAATAATACTTCCTGGAAACCTCAACAACAGAGTTTCCTCCAGATCCAATAGGTAGGGGGAAGGAGGGCGGGTATGTAAGAATGTAGGCGAGATGGATCCATACATCTATCGTTATGGTAAGTACATAACTAGAAGATGTAGTGAGATCTTATCTCGCCTACATTCTTGACAGATGGGACAGTGTCCCAAGCACCTTTATCCTGGGAGGCTCACTGGAAGACACCCTGATCACTGTGGAACCAAAGGACGCCCGATCCCTGGATGCCACATCTAATTTGTAATGAGAAATAAAGGTATGTGGAGAAGCCCAAGTGGCTGCCACACATATTTCATCCACAGACAGTCTGGTATGGAAAGCCACTGAAGTTGCCATGACCCTAGTAGAATGAGCTCTAACTGGAAATGGAAGGTCCCTCCCCGTTGATGTATAAATAAATGAAATAGAATCCCTGATCCATCTGGCAATAGTGGACTTAGTTACTGCTTTGCCAATTCTATTGTCCGCAAAAGCCACAAACAACTGGTCTGACTTCCTGTGCTGTTGTGTCCTGTCTAGATAAAACCTCAGTTGTCTATGCACATCCAACTGATGAAGTCTGTATTCTGCTTCATCGGAAAAATTTGGAAAGAAAACTGGTAGGTCTATAGACTGTTGCAGACAAAGAGCAGAAGAAACCTTAGGAAGGAATGACTGGTTCAACCGTAGAGAGACTCTATCCTTATGAAAGATCAGATAAGGAGCTTTGACAGAGAGGGCTTGAATCTCTGAAACCCTTCTGGCTGATGTAATAGCTACCAAGAAGGCGGTCTTCCAGGATAAGAACTTTATGTCACAAGTGGCCGCCGGCTCGAAGGGAGGAGATGTCAAGGCTCCTAGAACCACATTGAGATCCCATGGCAATACAGGTTGTGACACCGGGGGGCGAAGTAACCAAGCTCCCTTGAAGAAGGCCTTGCACAATTTATGACTCATGAGCGAGGGCTCAAAGGCAACATGGTAGTTAGAAATAGCTGCCAAATGTACTTTAAGTGTGGAGACAGCGGAACCCTGTTGAAAAAGTGTTGCCAGAAAATCTAGTATTGCCGAAACGGGGCTGTCAGAGGGTCGAGGTTGTGCCGCTGGGCCCAAACGGGAAACCTCTTCCATTTATTGGAATATAACTCCTTAGTGGAGGCCTTGTGGGAAGAGGACAGGATCCGGACCACCTACGGCGAGAGGATATGCTGTCTGACTAAGGTCGGCAGTGGAGCAGCCAAGCCGCTAGCTTGAGAGTCCGCAGAGAAGGATGGGGCTGACCCGACTGCAGGGTCAGGAGGTCTGGAATTGGATCCAGAATCCAAGGACCCTCCGCCGCATACTTCCGGAGGAAGGGAAACCAAACTTGGCGGAGCCAGTGTGGAGCGATCAGAATCATGCTGCTTCCCAAGTGGGTCACCTTCTGAATCACCTTTGGTAGTAGAGGGACCGGAGGGAAGGCGTAGAGTAGACCGGGGGGCCAATTGTGGACTAGAGTGTCCCTGGGTGACTCCCCTGGAGGTAGAATCTGGGAGAAGAAGTTGCTGCACTTCGCATTCCAGGGGCTGGTGAAAAGGTCACAGCAGGGAAAACCCCACTTGGAGAAAATGCGAGCCGCTACTTGGTTGTTTAGGGACCACTCGTGAGGCGTCAGAATAACTCTGCTCAGCCTGTCTGCTATCACATTGGACTTCCCTGGAATGTGTGTAGCTACCAGAAACCTCTGGGAAGTGATCACCCATTGCCACACTCTCAAGGCTTCTCTGCAAAGGGGGTAAGACCTGGTCCCTCCCTGTTTGTTTAGGTACCAGACCACTGACATATTGTCTGAGAGAACTGCGATGGTACCCTTGGGAAGAGAGGTGTGCAGTTCCTGCAACACTAGGAGCACCGCCCTCATTTCCAGCACATTGATGTGTAAGTGGGTTTTGTGATCCTGCCACGTGCCTTGGACCGTCTTGCCCAGATAATGCCCCCCACCCTATCTGGGAGGCGTCCGTGGTCACTGTGGCAACAGGAGGGGGGGACAGAATGACCTCCCTTGGTTGAGGTTGGAAGGGAGGAGCCACCACCGAAGATCCCGCTGGCAGGATTCTGTAAGGAGAATCGGGTGGGATAGCAGCAGTTCTTGGTATGACCACTGGGTCGACAGGAGCTACTGAAGAACTCGCATGTTCAGTCTTGCCAGAGGGACTAGAAGAATGGAGGTGGCCATTGATCCTAAAAGCTGAAGAATCATCCTGGCTGGGGCTTTCTGTCGGGGCAGCAAGGCTAGTATTTGGTCCTGTAATATCCTTATCCTCTCTGTTGGTAGAAATTCTCGCATCTCCACAGAGTCTAGCTCTGCGCCTATAAAGGCAACACACTGTGATGGCAGCAATACAGACTTTTCCCAGTTGAATGTGATTCCTAACAAATGACCCAACTGGATGGTGGCACACACGGCTAGAGTGAGGAGATGCCTGGTGGGGGCAGAGAGGAACCAGTTGTCTAGGTACGGAAACACCTGGAATCCCAGACGTCTGAGGTGAGCCGTCACCACTGCCAGACATTTGGTAAACACCCTGGGGGCTGTGGTGAGACCAAAGGGCAGGGCCCAGAACTGAAAGTGACTGGCTCCCAGATGGAAGCATAAGTGAATCCTGGATGCTCGGTTTATCTTGATATGATAGTAAGCGTCCTTGAGGTCGATGGAGCACATCCATACTCCTTTTTCCAGCAATGGGAAAATGGACTGTAACGTGACCATCTGGAACTTGGACTTTTTTACTAAACGGTTTAGGTGGCTGAAGTCCAGGATGGGTCTCAAGTCCCCTGTTTTTTTGGGCACCAAAAATAACCTTGAGTAAGTTCCTAATCTGGTCTGGTCTGTGGGGACTGGCTGGATGACTCCCTTTTCGAGCAGCTTTGCGACCTCTATTGCTGCTTGATCCCACTGACTGGGTGGCACGTCTGGGATTCTCCTTGAAGGTGGAGGGGGATGGATAAAGGGAATGGTGTAACCTCCGGCGATGATACGAAGCAACCACTGATCCTGGGTGATGGAACCCCAGGCCCTTGGATGCTCCAAAAATCGACTCCCAACTGGCTCCGGAGATGCACAGTTGGGCCATCCCTCAGGGACGCTGGAAGGAGGAACCACGAAAAGATTTGCGGTCTCCTGTGTTGCGGGGGCCTCCGCCGCCTCTAGGACGATGTCTTCCAGAATAGTTCCCCCCTCCTCTGCCTCTGTGAGGGGGGTCACTTTGATGGGCAGGGAAAGACTTTTGGGACTTCCTGAACCACATCTTTCCTCCCCTCTGAGCCTTGGGATAAGGTCTCAAAGGGAGCGAAAAATGGGCCCCAACGGCAGACAAAGTCTTGCCCTCCTGCTCGCATCTAGTGAGTGTGTCTTTCACCTTGGGTCCAAAAAGAAAAGACCCGTCGAATGGAGCATCTGTGAAAGAAGACTTGAAAGCCTCCACAAAGTGACACAAGCGCATCCAGGCTTGCCTCCTAAGGGCTACGCCCAAACTCGGTGCCCTACTCGCCCCTTCGGCTGGATATGATATGAGCCTCATGGACGAGTTAATAATAGATGAAAGGGTAGACAGCTGGGCGTTGACAGACTGCATCAATGCCTCAGGCACGTTACCCGAAAGGGTATCCCCTAACACCTTAATGAGATCTCTTTGGAGCCTCATAAAATGACACAAATAATTCAGCGACCTCAAGGTAAATGTCGCTGAAGTCAGGGTATGCTTCCCATACCTATCCATGCTCCTGGACTCCTTGTTAGGAGGATGGATAGACGTAGATGCCTCTGCCACATCTTGCTGGGTGGCAGACGCCACCACCATAGCATCTACTGGAACTCCCTTGGTTAGGAATTCTTTACCAGGGGTTGCGGATAAAAATTTGTTGGGGCGAGAGGGAACTGGCTCCACAGAATCAGGATGCTCCCACACCCTTCGACAAATAATGTCCAGCAATTCATCGAAGGGTGGAGACACCCAGGAGGTGGAGGGCTGGGCTCCAAAGGCCTTGAGGAAGATCAACTCCTCCGTGGAAGGGGTTTTGGACGGCCAGTCGCCCCTCCGTCTCAAGATCTCCAGGACATCGGAGAATGAGACATTGTCAGAGGACGACTTAGGGGACCCTTCCGCATCATCAAGGTTGGTGTCCGAGGTGACGGACTCATCCGGGAGTCTATGTGCTTCCTATTGCACAATTTTTTCCAGGGTGGCTCTTCAGGCAAGGACTCTGAAAGCTCCTCGGAAAAGGGGGGACCACGCATGGAGGAATCCTCAGGCCTCAGAGCTACGCTGTCCAAAGATAAGAGGGCACCAGGGGCTCTAGTCGCCCTGTCCAAGGAAGGAGTCGCAGATTCCGATGAAGTCACTGGAAAATTGTCCAGCGTGCTCCTCATCTCTTCGAAGGCAGGCCCACCAGAATCTGAAGAAAAGCCCGGCAGCGAGACCATGACCAGCGTCGGGGTCCCCCTAGCAGAGGCACCAAGTGGGAGACTAGGTGCCGAAAGAAGAGGCCCCGACAAATCCCCCTCAGGCTTGGCCGAGGATACCCGAGAGCCAAAACCTCTGGAAGGAACAGAAGGGGTTGGAGTTGAAGACAGTGCCGACAGACTAGCAGGTTGTCTCGGAACCATCTCAGGGGCTTCACCTGACTCTGCGAGCTCCGTCTCTGATGACACCAGGGTTGTCGGAGGAGGAAAGGATGGTATCGAAAAGGCTGGCTCCGGCCTTGGGGCTGGAGCCGAAACAATTTGGATAAAACAGGTGACTGAAGGAGCCTCTGGACCACCCTATCTAAATCCGAGTCTGAAAGTCTGGAGGACCTGGAGGAAACAAACGGGGGCCGAGAAACTCTTCCTATCGGCTCCAAGGTAACACTAGGATGTCGACTCCTAATCGGCTCCATAAGAGTCAGAGCCGAGGAGGAGTCGACCAGCACCGAGATGCCCCTCGGCTCCGACGGTTCAGGAGCCGACCTTGGAGCCGACCCTGGAGCCGAAATTTTCACCTGCGGCTCCAAAGCCAATGGAGCCGAGGCAAACTCAGTTTTGAGGTCCCTATCCTGCGACTCCGAGACCAATGGAGCCGAGGAAGATGACCCTAACATGGATCCTATTTCCTGTGGCTCTGAAGGCAGTGGAGCCGAGGAAGAGGACAAGGATTTGGCTCTTTTCTCTGGTGGCTCCGACGGGCTTGTTGGAGCCGAAGACTTCTTTTTCCTGGGCTTGGAAGAGGGGGAAGAAATAGCCTCCTCAAAGGCAGGTCTTATTAAACCTCTTAAAATCAGCTTATTTTTCCTCTCCTGTAACACACGAGAGGAAAAAGCATGGCAAACACTGCAAGACTCTTGCAAGTGTATAGCCCCTAAGCAATACAAACAGATGGCATGGCCATCTGTTAAGGACATTTTATAGCCACATTTAGAACATTTTTTGAAGCCGGACAGCTTATGTTCTCTTTCCTTAGAAGACATGACCACAATCAACCAAAACACAAGGAAGGGAAGGGGGGGAAGAGCTCTAACTAAAACGCTCAAAGAGATGGGCAAAGGCTCTCTAACTCAAACGGGCCTAGCCCACCAAACAAGAGGACTCACACCACAACCAGAAACAAACAACACAATCAATCACAAGTTAGAAAATCTATTAAAATAGCTGTTTGGTAATGAACTTTTAAAGCTAAAGCAAAAACGACCCTAAAAGATCAAAAAAAAGAAGGGTACTTAGCCACAGCCAAGTTGAGATCACGTCCTTACTTCAGAAGCGGCAAACGAGATCTGGGGGTTTGGGCATGGTGCATCCTGGGATAGGGGGTTGGCCCAGCCAATAAGAGACTTTGTGCTTTAGTATAGGCCGAGTCGGAGCCGAGCCCATCTGTCAAGAATGTAGGCGAGATAGGATCTCACTACATCTTTAATTTTTCTTGTCATACATTTGGAGTTTTGATCTATATTAGAACCATGAAAGTCAGTTCAGCAAATGGTTTTTACATCAAAAATGCCATTTGTCGAACTCGCTACCACACCCCCACTAATTATATATACCAACTCCAAGATTGCACTACAGTGAGAAAAGGGTAAATTTTCCGATCTTCACTTTACTGTGATCTCACTATAACAGTCCGTTGAATGGCATTTTCGATGTAAAATGCCATTCGCTGCACTGACTTTTTGGGTTTCTAATATAGACCCTGGAGTTTTTAATCTATGGAACTCTTAAAAGATGTAGGGTGATTTCTCTGGGGTAAGATTGTTCATGTAACTGGAGTTAAAATATTCCTGAAATAAGAGTTCCACCTATGGCGGCAAGAAGTTAGGGCCTGTGTTATGAGTGTGCACTTTGTAAAATAAAACCCGAGTGAAAAAATGCTTACTAAATTCAGTCCTTTAAAATTCCGGAAGAACTTAAAAAGGCAGAGTATAGCAGTTTCTGAATTTAAAGGTAAGTTAATAGAAGAACTGTAAAAGCTTTCTAATTTTTCTGAACACTTTTAGTCTCCTAAAAATGCACTTTAAGTCATTCCATGTCTGTCAGTAGAGGTTACACCCATGTCATACTGTGATATCTAAGGGAGGAAGATTGAATGGAGCAAAGAAAGAGGAGAAAACTACCACATAAGTTATTTTAGCAATAAGTGACGACATTGGTGTAGTATATTGAATATTTACCCAAGGTTGGTATCCCAAGTGAGTAAACACAGCCAGCTGTGGGTAAATCTTCAATATACCACACCACGGAATCAGTTATTGCTATTATACAATGACATTATTTAAGAAAAAAATTACGTTTCTTAAATAATGTCTTTGTATGATGGCTCCTTGGTGTTATTCCAATTTCATTGGATACCCTGCTGCTTTTTTTATGTACTGCTCATTCGTATGTGACTTACATTCCCATGCTTATGCAGCACATCAGTTCTTTGTAAAAGAAGCAACAGAGAAAGGAAGATCTCCGTTGCTCTTTTTTTTTCTTAAGTAAGGTTGAAATTCAGACACTTTAGTGGTACAAGAGAGACAGGATGGAGAAAATACAAGGAAAAACAGGTACATTTCTTTAGTTTTGACTAAAGTACCTGATTTTCCTAGTATTTTCTCAGTGCTGTGTCTCTCGTACTCCGGACTGTCCAGATTTCTAATTTTATTATTTTTTTTAAGGTGAAGAAAACTTAAAAAGTTATAAAATATAGTAATTGGTATATGCTCGTTTTCCAGTCGGCATGCTGGTTGGGCTGACCAATCAACTTGCTTGTTTTTGAATGTTAATAGACAGTCATTGTATAATAGATATTATTGTCCACATGGTAGTTGCCAGATTGTTGTGTGTGTGTGTGTATATGTGTGTGTGTGTGTGTGTGTGTGTGTGTGCGCGCGCACGTGTGTTTAAAGTAAGAGACTGAAGTTTATGAAGAGCACCGTAAGGGAAGGTGGCAATATGCAGTTTTCAGTAAGTGAAAGACCAACACAGTTTGTCACAGTCTTCAAGAAAGAGTTACTGTCTTAAAAGTTGTGATTATGTAATGGAGTATTGTATTCTGAACTTAATGTAAATTGTACATTGTACTGAAAATGAAAAAATATGGAACCGATAACCAGTGAGAGGTATGATGTCAAAAAGCTATTATTGCACTGCGTGCACTATGGCAGTGCACAGTATTACAGAATGTTACAGTGGCAGTGCACAGTATTACAGAATGTTACATAGGCTTGTAGTGGTGCTGCAAAGATGAGGAGAAATTAAGTTTAGCAGGAAAACAACAGGAAACCCTCTCCCTTGGGCTGTCAAAGACTCCTGGAACAAGTAGGGGTGTTATTTTTTTTTTCTTAATAGCATGTACTTGGAAGATCAGGACACAATACCCCTGTAAAATTGTTTTCTGAACCACACCAGAAAGGGGAATGACCAGATTAAAACAATTTTTAAAAAAATTTAAAATTAAAAAAAAAAAAAAAAAAATTTGGTGTGTTTATTCATATTCATGTCAGAGATGTAACTTTGGTTTTAATTTGTTTGTTTTTCCCCAGATCTCCATGTCCAAAAGAAATTACTTAGCTAGTATATTTCTAAAAGAATTGTTTTAAAGCATAAATGCCTTGTTAAATATGGTAAAAGTGTACATTAAATGAGAATTATAAAATATGAGAACATACATTAAATGGAATTGAAATTAATATTTCAGTACATACCTGCCATGTGCAGAATTTCACAGAATGCCCGAATTGTTGCCTCATGTATTTGGTTTGTTCCTCAAAAGCATTGTGTTTTTATGGCATATCATTAAGGATGGAAGTCATTAAATAATGACTGATATTTTGAATTTCAGACTCCATATCCTTCAGAAAATTCATGCTAATACAAATCTTGCTTTTCTGGCAACTTTCTAAGTTTATAGGGGCAGTATTTACTTTGTTTGTGGGCCTTTGTACCCTGTGTTATTTTGACTTTGTCCCAAATTCTTGCACTAAGAAGTCGAGAGTTATGCTTCATCATCATTATCAGCAGTTGTTTCTACAATCTGATGGGTTAGGATTGCCTGGCTTACTTGGTCTTACACATTTACTTTCTTATGTGCTGAGATTTCATTCTGATGTACTGTTTGTAACATGGTCAGCACAAATGTTATGCTGATAGTGATGGGAAGAGCCATAACTTGGGGAAGAGGGATCAGCCAGGCAGGTTTATAGAATATCAACTGAGCTTGTAATTGAAACACAACAGGGAGAAGCCTGCTTAGGGGGGGGGGCTGCAGCTTGGACACACTAATCTCAGCGTGCCCTCCTCTAATGATGTAGGAGACCTTATGGGATTGGGGGCAGCCCTTAGGGTCTCATGGCAACAATTTTTAGCCTGCCTGATTAAGATGGATCAGATAAATAGTATTGCATTGCCTGTATATCTGAGCCTATGTCAGCTTTCTAGGACCTTTTATTTTTCCTTAAGCAACCATAACTTGAATGTCATGTTACCTTCCCAGTTCTGAGGATCCAAGTAGAAATTCAGTAAATAAATAAACATTTATAAAAGCAGATTGCATTAGTAAACATGTTAGGGCATCTGCAATCTACCCAGGAAGGAGGGTGAGGGTGGCCTAATGGTTAAGGTGTTTGCCTTACAAACACAAGGTGCAGGGCTTGAGTCTCACAAGGGATAATTGGCTAGGCTTAACATGGCTCACAAGCTTAGTACTAATCTATGAATCCTAGGGGTTGGGAGGGTGGCCTAATGGTTAAGGTGTTTGCCTTAAAAAACACAAGGTGCAGGGTTTGAGGCTCACAAGGGATAATTGGCTAGACTTAAAATGGCTCGCAAGGGCAGTTAGCTTAGTACTAATCTATGAACCTATGAAACCCTATGGAGTGGTGTCATCATTTCTGCAGCAAGTATGTAGTTGTAGTTTATAACTTACAATAGGGTTTACTGTTACTAATCATATGTTGTTAGGTCAGTAGTAGATAGTCATGTAAAGTAAAATGCCTAAAGCTTTTGGAGGGCACACTTTAACAACAGCAAAACTCCTGAGGTTGCAAAACATGCATTTTTTTGTGGATGGGCAAGCCCCTGCCCCCATATCCCTGATATAAGGGGGAGTCCCCATAATGCAGTCTCTGAATACACCTACTATAAGGTTGCACAAACCTGAAGGAAAGAGAAAAGGTCGAAAACAAAAGTAAAAAGTTAAACTTACATTCTCCCTCCTACCGCTTGTCTCTTCTTTGACTCCACTATTTAGTCAATGCGTAACCTAGGTAGCCATGATCTACTGAAACATTCTCTACAGGAATCTTGTGCCGTTCTTGTTTTGAAGTTCTGAGAATTGTTTTTCAGACTTTGACAATAAGTGGGTATCCCTTTTCAGTATGCTTCATTGAACCTGGTGGCACAAACCTGTCTTATGGCAGAACTTTACTTTGTTCACTACTGTCTGAAATGTATCTTTAGTTGAGATAGGGTCTGTCCTTATCATTCTTAGAAACTTAATACAGCAGTATGCTGTTCTATGATTGCAAGACATTCAACTGGAACAGCCATAATTTCAGAGTTAAGCTGTTTCCTTTTCATTTTTTTTTTTCAGTTAAAGTTGCTTATGTGTAATTTGATGTACACTCGTATTCCGAGAAACCAGCATTGCTTAGGTAGCACCATCCATTAATTACATCCACCATGAGAATAACAAAATCTTGCCATGTTCTTTAGAACTAATGTATGTATACCTATCTACACATTTGCCTTTATAAGTAAAATTAATTGTTTAACCATGTGGTTGAAATGGCCATAATGCTCTTCCAGCTGTGACCTAGGCTCACAATAGAGCAAACAAGAAAACTGCATTGGAGGGCAAAAAAGAGAAATACATAGAAAGAGACTGTAGACTTGCATTAACTACTCCACATCATACCTCTCAACCTCTTAGTGCAAGAAATCTGGACAAAGCTTGACAGAATCAAAGGCCCACAAATAGGGGCATATTTTAAATATGCTCTTATAAACTTATAAAGTTACTAGAATAACATGGTTTGTTTTAATGTACATTTTCTGAAGGATTTGAAGTCTGAAACTCAAATATGTGTCATTATTTAGTGACCTCAAACCTCAGATCATCACAGTGATTTGCTAGAAAACCACAAACTTTATGAGGAACAGACCAAAAATGTGAGCCAAAAATCTGGACATTCTGCGAAAATCTGGATACTTGAGAGGTATGCCATATATTGATAATGTCAGGCATAGCTTTATTTACAACATATTTAATTATTTGTAAAGAATTGTAATACTCTGTCATATGTCAGCATAGAAGCTACCATATCAAATTATTTCTGTGAGCGTGTGTGTGTGTGTGTGTGTGTGTGTGTGTGTGTGTGTGTGTGTCTCTCTCTCTCTCTCTCTATATATATATATATATATATATATATATATATATATATCGAATTCAACCCAAGGAATTATTGATGTGTATTGAGCTAAAATAGGTGCCATTAGAATGTTCAAATTACTTCAAATAAAAAGTTTTCTTTCAAAATCATCTTATGCAGTTTGCTGTGTATGTGGTGTATTTGAATGTAAAACAAAGTACTCAGTTACAGTGGCAAGGAGGCTTGGACAAAAGGTTAAAGGGCCATTTAGAAACAAACAGCTGGACTAGTTTATTTAAACAGACACAGAGATGGAGAGCTGACCTCAGATTGACTCTTTGTAGGAGGAGCAAGAATGTCTTTTTATTACTTTGTCCAGAAGGAAAATGTTCTTGCTGCTGAATTCCCCCACAGGCATGCAAACATATGACCATGCCATAAGTGCATGTAAGAATACTTCAGAGTCTTAAGAATTAGGCAACGATGTATCTATTTTGATGATAAATGGGTGTAAGCAGAAATTTCAAACTAAGTGAGGATATCATATTTGTATTACTCAAATATTAATGCACAGAATCTCTGATAAAATGAAATAGTTGTATCTTTTTGCAAACTACTGATTTTTTCGTGAAAGAACGACAATTTAAGTTTACCGTGGAAGCAGATGCACTTCTCTTGTAATCGAGTTGACAACCTAATAATGATTTTATGTCATTGGTTTTATCCATAAATAAACTGCTGGAAAATTAACTGGGAAAAGTAGCAGAGGCAACTTCTGGTTTTGTGAATTCAAGGGTTAAAATGGTCCCTTGTCTTTCAAGATGGGTCTTTAAAAATGTGTTATAAGAGGATAAAGTTCACATGACAGAAGACACTGAACACATTGTGTATGTTTTAATATGCCTGCAGGTATATGTAAAATGTGTTATAGTTTTTCTACAATTGTGAAAGTAAATGGTCTTTCATCATTCCTTCTTTTTTTAATAATGTTTACTCAATATTCAGACATGGCAGTTTGCTATAGTGATTTAGGAAAAGATGTGTGAATGAACTACCTTACACACTTCTGTCTGATTCCCACAGCTTCCATTTTCACAGGGTATTAGATCTAAGCATGGTACATGATTGTTCAAAGGACGAAGTACCAAATCTATGTTTGTTGAACCAAAGTCAGTAAATCAGTAGTACATTACTATCAAGACTCTTAAGACCACTTCAGAGCATTTATGTAGCGGCATCGAGGGTTTCTTCTCTAAGGGTGGACAAACTCAAAAGTTATGGAACTGTGAAAGGAGTGCAGTGGAGTGTGGCCCCTACAAGTACATCTTGATATGGAGTAACATCCTCGCCTTTGATGACTTAACCAATTCAAAGAATTTATTTCCACAATCTGGTATTTGGCAGTTTATCTTTTATTGTTTCATAGTTAGGTCCTCTAACCAGCTCACTTACAAACCAACACTATTGAGCTATTCTCCATAATGGGAAGTTGCACCTAATGGAACTTACCATTTGAATCACGGAATAATGAATAATGGAAATGGCTGTTTATCATCGTGAATGTAATGTTTCTTTAAGTACTCTCCAAGTTATGATAAAAATGCAATAACCCCCTTGGATAGCCCAGACTTGCAGTGAAATATCTGTGCACATATTTTAAGTTGTAGCCGAAAAAAAAAAAAAAAACGATTGTGGAATGAGACCTGAATGGGTGTGGGTTAGTGAAGATATCTGCTTGCCCTGAAGCGTGATGATACCTAATACTAAAGACAGCATACCTTAGTGGAAAGGATCTTGCTTTACACCTAACCCTGAAGGGTCAGATTTAACGTTTAAAAGCAGTTTGGGGAATTTAAAAATATTTTATAAGATAAGAAGATGAGTACAGATAGTACATACATGCCTAAAAAATCCACACATGGCTTCTGACAGTCCCATTGTTTGTGAATGTTGCATTATGTTTGCATGTGTCATGTTTGTGTCTTTCAGCTTTTCCCGGTTAGGGGTTGCCACAGCGGAACTCTGGTCCGCTAATGATTGGCAGTAGATTTTTAGGTACTGGCTAGCCGGGCCTAACGCACAACCTTCAACGAAGGAACGCCCATTCACGCATGTCGCTACACAGAAGATGCTCTGAGAATCGAACGGGCAACGTCTAACTATGATGCGACAAGTTTGCTTGTGTCATACAGTTTCATAATTAAGGTTGAAGAATATAGATTGCTTCTAAAAATAGTCTCTATTTTTTCAATATATCAAGTGTGGCACGGTATTTTATATTCAGAAGTAACCTATTCCAAGATCTCACTAACAATTGTGTTATAAATTTGTCTCTGATAGCAGTTCCACATTTTTGAATCAGGAGTGTATATTTTCCTGTTGACTGTTTACAACATGTTAACATTATGATGTTTAACAATAATCTAGATTCTTCATCATGCAGTGCATGATATGCAAGGCGCAAGGCATAACCTTCCAAATAATCAACAAAAAAGTTTACATTTTAAGAATGTAAACATTTATATAGTAAAGTGGTCCTCCATCCCGCATCAAAGACTATCAACATTAAACAGAAGAAACCAAAACTCTGCAACCTTTGACTGGTGTAGTGTCATACAAGCAGAGAGAAACCTTTGTCAGAACAAAAGTCTCAGTTTTGTGTGGTGTGGTGCAAGCAAAAAGATGCAGCTCTACAAAGTTAGTTACCTGTGAGTGTTTCTGTGTTCTGCATTGTTTTAGGTGCATGGGTGGAAAAAGAAATATATTATTTGATTCTTAAAGTGCGTCAAACTATTAAAAGTGTATGTACTTGTGAAGACTGTGAACAGATTATATATGTTAAAATCAGAGAAGTTGTGTTCTTGTAGTCTAAATAAATACTTAAATGTAAATGTGGTAGATGCCTTTTCAAGATAAATAAACAAAATCAGTAATCATAATAATAATAATTGATTTTGAAACCTACATGTAAAGAAGATAGCTGCAGCTTTCACAGTACTAAAGCATAAAGCATTATATAAAATCTTTCCTGAAATGCTGGTGATTTGCTTTAAGACAGAGAGCAATTTCACAACTGTTTGTTGCTCTATACATGCTTCTGAATATGTCACAATAAAGAGCCAGAGCGTTTTTTTTTTAATGTTTACTTCTTCATTTTCTTAGGGTCCTTAAAATGTAGTGCTTCAGGAAACTTATCAAAGCAATGAATGAATTGGTGCTTTTTATGTAAGTTTTCCATTTCAAACATGTAGCTGGTCAGCAGGCAAGAAAAGAAAAATAGTTACGAAACATTGATAAGGAGTCGTTCACCGCATGTAGAAGGAGTTACCGTTTCTGTTTTCAATTACTTATTCATTTGTTTGTTTGCATGCATGTTGACTGAGTAGTCACACTGGGGTCAGCAAATCGGTCCATTTTTTTTCAAAGCACATGCAGTAGGTAGACATTTCTAAGGAAACTCTTAAGAAACCGTGTGCACATTGTGCAGCGAGCAAATTACATAGTCAAGTCGTACCACAAATTTAAAAACTGAATATAGTAAAAGGAAGGAATTAAAGAAGGAAGACAATAGTGCTGTTGTTTTGCGTTGATTATCTTAAATATAACGGAACATAGTCTGTAAACAAGAGAGTGTATCAATACTATTCCCAAAGGTTTTTTTTTTATGCTGCATTTTGCTCCCTCTACCTGATGGTTATTGTCTGCCTTGTTAGCAATCAGCCCATTAGTTCCCCATTACCTAGAGGGCGACAGTGGCCAAGTGGAGGCAACATTAGGTACCTGTCAGGGGGTGGCTGTGATTTTTTTCATGTTTGTGTAGACAGCCCTAACGTGCATGCTTCTTACTGCTCCTGGCTTTTTGTGCAATGAGCGTGCCAGTGAAGCTTAGTCACTCACTTTCTTGTGAGTGATGTATCTCCTCAAAGCAAGTGCTCCCGTACATTCTGCGCTCTCCATCAAATATCCTACCATTTGAGTGTACACCTGGACATGTGCCCTGCTGCCTCCCCTGAAGACAGGTGAGCTGGCAAAGCTCAATCACTGCTTCCTTTCTCCATGCCAGTTTCAAAATGTTCCTGAGACAGTATTCATACTTTAGCCTCCCGGGTCTTAGTCCTTTATCCCAGCACACTAGTAGAAGTGACCGCCTTACCCAGAGATTTACTATGATTTTCCTAAGCATTTCTGAAGGTAATTTATAAAGAAATGACTAACAACAAGGATGTTCTGATATTCTGGCCTTTATGTACTCTACCACATAAGTTTTATATACATACACGCGCGCGCGCACACACACACACACACACACACACACACACACACACACACATATATATATATATATATATATATATATATATATATATATATATATATATATATGGGTCTACTACGGTTGATTGAAAACTCACTTGACTGAAAATTAAATTACTAGGACCACTTCGCTGAAAGCTCACTTCACTGAAAACTCATTTCTTTGAAACCCATTTCATTGAAAGTTATAAATGGCCTTTTCCTCATTGTAGTGCAACCCTAGAGTTAGTGTATAAAGTAAGGGGGGTTGTGGGGGACATATCCCCCCAAATATTATAAATATTTTAAACTATACACAGTGATACTTACATGTGCAATAAATACCCCCCTTACTTTATATACTAACTCCAGGGTCACACTACAGTGGGGAAAAGGCCATTTATAACTTTCAACGAAATTAGTTTCAGTCAAGTGAGTTTTCAGTGAATTGAGCTTTCAGTGAAGTGGTCCTAGTAATTTCATTTTCAATCAAGTGAGTTTTCAGTCAACCATAGTAGACCCATATATATATATATATATATATATATATATATATATATATATATATATATATATATATATGTATAGGTCTACTTTGGATCACCAAAATTTTACTTTAATGAAAAACACAGCAGCAACACGAGAACACCAAAACTGGATACCACCAAACTGTCACATTCCCGAAATTTACATCAATGAAAAACTGGCTGCTACAAAAAAAAAAACAAACAAAAAAAAATACAACAAAACACTTTCTTCCATTTTTTTCCCATACCCCCTGCATATTATATATACCAACTCCAAGATCGCTAAATAGAGGGATGACAGGCATGCAAGACTGGGGAATGTACTCTTTTTTTCCCAGGGACTGTATGATCTTGGAGTTAGAATATATAATTAGCAGGGGGAATGAGGCATGCAGGATGGCTTGTGTCCCTGGAAAAACACAGCTTTATTTGTGTTTTTTTTTTAAGTTTTGCATGCGGTGTAATTAATTATCGTCACATGCACATGTCGACATGCATAATGTTTAATAATTTGTTTCGACATTATGCACTTTGACATAAATGGCATTCAGTCAACTTAAGTAGAGATATCTATCTATCTTTCTATCTATCTATCTATCTTTCTATCTATCTATCTATCTATCTATCTATCTATCTATCTATGGGTAATAATGTAGATCTTTTTCATATGTACCAGAGTAGGAAGCTGATCAAAAATTGATCAATCTCAGACCCAGCCTGGGGTAAATATTATCCAGCAGCAAAAAAAATAACATTGATTAAAAGCCAAAACCATTACAGTGGAATTTTGTAGAGATGCAATTTTAGTATGTAGCCATAAATTAGAAAGTGTAGATAAATGAAGAAGTACTGTTAAGCGATAGAGGAGGTATTTTTAGAAAATGTGAAAGATTAAGAAGAAAAGGGGGGCTATGGACATAGTTACTAAATGTCTAATGTCTGCATTGGGTGATTACAGAGGAAAGTGTATAAGGAAAATGGTTTGTGGTGGCTATGCACATGTGAAAGGATGCTTAACGTCTGCTTTGAGTGATTGTCCAGGTTGACATATAAGGAAATGGTTAGGGGTGACAAATGAGGTGCCTAAGTGATGTGGCCTAAACTGAGACAGTGGCACTGGCTTTGGCTAATAAGATGGGCTTTGAATCAGGGTCTGAATTTAAGTTCTTGTCAGTCTAGGGAGGCACTTGGGAAGTGTTGCGTTTAGAAGAGAGCAGCTGTGGTTGGTATAGTGTTGTTTTATATAGGTGTTTGTAATGTACACCCTGATTGTGTGGAATGTCTAAGGATGGTGTTTGTAATGGTGGCACTGATTGTGTGGAATGTCGAAGGGTGGTGTTTGTAATGTGGGCTCTGATTGTGTGGAATGTCTATGGATGGTGTTTGTAATGGAGGACCTGATTGTGTGGAACGTCTAAGGGTGGTGTTTGTAATGTGGGCTCTGATTGTGTGGAATGTCTAGGGATGGTGTTTGTAATGTACACCCTGATTGTGTGGAATGTCTAAGGATGTATGATGGGATGCAGGGAGTGAGTAGTGTGGACAGATTGCTTAATACTACATCTCACTACACAAACGTCCCCTGGCTAAGATAACTGTCTGTTGTAACAGCACATACATGCATTATATAACAGTATACCATGCATACCTCTCAACTGTCCACTCAGCTTAGAGGAATGTTCAAATTTACTTCTGTCCCTCATAAAATGGGTGGTTTTCTAGCAAAGCATTGAGGCTTACAACCACTAGATAATCACAAACAAATTGAGTTGCAGACTTCATATCTTTCAGAAAAATACATGCTAATGTGAAACCTGTTATCCTAGTAATTTTGTCTTAGTTTATAAGAGCAATTTTTAAAATCCTATCCCTGTTTTTTTTTTTTTTTTTTTTTTTTTGCATTGTGTTCCCCCATTACTTTTTTTTTTTACCTGATTCTTGTGCTAATAGGTTGAGAGGTATGTTCAGGACACATTTTGCAGAGCATGAGTTCATTCAGCCTGTTTAAAAATGTGTCAGTGGGACTAAATCAGTGGTTCATTGGAAGCCATTAAGAAAACGTTTCTTAGCATTATACTGCCTGTACTCTGATAATCTCAGTTCCTATTTATGTTGGAAAATATCTCATTTTCACTAGGAATGTCAGACTGATTGGTTTTACCCTATTAATGTTAGTCCTTTGGTTTGACAGTACTGGGTTGTACTGCTTGTAAATCGCTTTCTCCTTTCGCACGTTCGTGCTAATAGCGTTCACATCACTGAATTTATCTTAAGAAGTCATTATGTCGCTCTTCTCTTAACCAGGCAGATAGTGTAGGATCTCTTTTGTTGTACGTAATTTGTGAAGATTCTTTTCATTTAATATGTACAAATCGTGAATGGGCGTAACTTCGTTGCAGGTTGTGCGTCAGGACTGGCAAACTCGGCACGTAAAAAATCTACTGCCAATAATTAGCGGACCGGAGTTCCGCTGTGGCGACCCCTAACCGGGAAAAGCCGAAAGACACAAACAAATGTACAAATCCACAGTTTAAACTTCTACTGAAGCAAAAGAAACTACAGTATTTTTCATGCCACATATGTACACTGTTACAATTTTATCTGTCTCATGATAAAAGAAAGTGAAGCCACAATATCGAGTACTTATTTAAAGAAAACTTCTCTCTGTAATTGGTAAACACCGTTGTTCCTTGGAAATTGTTTTGGTTTTGTTATGTACAGTATATGTTTGCTTTTATGCTTAAAGTCCTTTGTTAAGAGGTCTTTTTTACAGCCTGCTTTAAATTGGCTTGGTATTGCCTATAACAATATGCTCGCAGTATACTTGTAGGCAAAATGGATTCCAGAGGAATGCTGGAATTAGAAGCCTGGTATGTATATAGCCCTAACCTCGGTTTGACCTCTGTCTTTACATAAAAAAGAGAGGGAAAAAAAGAAAGCTGTAAAAAGGCTCCAAACTCTCCCTCAACAGAACAAGTCAGTGGTTGTAAAACTCCAGACATTCTCTGTCTCAGCAGTGTACCATCATTGCAACATATGTGGTACCACTGCGCGTTAAAATTAAATTAAAGATCTACAAAGCAAGCAGTGAAAGGACTTGGTTAGTGAAAATGCATTTATTCAGCCGATCTGTGATAGAATGATCACTGGTGTGGAGAGCCTGGAGATTGTCCTTATGATCATTCTTTGCACAAATTATGTTGCCTCCCACAGGGCTAAAACAGGTTGTACTGGTATTCCATCCTGTAAAGTAAACTGTTATGCAAAGAAATGATTTTGAAGAGTCCAAATGTGGTAAAGCAAGTAATCATAATTCAAGACAAGATTTTCCAAGACGTATAATTGTAGATGACAGCTGGAGAGATTTACTACACTTGTAAATCGGCATACAGTGATTTGAAGAACTAAGGTCTGCAGTTATTCAATTTAAAATTTATAGTGAGGTTTCATTTAAGATTCTAACAATGTTCTTTATTTTTCTCTCTTTGCAGGTTCATTAATGCTAGGAGAAGAATAGTCCAGCCTATGATAGATCAATCCAATCGAGCAGGCAAGTCCCCAGTAGTAACTGTATTCAAGTCACGCAGGCGAAAACCATCCTCAAGCCATTCACCGGGAGGTCCAGTACCTGGTAAATAAATTAAAAACGAATGCTGGGAGTGATTGGCAACTAAAAAAAATCAATATATTCTCATAACAACACTAATCAAAATAACATTATTTGGACAAAGTTTTTTTATAAGGCAAATAACTTAAATTTTGAGCACAATTATCAGGTTAATGTTAATTTTTATGAGTTTTTTTTCCTTCCCAGCTTTGCTCTCTGCTACTTTGACCACTCCCTGGTGCATGGCTTGGTGTGGAATTGCTGTAAACTTTATTACCTGTCAAAGGGCAAAGGGGTCAGGACTGCTTTTGGGACTCAGTAAAGTTCAAAGACATTCACTGAGGTAGACCTTTATGTGCTTCAATAACCCAAGGCAGCTTATTTCTGGAGGTAGCTTTTAATGGATGGATGGTTAATCCTGCACCTCAGGTACTGACAAAAGTAAGTGGTTTCTATCCTTTTTTATCTATTCCTTTCTTCATTTTCTGGGTTTTGAGAACTGTGATAAAATATATAAAATTCTAACAGACTTATTACTGTATCCTGATGTGAAAAACATTTATGTTATCTTGTGACAAGAGAAAATATTAGCACTTCTCTTGCTAAACTCTGTAGTTGTTGTTATCAATAATTGCCATTTTGTTTTCCATCTGTCACTCAGTGCTGCTTTTTTAATCAGTAATAATGTCAACTCATTTAACCTCAAAACCTTAACAGGTCTGATGTATACATGAATTGATAAATTACGTTAATTAGTGTAAGATGGCAATGTAGATTGGTAGAATAATCCGAATTACAACTTCTGTCCATGCTATTTCCAAATACATAAAAGCAGATAGTCCATATCCAGTTTAACAAAATCCATGCCTGCTTTGTCAAAGAACTGCTTCATTTAAAACATGTTGTGTTTTCATTAAGTTTTTATCTGTGTCACTGTCTCTTGTAGCTTGTTTGTTTTTCAACAAACATGCGGGAATATATGTTATACCCAAGATTATAACTACACTCTGATTGCTGCAGGGTCATTGAACAGCTTTTCTCTGATTCCTTTTAATTGCAGATCATAAAAATTACATATATTGTGCGAGTCGTTGCACTAACATTGTTTTTAAATATAAGTTAGTAGGAAATAGGGATGTGAACCCACATATGGGCAGGGGTGTGTGCAAAAATACTTTGGGGTAGTTTTAGACATTTTTAAATTATACTTCTCATTATATGAAAATCAGTGAACCTTGATTCATTTTTGGATGACTTGACTACAATATGGTGATGCACTGGTTCAGTCAGTCTGTAAAGTATTATCTAATGATGCACTGACACACAGGCTTCACTGCAGCATCTGTTGGTGCAGTGACTCAGAGTCAAGCTTTACTGCACCATTTGATGATGCAATTAACCAGAGTCAGGCTTTACTGTAACATCTGGTGTTGTGCTGGCTCAGAGTAAGCCTTCACTTCACCATTTGATGGAGTACTTAAGAGTCAGGCTTCACTGTAACATTTGGTGATGTGCTGACTCAAAGTCAGGCTTTACTGCACAATTTGGTGATACATTTAGCCAGAGTCAGGCTTCACTGTAACATCAAGTGATTTGCTGATTCAGCGTCAAGCTTCATTGCACCATTTGATTGTGCACCAAGTCAGAGTCAAGCTTCACTGTAACATCAAGTGATGTGCTGACTCAGAGTCAGGCTTCACTGTACCATTTGATGGTGCACTTAGTGAGATTCAGGCTTCGCTGTAACATCTGGTGATCCATTGCCTCAGAGTCAGGGTCCACTTCACCATTTGATGGTGCACTTAGTCAGAGTCAGGCTCCACTACATCATTTGATGGTGCACTTAGTCAGATTCAGGCTTTGCTGTGACATCTGGTGATGCACTGACTCAGAGTCAGGCTTCACCGCACCATTTGGTGATGGATGCACTTAGTCAAAGTCAGGCTTCACTGCACCATTTGGTGACACACATAGCCAGAATCAGGCTTCACTGTAACATATAGTGATGTACTAACTCAGAGTCAGGCTTCACTGCACCATTTGGTGATGGATGCAATTCGTTAAACTCACACTTTACTGTCCGGTTTGGCGATGCATTGACTCAAGAATCACTTTTCACTGTAGCATCTAGTGATGTACTCACTCAGAGTCAGGCTTCACTGCACCATTTCTTGACTCAGTGACTCAGACTCATGCTTCACTGTAATGTCTGGTGATGCATTGTAAGACTTCACAGTGGTATCTGGTGATGCATTGATTCAGTGTAGGGCTTCATTGAAGTGTAAAAATTAAATTTATTCTGCACTTTTGTGTTCCCTAATGAAACTAATCATTTTTTAAATTAGTCAGTTTTTGTTACTATATAAAACAGCACCATTTATTTTGGTTTAGTAGTAATGCTGACAAAGTACCCGCGGTGGTGGTGCTGCAATAGCGTTGTCGCCTCACAGTAAGACGCTGTCCGGTTCGATTCTCAGCTAGAGCGTCTTCTGCGTGGAGACATGCGTGAATGGCCGTACCTTCAGGCCTGGCAAGCCGGTACGTAAAAATCAACTGCCAATCATTAGCGGACTGGAGTTCTGCTGTGGCGACCCCTAACCGGGAAAAGCCAAAAGACACAAACAAAGTAATGCTGACAAAGTAAAGGAAAATGCCACTTTATATGTTTCAATTTATATTTCACATAACCTTTTAGAACAAACCAAATAGCTGCTTCAGCACTAAGGTTTATCACATCAGCACTGATGATTAAAAGTCATTTTGTGAAAGCAGGTACGTGTGCATATTTGCTTTAAAGGCAGACTTTCTAGATGATCTGATATGTCTTGCAAGCAGCTTTAGATTAATACAAATGTTAGCTGTTTTACCTGCACTCTGAACCTAAATAGCAACCTAAATGCACTAGTGGCGTAATGGTTCAGGTGGATAAAGGCAAACAGATTACATGTGCCATTAACTCTCCTCTTCCTGATGTAACAGAGAAGAGTGTAGGTATAATAGAGGTAGTGAGGAAAAAAGCTTGCTGAAAATAGGGTAGAAAGAGAAGCCTGTTCAGTGCTCTCGAGCATTGATACAGGAAGAGTCAGTAATTTGGCAGTACCACAGGGTGATGAGGATAATATTTCACTAAGAAAAGAAATCATCAGCATCAAACTTGTTGCATTGGAAAGATACAAATCTTTTAAAGGTACCAAACCACTGATTATTAGCTGCACTCCTTGTGGTTGTGGCTTGTATAACAGGAAATTAGTAAAAACACTGATGAAAATAATGGTAATGTAGTAGAATGTATCCTGGGTACTGGAAGGTCATGCTCAGTGTGAGAACACAGGGCAGAAGGCATTGATAGATGGATCTATATTACAACGTCGAACTTACAAAAGTCTGATCATTGTAATATCAAACCCTATGGTCTGAAACCCAACAAAACTGAAAACACAGAACAGCGATTTGTTTTCCCAGGGAAAATAATCGCTGTTCCGTGACAAAAAAAAAAAAAAATTAACCTTAAACTTAAACTAAAGTGGGGGACTTCACCCCCCACACCCCCCAACGTGGGGGGCTGTGCCCAAACTCCCCTACGTAAATATACCAACTCCAAGATCGCATCACAGTGGAGGAAATAGCAAAGCCCCAAAAACGGCCCACCAATTTTTTTCCCTGGAAAAAAAGTCGATGTGTCGTGGCTTCACTATTTTCAACTTTTGGACTTTAGGGTTTGATATTACAACGTTCAAACTTGTTTTAGTTCGACGTTGTAATAGAGACCCTTGATAGAGTCACCGGATTGCTTTTTTGGTATATCCCTGTAAGCTCAATGGGTGTTGATGATGATATTTATAAATATAAGCAAAGACTACAGCTTAGTTGAAAAACCAAGCACTTTGGAGAGGGCAGGGTCAGCACAATTAACCAAATCTGGTAGCAGCTAGTTGTTAGATTTGATATGTGACAGTGATTGATGGGGAAAGATGCTGACAATAACGTAAGGAGAGAGCAAAGCACAGTGCACATAGATTATAGTAGGTATAAAGGATGTCTTCATTAAGTGTCTCTTTGTGGCACTTGTGACGTCCTTACTGTGGGCCAGTCAACAAGGATCTTGACTCCTCACCACTGACACTGGAAAGGGACATTCACTTGGAACAAAAATGGATGCATCAAGTATTTCCAGATGGAGATCTCTGCATCAAACACAGTTTCCCTTAAGAGCACATAGGGAACACACTCAGTCTGGGGCCTGGGTTTCATCCTCTGTCCGGCTCCACAGTAAGACTCCCCACTAGCACAGCTATAGAGTTGAGACCTCAGCTGAGTGTCAAAGCCATGTTCTCTACCATTTTCTCTGTGAAACCAGTGGTTCATGCCCCTGCTCCAAGTAACTGACCCACAGGTTCAATTTCAAACATCCATCCTCCCAGAGTAGCAATTAGTTCACCCCAGTGACAATGCAGAAAACGTCTAGTACAGACTTCTTGTCTCTGACTGCATTGAGAACTGTAAGATGCAATCTTTATGGTCTAAATTAAGTAATTTAATTTCTTACTATTTTCCAAAGTCAGGTGGATTGAGACTAACCTCTTCTCTTCCAGTATCGTCTGGAAAACATATATATTTAAACAGTTACAATAATACATGTGCATTTCTTCCTCTGTCCAGCAGGACACACTATTGATACATTTTTTTAACACAAGCAACTTTGCAAATACATTTTCAACACAAACATATGTGCAAATAGTTTGATATTCAAATAACATATAATTCTTTAACTAAATTCCAGCTAGCTGTGCTGGCATATGTTACACATCCACTGCTCTACTTCTTCTGGCATAGTTGGCTATACCTCACATTGTCACAGCACTGTCAGTAAAATCACAGGAATGGCCATCTGTGAGTTTTCAACTTTTAAAAATCTTAGGAGGGATTTACAAGCACAAAGTAGCAGTAATGCACAATAACCATAGAAGTGACCCCAGGATTGACATTTCTGATACTGACAGTATAATGGATGGGGCAGTGCAATCCTAGAATTGGAAACAAAAACCTTACATAGCACAAGCCTTAAAAAGTATTTCTCCTTTATTGTTGCTTGTGAGATACCACTTGGTGTCATTGACCCAGAATAGAGGAGGATAAAGAAGACTAGATAAAAATTGGACCAGTGAAAGTAGTTCTTGCCTTACACCTTAACTCAAAGAATGGTACACATTTTCTTCAGCAAATAAGCCCTAGAGGATAATATGATTAAAAGACACATGGCGCAAATGTAGAGTGCATTATGGAGTAAACAAGCTGTTTTGTTTCTGCTGTAAATAAAGAAGAGTGCTATAGGTGGTGGACATATTGATTTTGGTAGGTATGTTAAAAGAAAGTTATGATGAAGAATTGTTTTGAAGAAAAATTAGTACATAACTAAAATTGTCTGAGGAACTGCTACAGACAAATACTGTAGGGCATCTTGTTTATTTGTATGCAAGGAAGCATAGAGGAGTGAAGAAGAAAATGTAGCCAAATTTAAAAAAATGGAGGGTAGATTAACCAGTCTTATGTTAGACTGACATGGCTAAGCAATATTTTTATAAAATTAAATATATCTGAACTAATATATTATGTTTAGCAATACCATCAAACACTGGTTAAAGATGATTTCTGGCAAATTAAAGAGGCACTTTTTTAAGATATTGTTTTTATTTAAGATATAGAATACAAACACTTGTAAAGTTCAATTTTAACTGCAGTACTAAAGTAAAAATATATAACTCTTTGTGTATTATTTGCATTCCTGTAGTAAGTCAAGGGACACCCTATAATCCAGATGGACAGCCAATGGGTGGGTTTGTGATGGACAGCCCACAGCACATGGGAATCAGACCACCAGGTAAGACATTTTATGTGCAGCTAATAATACATACATTTGCATGGGCCATGGTTTCACATGTGCTAGTAAAGTCATTGTATCTGTTTACTTAGTGTTCAGCTGCCTTCTTGGCCTTGTCTGCCTTCTGCATTCTTAAATCACAGTGAAAGAATAACTTTTGATTTTTTTTCTCTTAATAATGGAAGACAAGATTTCGCTTGACTCTCTGTAGCTGCATTTAAAGGGTCATTTGGCACTATCTGTTTGACTTTGCTCATTCTCTGGCATCTTCTTGGATTTTTTCTCTCCCTTCTAGGACCTATGAGTGGAATGGGCATGAATATGGGCATGGAGGGTCAATGGCACTACATGTAACCTTCATCTAGTTAACCAATCGCAAAGAAAGGGGGAAGTAAGTACACACGGGGTCTCTGTTTTATACTTTCTTCAAGACAGATTTTCTTCATGCATATTTCCCCTGTTTTTTTTTTTTTGCTCTCCTTGCCCATAGCATCATGCGAATTCACTCTTTTCCATTAAAATTTCTTCCGTTCATTTTTTTGTCTCTGTCTTTTCTTCTACATGTTTAGAACTGCTGAGCCTTGTAACATAGAAGATTGTATATGCCTTGCATCTGTGCTGTGTTTTAACTATTATACAGTACTGACCACATGATAAAGCAAGAAGCAGGCAGGAGGTGGGAGAGTGCGTTGTCATGGCAACAGACTGATTTGCAAAATGTGAGCAGTCTGCAGCAGTGCAAGGAGAGGAAAGAGCATGTCCCCAAAGTGTCATAAATCTGTCTTAACCATAGTTGATGCATGAGTTACATTTCTGTACTAACCTGCAAGACACCAAAGAAGGCAAGTAAAACAATTTCAGGTGAAATAAACAAAATGTATGCGTTATAATATAAGTACATGTTCTGGAATGCGATAAGGGTGAGAGGGAGTTGAAGTGTTCCATATATTGTACATACTAGTGTCTGTCCTGTAGAATGTGATTGTATGTGGTAAGAAAAAAAATATAAATGTAAGACAGAGAAATGCACAGCAGGGTTTAGAGCTCAGCTAAGGCTAATTGACTACATCTAAATTAAGTATGCCGTCACTCGCACTGTGACTAATGGGCCTGACTTGTACGGTATACAGAAAAAGAAACCATTAATACAGTCATTAATGGTGACTCTAGTGAAGCAAGCCTAATAGGACAGCAATATTTTTAGGTGGTTCATAAACTCATCAGTGTAAAATAGCCATCTTAGTAACCCTTTCTAAGCATTCTTTGAACTTTATTTGCAATATTTCTTATTTGCTTAAAAAAGATTGCAAAAAGGTATGATATACATTTGATTCCAAATTATCCTGCATAATTGGAATCCACTATATATGTTTTGAAGGCCTTGTTTAGTTAATTTTCTGGTCTCACGGTTTGACTAAAAATCAGCTTCACAATTAGATGTGAAAACATTCCATGGTACTTAAGAATGTAAGAAGCTTATTATTCTATGATGAAATGCCCAGCCTGGCTAATTTAAATATTGTTTCTTAGTTTCTAGGTCAATTCAATTTGAATAATGTTTTATATGATTAATTATCAATTAAATTAATAGGTTGTTACAAAAATTATCTTTTTTTATTGGGGAGCTACTGTTAAGTCAATTTTATATGCTGTTTCAGTTAATGCAGAAATGTTCCTTTAGGCTAGATTAAGCAGTCATTCACTGCAGGAGCTTAGAAACCTAAATCCAAGGTGTTCATGGTAGTCAACATGCAGAAATGCTCAGAACCAAAGCCAATCGAACCTACTTACTAAGAGCATTATGGCTTCCACTCATGATGATTATGGAGCTTATAGCCCTCTGAAACAATGCACCTGTCAGTTTCCATCAGCTAAAGCAATTCATGCAGAAGGCACAGTAATACAAAAGCAGAACATTTATTGTTTTAGTTTTTTTTTTCAGAATCACTCGAGTTTACCGATTTCCAAACTGATTTTTTTTTTGTCAGATGCTAATGAGTACAGAGATGAAAGTAGCCATTAACAGAAAGTATCCTTTCAAATGCATAAAAATCAGACTTGAAGGTGTTGGTTAGAAAGGAAGCCTTATAAACCAGCTTGTCTTTCTGTATCTGAAAAAAATATTAATAAATTCAGCCTCCAGACTTAATACAGAACGCAGTCAGCTTTCCTGCAAAGTTATCATTAATGTTAAGTGTTCAGATCTTTTAATTAAAATGGCTTTAGATTATAGTTACAGCACATGGTTCTTACAGCAAAGAGTGAAACAATACTAATTTAATGAAATTTAATTGTACTTTGAGTTAGGAATGGGGTCCATTCCCATCATGGTATTAGAAACCCAAAAGGTTTGGAGAAATTAAAAAAGGGAGTAAAGAAGTATGGACAGGATTACCATTTGCTGAGTATTTTTACCACATAGTGAAAATAGATTTTTTGAAAATAAGAGTCATTTTTTTTTATGTTCTGAAATTCCAGGACAGAAGTATCTCTTCATGGAGTGTAGCTTACTTTCCTATTTGCTAGTTTAGCTAGCCTCAGTGGGCATCCTGGAGATGACTTTTTTGGAGGTAGATTAAGAGATATGAAAGACAATGCACTACAAGCAACTGTCTAGAGATGAAAAAATCTGCATCATTTAATACTGACCAAGTAAAGTACCAAGACTAATAAACAAGGTAGAATTCATATTCAATCAACACAATATACCATAGAGTTAAACTTAATTTTTTTTTTAATCTGGTAAGTAAATTAGTTCTTCACAGACCGTTTTACCATTTTACATGACTGGGATGTTTGTAACATGGTATGAATGGCAGGCTAATGAGTTACTTTCTAAAGAATTATAAAGATGGGATTAAAAGTCAGAAGAAATTCTAAACATTGTAAGAGAGTTAGAGTATGGAAGACAGTTTCAAGTGTTACTTGTAAGGTGATGACAGTAGGGATATTACAAAGTGAGTTAAATGCAACTATATTAGAAAGGCAAATGCTTTAGTTTGAGATAGCTAGTGGTATAATTGCATTGTAATTTCCAGATCCAGTTATGCAGGGCTTTTGCTGCAGATATGTATATCTAAATTTATGATCCAAAGTCTTTTTTCAGTATGTTTTTCCACCCTGCATTGCCCCTTTATCTACAATTATGGATTCTCATATTAAAGATGCCAACTGGATACTCCACCCCTACCACTACCTTCATTTTTGGTTGCTTTTTGCCTATCTTACAAAGCCAGTCTCAACTGAAGAGTACTGGTTGGGAGTGAGGCATCTACTGGACTTACTGGTGTGTCCACAGTAGGTCCATATTCAGAGGTGTGGGGCATCTCCCAGCAAAGACTGTCAGAAAACATAGGCTTAGTCCACCATCACATAACCGTCCAGTGTCATAGCCAACTTGTGATAACTCACAGCATCAGATATGACTGTTGGTAGATGTAATAGTTACTTTCTGTGTACTGATCCATAGTAATGAATCATCTGGGTCATTCCATAGTGAAATGCTGGGTATATTGCTTACAAAGTAACCAAAATTATTATAGATTTTCATAGCACATACATTTCTTGTAGTCTCTGAAAAATGTGGTTCAGCCTGATTGATTTTGAGTGTCTTGCATAATAATACCTATCACAAAATACTAATGTGTTAATCTGTACAGTAATACTAGTAGCATCTTGTATTAGTTACACAGATTTAATTCATAAAACCTAATATCTTACTTTTTTTTTTTTTTTTTTTTTTTTTTTTTTTTTTTTTTTTTTTGCAGGACTGCATGGTATACCAGGTGACTATGTTTCTCAGGGTGGTCCAATGGGCATGACTATGGGACAGCCAAGTTATAATCCTCACCAAATGCCCTCACATCCAGCTCAGCTACGTCATGGACCTCCCCTGCATTCCTACATTTCTGGACACCCTCATCACCCAGCAATGATGATGCATGGAGGACCACCCCACCCTGGAATGCCAATACCAGCATCTAGCCCCACAATGCTTAACCCAGGAGATCCAACAATGGGTGGACAAGTGATGGACATCCATGCCCAGTAGCTAAAAGGAAAATATATGCATATATATAAACATATATGTGTGCATATTATGCATTTGTGTGTGTAAGATCTACAACACTGGCAACTGTCAGATATTGTCCTTTGGCAGTTGATAAGGAACTCCATTCTTGGCATCTCTTTTGGACCAAGGAGAAGCCCTGTTTCTTCAAAGGGACCCTAAATGGAGGAAAACCATGAACTAAATGAACTTCTGGGGAGATGCTGTAATTACACAGGACTTGAAATGAACAGAGTGAAATACTGTAAATGTTATTATACTGTTATCCATATTACATTGTTTCTTATAGATTTTTAAAAAAGACTATGTGAAAATTTTCCACACTATGTGTGTTGTTTTCATAACCCTTCACTTCCTCCAGAAGCCTCTTTTTGCCTAAAAACGCCTTATATATACCCTGCAAGTGATAGAATTGATTTATTTGCAGGATTTTTAAAATATTACTATCAGTATACAAAAGGCAAACTGCTTTTTCCCATCCAAGAATTTCAGCCATGCTTCTCTTTCCTTCGTCTTGCCTTCCTTCCGTTCTTCCTTCCATTTTTCTTTGTTTCTTTCCTCTCTCTTCTTTCCTTCTGTCTTCATTTGCCTTTCTGTAAAGTAGCCTGAGGCTTGAATTTGCATGTCTGATTCGTTTGCTTACCATATTTGAAATGGCCTGAACAGATGTGAATTTGGAAGGATGGGAAAACTGAAGTCATCAACAGTGATTATTCAGTTGTTGCAGGCTGCGTCATAAGGAGACCAGTAGGAAGACGTATGGACAGCAAAGGCAGATTATTAAAGCCTACAGTAATTGTCTCCTCAAAGCATCGGTTGCTGCCCAAGCAAATATGCACACACTTGCCCGTGCGTGCGCACACACATACACACACACACACACACACACACACACACACACACACACACACACACACACACAAGCATACAAACACCCACATACATATACACACACACACACACACACACACATACTGACACATACGAACACTCACGCGCTCACAAATACATATACACACAACAAAATACATAAACACATAAAACACAACAGTAGTCACTTTAAACATCATTTTCTTTCTGTTTAATCAGGCCAGAACATAAACAGAAATGATTTATTTTTAATATACTGACCATTTTGAGCAAATTATTAGTCGTGTGCATTTTCCATGGTCCCATCTTGGAACATTTATGTATACATTGTAAATAAATTTTTGTGCGAAGGACTGGAAATAATGAACTGTATTATTGCAATTTTTTGTATAAATAGCAGTTTGGTATGAGGTGGCATGCATACATATTTTACTAAATGGGATAAGCTAATTATGCTTTGTTGTGGTTAACAGATGCTTGTTGATAGCATTTTTCTATCATAAAACCAAGAAGCAAGTGATTCTTAATAATATTCACACACCGAGTCTTAGTTTCTGCTCAAAACAGTCTGGATTGTATAATAACTACAGAGCCCAGTTGTAGAGGTTCAACTGTGTGCAGCAGTGAAATCTAAACCTTAATAAAACAAAACTATTTTTATCATGTTGAATGCAATGGTCCAGAAATACATTTGTGTAGCTGTTCAAATTAGACCACATATATCAGAAAATACCTCCATTAAAAAAAAAAAAAACATTTTTTTTGTGAAAGGTTTCTCCCTTTTTTGTATAACTTGTGGGAGAAGTAGCTTAGTCCCTCTTTATTAGGTCAACCACTGTAAGTTAAAATGAAAGGTATATTTGCAGCTTTCCTACAAGTAAAGAAAACACGATTATAGTATTACACTGAGCTTGCTTTTTCTGTTGGATAATGCAGACAATGTGTAGGTCATAGCAACAAAAAAAGCTGATATTTAAGTAAAGTTAATAAAAAGGGACTAAAATCCATGAAAATTAGTATATCTTTCTGACAGAGACAGACGGAGATGTACACATGCACATGCACACGCACTCAAATGCACACACACACATGTATACACACCCACACATCCACATGCATATGCACGTATAGACACAAACACACGTGGACGCACACGCAAAGACACACGCATGCACACATACACACACCAGACACTTTTCTGTAAGGATCAACTATAGGCTTTACTGTCTAATGTAAGAAATAGCACTTCTGCTAAAAACAACTTATATGTGAATTCTTCAAAAATTTGCTTTGTAACACCCGACTTTCCTCTAAGTCATTGGTGTATATCATTGGTACCTTTGTAGTTAACCATTTTCCAGGAAAATGTAATCTCAGCAATGAAAAGAACAAAATTAATCCAAACATTTTTATTTAAATATTCATATAATTATCAGTAAGAAATGAGTGGTGACCTGGCAAATACATTTTTTATGTTTATGGTTCCTAAGCATGACATCATCGGCAAAATCAGAAAAGATTGAACTTAGTAGGTTGCAAGCCCAAGTGGCCAGTGCAAGTGAGAAGTTACGTTTTGCTTCTGTTACTTTTTAAAGTTTGCTTTCAGTTTTATTATATTACTGCAACATTTTAGTGCCTAGGTAGTGGTCTGATATTTTTGTTATACATATAAAAGTTTGAAATCTTTATTGCCTTTTCTAACACCTATATTCTGCAGATTCATAGCATTTGCTGTTTTGTAGGTTTCTGGAACAACTTTTTAGGCCATTGAATACCTTCTGGTTTAATGCTTGGATACTGTTCAAATGTCAGAGACATGTTGGCAAAGGCTACAATGACAACAATAGAATGATTACTTGTGAGGATGTTTCATCTTCAAACTTTTTGAGGAAATGCTACTGAAGTACAGATTGTTCCTCAGAAGTGTTGACACTGTCTCAGTTGCAATTAACTCCATAATGGGGAAATTTTCAATGACTAAGATGATGAAAATGTTCTTATGCAGAGAGGATTTGCCCTACAAGAGCTAAGCGAAGCTGTCTATGCCACTGTAAGAATAAATATTTTGTTGAACACTACCATTTAAGGAACTGCTTCAATCGAAAGCCAGGTCAAACAATTTGCACATTCATAGAAGCAGTGACACAACTCACATATTCACCGAAGCAATATACATTACAACAGAGACTTGTTCAGCTCCCAGGTATTATACTGAAGTATAAAGATGGTGATAAGTTCTGCAGTGATGTTACAGAAAAGACTGAAGCCAAGATATAGGCATGGTCTGAGTTTGTGAGTTTTTTATACCTTAACTGGAAAGCATGTTAAATAGCCGAAGCAGGTTGTCAGACCACATGGACACAAAATGCCTGATAGAAACAGTTTCACTTTTAAATTCCAAGACTCATACGTGCAAGTCTAAAAAAACAGTGTGCATGAATGTTCCAAATTGGGGGAGTTATATCCACTAAGTCCATAATCACTGTCTTGGAGTATTTCCTTTCCTCTGAGGAACTGCAATCTTAGGTACATATAATTAGTATATATAAGCATTAGGGGTGTGGGTGTGAAGCCCCCTCCCAATAGGGGTGTGCAGGAAGATTTTCTATGATTTCCAGACTAGCAGTCGTGGATGTTAGAAGTTCAGTAGAGAGCCAGTAGGCACACTACAGTTTCAGAGTGCACGTAAGCATGGCAGATTATGAATTGCTGATATGTGGGAAACTGAGTTCCATATTACATGCTTATATGTGGAGGACAATGCTATCTAAAAGTAACAACAAGTAGGGTAGAGCAATTGGCTGATGTCCATATCAAAGTATGAGAGTTAAGCCAACATACACCAATTAGCAACCTGCTACAATGGATAGCAACCTGCTACAATGGACTACCTGGTGTAGCAGGAAAAAAAAACAGTAGTAAAGCTCATGCTCAGTTGTTTTATATAGCAGGAAGTACATTTTCAAGAATCAGATGAAGTTAGATGTCATATAAGACAGAACAAGTCAGTATAAGAGCAAAGCAAGTAAAAGAAACAGAAACAAAGGCTTGGTAACAAGGTTACACCATCAGAGAGGATGAAGAAAATGTGGCTGACAAGAGGCAAAGAAACCTGTATGTGGCAGCGTACAAGAGAGAAAAAGTCTAGAGTACATATAAAGAGACTGATAGCAGTGTGTGATATAAACAGAGTAGTTGTGGTTAGGGTTAATTACTCTGCTATAGACCAAATGCCTAAATGGCAGTATGAGATGGGTTTTAGGTATCACTTAATCTGGATGTGATCTAGTATATATTGCTAATAACACCTTTATGAATTTTCCAACATTCTTCCAGATATCTCAGAAGAATAGCTTAAAATACTGCAGCATGTGTCAAACACAGAAAGAAAAATATAAATGCTACAAAAGAAAATGCAGTGGCAATAGTCAATTTATCATTGTGCAGAAATTTAAACGTGGTCAAATATATCTGTTGATCTGCATCTCTCTTTCTCTTTACATATATATAAATAAATATATATATATATATATATATATATATATATATATATATATATATATATATCAATATATATATATATATATATATATATATATATATATATATATATATATATATATACATATATATGCTTTATAGAGTACAGTACATGATTGCAGTTATTTCATAAAACTGCCAATGCATTCTCATCTTGTACAATATAATCTACAGATGCAGGATGTGTCATAAACTGAGTGTCAGTGGCAACATTCCTCTTCAATGATATGCTAAAAGTAAAAATAGTAACGTTTGCATAGGAAGTTTTTGTCAGGGATGATCTTCCACTAAATATGGGTACAAAGATATCATAGATGTGTTTGTTTTTGTATGTTTGTGAGTATGTTTGTGTGGGTGAGTGTGTGAGGATAGATAGATAGCTAGATAGATAGATGGATGGATAGATAGATAGATAGATAGATAGATAGATAGATAGATAGATAGATAGAGATACCCCTCCACATACACACACACACACACACACACACACACACACACGCACACACACATATGTATGAAAAGACTTCCCTTCCTTACTTAGCTACATTTATATATATATATATATATATATATATATATATATATATATATATATATATATATATATATAAAACTTAAATGTTACTGGGGTATTATATCCCTATTCTCATTTAGGAGGCTGTGTAATAATGCTCTTCAAATATTGCACTTTAGTAACTTTTACACTGTTCAACAGAGTTACATACTATTTGGTAAGGGGTGTCTTCTGGGAGTTTTTTGATATTTTTTTTCTTTTCATATGTGCATATTTTGAAACCTAGACAGTGAATACCTTAGAAGTTCTTATTAATCTATTTTCCAAATAAATGTGACTAGATGGAACAGAACATTTGTGATAAAATTTGTATAGCATAATGCCTTTGAGGCAAAGAACAAGATCTGATTTGATTGGTTAAAAAATATTAAACCATTCTATAGTCATGCAGTTTTAGTGTCCCATTATTTTAAATGGGGATTTTTTTTTCCAAATTGCATCAAAGAATAAAAGATAAATATGTATGTGTATTCTTGTTCTTTTGATAATAAAACAGCAACAGTTTTCTTAAACAAGGTAGATCTTCCCAAGTGGCAAGTAGTATTTGTGTAGAACCATGATATCTTGATATTTACACATTTGTTAATGACATAAAACAAATCACTTTTCTTTCTCCTTGTTAAATGATGAACTCAGCTACAGTTTTATTTCTTTTCTTAGTTTACAAGGTTCTGCACCTTTTATGTTGTGACTTTTAAAGCTGCCATTTTCAACCTGTTTTACTCTCCCTTCTAGAAGGAAACAGTCTTATCTTTTCCATAATTAATATAATTTTGTATGGACAAACTAAAAACAAGCAAAATATAGTTGTGTAATAAAAGGATATAAAATTTTAAATTCTTAATCAATTTCACAAGATATATATTTTATTTATATTCACTGAAAAACTACCAGTGATGGAAATGTGTTTATTTTGCTCTTCCTTACCTGAATTTTTATCTGTATTTATCACTGCTGTTTAGTGCTTGTCCTTCCATTAGCAGTAGATTAATTTTCTAGCTTTGTTTTACTGTTGTAACCTACCAGATGTGGAGTAGCAAGCACCACCCAAACCCCACCCAATGCACAGAACTAGGTGATGTTTTACTAAATGCATGAATAAACATTGTGATGTTTTACTCGTCCGCATGAATATTGATCTGAGATTGTCAACATGCAGCAAGCAGATACTGTGGACTTGTTACTTTACTAAACAGACACAGGGCAAATAAACTAGTTTAAAAGTAGTTTGAAAAGAAATGCAACTCTTGTGGTTAACAAACCATACATGAAAACAGCACTTAAACTACAAAATGGCCCTACACAGCAATCACAGCTAGGCTTACAGAAGTATAAATGCACAAACATTTAACTTTCTACACTGTGTGATTACCTAGTCACTCTTTACTTCACACTTCTCTTTTTTAATTCAGCAGAAACAGCTACACTGATAACATGCAACATTCTTTGGCTAAACCTATGTTTTACGATAATCAATAAATGTGTATCACATTGTTTTCTCCCTAGGTTAGTGTGTAATGCAAAATTTGAAGTAGTTTTCCCAAGGGCCAATTTTGTTATTTGTTATTTAGAGTTATAATTTTGTCTAGTCCCGTGAGTTATATAACTGTGTTGCAATACTTATAGGTTCATAGGTTCATACTAGGCTATCTGCCCTAGGGCATTTATAAGCCTAGTCAGAATGTGTTTGGCTTTCGCCACCCATTTTAAATTAATTTTGCTATGCCCTTTTTCGAGGTTAGTATACTGTGCCTCTGTCTAACAGTGACACAGAAGTGATACCCGGGGTAAACCTACCATCGCCCATCCACTCATCAAGATTCCTCTTGGAGAGAGTCAATGAGGGACTCTGCTTAACCTGGACTGGGATTTTATTCCAGAGTGAAGGTAGCCTCTGGGTTATGAATCTGTCCCTCCAGCATGTCCTATTTATTTCAGTGCTGAGGTTGAAGTCTCTCGAGCGTGTAGCTCGATAGGATTTGGATTTTCTGAGGTGCAGCATGTCCATTAATTCCGGGTTGGACATGGCTTTATACGTCAGGCACAGATCACCTCTGAACAGGCGGTATGCCACTGAGTAGAGCTGGAATTTCTTTAACCGGGCAGCATATGGCATCTGTTTGAGCCCTTTGATCATCTTGGTGAGGTACTTTTGGGGTCTTTCCAGTTGCTGCAGGTGTCTGGTTAGGTACATCCCAAAAGGGGCATTGTACTCAATTATGGGCCTGATGAGGGATGAGTAAAGAGGCACGATGACCTCCCCTGATCTAGATGTGAATCCCTTCATGATTAGGTGGGCTATATAAAATGTTTTTCTAACCACTTTGGCCACGTGGTTGTCAAATGAGAGATTGCTATCAACTTGGGTCCCCAGGTCCCTAATTACTTCTTCTGTACTTAATGGATTACCACCTATGTGGTAATTTGTGTGCACTTTGTTTTTGCCAAAGGGGGTGACTATACACTTTTTGGCGTTTAACTTGAGGCCATGGCTCTGGCACCAGTTTTCTGTTTCTATGAGGCCCTTTTGGAGGATGCTTGTGTCGGCTGGAGAGTCGATTATGGCGCCCAGTTTGCAGTCATCTGCGAACTTGGTCAGCCACAGTCCTTCCGTGTTGGCCTGTGTATTTAAAAGGAAAATACTATTATTACTGGAGTCTGCAGGTTTAGATATAGGGTTTTGATATTTTGAACAGGATTTCTTGACCTGTTTAAGGGTTCCTACATTACTAAATAGTTGCTTTAAGATTGTGGTAGATGATGACCTTCTGCTGTGAAAAATAAGTGCATGCTTCTCTTTCTGACCTTTTGATTCAACTTTTAAAAGGCATTTCTGTAGTTTTAATAGATGTTGCAAGGTAAACATCCAAAATCCACTTTCCCAATATGGCAGATTTCCTGTGGATGCAGTCAGTTTACGAAGGTGCTAGGTTACATTTCACAACTTAATTCACCAGAAGAGTATAGTTTAAGGGGCTCTGATGATTTTATTGTGATCAGACACCTGGATGTTTTTATTCTGTAGAGGAAGAAAAGGATTGTGGCAAGGATCCCCAGTATTATGTTTTAGCCAGAAGACTTGTCTGAGTGATGCAAAGTCTTGTTTTATATTCATTTGAAGAGAAGATAGGAGAGGATAAACAAGCATACTTTGGAATGAACCCACCACATGTGTCTTTGTTCCATCGTCTTCTGCCACATAATGCATCAAGAAATGTTACTCCCATACTCTAGCAAAACATACAGTCTCAAGAACAGTCACAACTCACAGGTGTTAATCAATGAGCAATGTATGGATGCTATCACTGGCAAATCTGCATGGCATGTCAGTCACGC
>NC_056727.1:242362784-242585284 GCF_019279795.1 Protopterus annectens
TGACAAGTTAGTGTATATGGAAGAAGCATAAAGAAGTGTGGAGATAAGGTGGGAGTAGCCAATAGTGGTTCTGGCTAGTGGGGAGAGAAAGGGTTTTATCCTATAGAGGGAGCCTAGTTTCCTCTTGACAGTTTTTATGGTATTGTTGATATGGGTTTCAAAGTTCAGGGTGTTATCAATGGTTACCCCTAGAAGTTTAGTTGTTGGATCGGGAGATATGAGTGTACCATTATTGGATAAGACTGAAAAGTTCATTGGGAGTGATTTACGGGTAGGAGTGAAGAGGAGGAGTTTGTTTTTTTGGGGTTCAAGAGGAGGCAGTGTTGTAGAAACCAATTTTCTGTTTTATTGAACATTGTTTGAGTTAGAGTCTGTAGTTGGGATTGAGATTTAGCTGAACAGATTATTGTCGAATCATCTGCGTATTGTACACAGTTAGTTAAAGGAATAGCTAGGTTGAGGTCATTGATAAATATTGAAAAAATTAGGGGTCCCAATATAGAGCCCTGAGGAACACCTAGGGTAACTGGGAGATGGGATGAGAGGTTGTTGTCCCATAGCACTGCCTGCTGTCTATTATCAAGGTAGGACTGGAACCATTTTATAGTCTTTGTGTCCAGAGAGAAGGATTTTAGAATATTGAGAAGTAAGTGATGGCTGACCATGTCGAATGCTTTTGAAGGTCATTGAAAAGTGCTGAAGAGAGAAGATTGTTATTACAGTTTTTATTGATGCTGTCAGTGAAGGATAGGAGTGCAGTTGTTGTATTGTGGAAAGGCCTGAAGCCATGTTGAGATTTGGCCAGTAAATTGTTCTGGAGTAGGTGGTCTAGTAACTGTCCTGGATGCACTTTTCCATCATTTTAGCTAATGGGGAAAGTAGAGCTATGGGACGATAGTTAGAATATTCTCTGGAGTTTCCACACTTGTGTAGGGGGATAATGTAGGAGATTTTCCAGATGTATGGTTCTATTTATCAGCAATGATACAGGATAAGCTATGACTTTGGCTGCCATTTGCAGGTATTCAGCAGGTAGCTGGTCAGCTGAGGGGGTAGTAGAGTTTAGTTTACTTAAGAGGTTGCAGATGAGGGAAGTTGGGACAGGTTGCAGGTTTAGAGTTGGGAGAGAGTTAGTAGTATTGGTTGGAAGGGCAGAGCTATCGGCTGTTAGTTGATTAGCAAGTGTTTGGATGGTCTCAGTGAAGAAGGTATTAAAAGCATTAGCAGTTTGGTTTGGATTGTCGGAATTTGATCCTATAGGGGGTGGTGTTGCGGATTGGCCTGGTTGAAGTAGTCTGTTTATGCTAGCCCAGAACTTTTGTGGATTATTTTGGTTGGTCTGTTGGAGGTAGAAGTAAAAGTTTTTTTTATCTTCGATTATAGCTTTCTTAGTCTCATTTCTTTTTTGCCTGAATTGTTGTTGGTCTATGGGGTTTTTAGTTGTTCTCCATAGTGCCCAAACTTTATTTCACTGTTGAATTTTCTGCCTGGTTTTCTTTGTAAGCCATGGGGCGGGTTTAGATTTAATTTTGATGGAACGCTTTGGTGGATGGTTGTTAAGGATTATTATGAATTTTGAGTTAAAGTAGTTTGTTGCTTCGTCAAGTGGGAGGTATTTTATAAGTGACCAATCACATTCTTTTAGTTCAGCTTGGAAGTTATTGGGGTTAAAGTTTCTGTTGCTTCTTATTGTTTTATATATGGTTGGGTTGTGTGAGCTCGACCTTTGCCTGATTATGTAAGTGAGAGAATGGTCACTTACATCGTCAGGGAGGGTCCCTACATTATAGAGTTGTTGGTTATTATTTATTAGAATCCAGTCTAGGATGGATTCTTTGTTATTGGGTTTATTAATTCTGGTTGGGGAGTTAATTGTTTGTGAGAAGGCATTAAGGTTAATATGGGAGGTTGGTGATTCAGTAGAGCAGTCCTTCCAGTCTATATTAAAGTCTCCAAGAATTATTGTCTCTTGGGGAATTTTTGTGTAGAGTTCAGCAAGGATACCTTCCAAAGTGGTGATGTTGTTACCAGGAGGCAAGTAGATACATACTATATTTAGGGATTTGCTGGGATTAAGTTGAAGTTTGGTGCTAATGATTTCTGCATTGTTTTCAGAAGAGGAACCAAGATCTAGTATAGATATTTGTAGCCCTTCTTTATAGAGGATAGCAACACCCCTCCTTTTTAGTTAAATTTGGTAATCCCATATCAAGTGGCTTTTAAGTTAAATTTGATAGTCCCATATCAAGTGGCTTTACAGTTAAATTTAGTAATCCCATACCAGGTAGCTTTACAATTACATTTATTAATCCCATACCAAGTGGTTTTACAGTTACATTTATTAATCCCATATCAAGTGGTTTTACAGTTAAATGTAGTAATCCCACAAGTGGCTTTATAGTCAAATTTAGTAATCCCATACCAAGTGGCTTTACAGTTAAATTTATTAATCCCATATCAAGTGTTTTTACAGTTAAATTTAGTAATCCCACAAGTGGCTTTATAGTCAAACTTAGTTATTCCATTCCAAGTGGCTTCATAGTTAAATTTGGTAATCCATACCAAGTGGTTTTACAGCTAAATTTAGTAATCCCATACCAAGTGGCTTTACAGTTAAATTTATTAATTCATACCAAATGGTTTTACAGTTAAATTTAGTAATCCCACACCAAGTGGCTTTATAGTCAGATTTAGCAATCCCTTTCCAAGTGGCTTTATAGTTAAATTTGGTAATCCCATATCAAGTGGCTTTATGGTTAAATTTGATAATCCCATATCAAGTGGCTTTACAATTAAATTTAGTAATCCCATGCCATTGGCTTTATAGTTAAATTTAGTAATCCCATTCCAAGTGGCTTTACAGTTGAATTTAGTAATCCCATAACAAGTAGCTTTACAGTTACATTTATTAATCCCATATCAAGTGGTTTTACAGTTAAATTTAGTAATCCCATTCCAAGTGGCTCTATAGTCAAATTTAGTAATCCATACCGAGTAGCTTTACAGTTAAATTTAGTAATTCCAAATCAAGTGGCTTTACAGTTAAATTTAGTAATTCCATATCAAGTGGATTTATAGTTAAATTTAGTAATCCCATACCAAGTGGCTTTACAGTTAAATTTAGTAATTCCATATCAAGTGGCTATAAAGCCACTATAAAGTTAAATTTAGTAATCCCTTATAAAGTGGTTTTACAGTTAAACTTAGTAATCCTATACCAAGTGACTTACTTAGAATCTTTTAGTGTAATGAGATGCATACATGATCAAATTGAAACTGGTTTTGGCGCCATTGTTTAAGCTAATCCTTCAACTGAAATGCTTATGATGTTCATATGGATTTTTAGGTCTGGTTTCAAAAAGGTACATCAAAAATGATACTAAAAGTCTGCAGTGAGGTAGCAATCACTTGGTGTAGTCTTCCTGGTTATTATTGGATGCTATAAAGAGTGATAGCTTTTCATTCAGAGTTATTACAACTAAAATGTTTTAACTTCTGGTTAAAATATGAATGTATGGCCATTTGGAATTAATAACCAATAAACTCCAAAAATAATAAAATAAAATAACCGATAAACTTTCAATGAATAGATATAGGTAAATTAAGACCAGAGAAAATATTCTCCAAAAAGATGGCACTGTGTACACTCAGTAATAAACAAAAGTGTGACGCTGTGGCATCTGATACAGACAACATGATCCGCCAAGACTGCCCCTTTTCAACACATTAAATAAACTTCAGAGTCTAGATTTTATGAAGTAGTACACACAATCACATGCAAATTCCCCTACTTCCATCTCTGTAATCTTGAAATCATTCAGGTCTTTGGGAACCACAGCCTCATTTTCAAAGACATGTCATGACATAACCACACTTTGTCTGAAAATATCTTCCTCACATTGCCTTTGAATGGAGATTTTCTGTTCTTAATCTGTATCCAGTGTTATCATGAAATTTGAAAATGCATTTTAAGTGGATGTTGATGCTTTCCTTGATGCACTTAAATTTTCAGTCATGTACCACCTTTCTTTGCTTCCTGGTAAACATATATTGAACGTCTAGTTGAATTATACTTGCATTATGCTATTAACTCAGACATGTCTGTGCCTTTTCCTGTACTGGGTATCCAGAATTTTGCCGAGTTTTCCAGAAGAATTATTTAATATAGAAGCAGTGAAAAAATGAGGATTCTGCACATAACATTTACCAGTCATAAAATGTTGACTTGTATGGTTAATGGAGACGCTGAGAACACTGAAGTTATAAACTCTTACTCTGTTAAAAAATGACCAAAATACTTAATAATGTAACTGATTGTCCCAGCAGTGATTCAAATCCTACATGTACATACAAATGGTCAGTGAAATGTGAGGATACACTACCTGTATGGTACCTTATAGCATTGTATGTAAAGATTTCATTACCTTAACACATTTCTGCACTGGCACATTTTAATCATTATTTTCAATGTTTCTAACAGTGTGATCCTGAATGGATAGCCAACACATATACTGCTTCAAGTCAATAAGTTACTTTGGAACTGTTTAAGTAACTTGTATGACATATGACACTTTGCAAGCTTTAGATGAGGACCCCATATCCTTAAGTGATAGTAAATAATTTCCCATTTGGTTGTGCATGAATAAATATTAAACCCTGTTGTGGGTTCCAGTGTGTAGGTCATGAGACATTTCCCCATGAGCTACAACTCTGTAATCACAAACGTGAACCACCCGTAGAGCGGTATGGAAGAAAAGCAAACTCTCCATGGTGTTAAAAATCAGCTATATTGTAACAACAAGAGACAGCCTCATCTAAACGGCTACATGGCTGTATTATAACAACCGATGAAGCCCCACTAGGATTAAACATATCTAGCAAGGCTGTCTCTGTTGTTATAATATGGCTGTGTAGCCGTTTAGGTATCATAGCTGTGTGCTGTGTGACTGGCTGATTTTTAACACCATGGTGAGTTTACTTTTCCACCATACACATAACCAGAAACCTGAACAACAAGCAGTGGTTCAGGTGTCTGGTTATGGCATTGTAGCTTGCAGGGAAATGTCTCACGACCTACACACCAGAACCCAAATTGTTTTTGTTCCACGTTCATGAGGGATGGAAGACAACTAAGAGGGACTGTTGCAAATGCAGCCATCAAGCTATTTTCTGATATTGATCTTAGCACCCGCACATGCCAGGAAAATCAAAGAGGTTATCATGTAATGGGGTGTTGCAATAAACAGATATACTTCTGCTCATCTTAATCAAATGGCCCTACCCCCCAAGATAAACCCATTGCATGATTGACTCTTCTATGGAAGATATGTTCAGACAGATTACTTCATCCAATGCTCCCACCCCAAGCTTTTAGCTGGATTATTTACACTTTACTTTTCCCATATGCTAGCTCCTGCACATGCCTTAGCTGATAATTGAAATTAGGTGAACTGGTCATAGTCAGAGCTTTATCATCTCTATGCCAACAGAGCTAAGACATACTGATTTTGTGGAGTGATTATGTCCTTACCACTGAAACAAAAGTAATAACTGATGTGATTTTATTTATTACACCAGGAAAGTCTGACTAGGACCAAGCCCATTTTCAGTTGAGGCCCAGAGAAAAATGCTCCAGATGCATGTGTCTGGAATGTGGGAAGAAATCCACACAAATGCAAGGAGGACATGCAGGCTCCACACAGAAGGCACCCGAGCCAAGAATCGAACCAGAGAATCTCTTAGTGTGAGGCAACAATACTAATTGCTGCACCACTGCATGATACTTTTGAGAAAGAATAGATTTGTGTCAGTTCTGCTCTTAAGGCAGTTAACAGGGTGAGAAAAGGATAAGTGCAGCCCCAGCCAGATATCAGGATAGTAAAAGTGGTTAAGACTCTGAGTAGGGGCACTAAACATGCAGAAAAAGCATCCATGTAGCATTACTAAGCTGACTGTTATGGGCACCAAAAAGCACAGTTTTGATTTTAATGACATGGGAGAAATTATTCTTGGATGATCTGTGTCAAATTTACAAAACCCACTTTGTAGTTATTCTTTGATATTTACAAAAAAGGTCTTTCTAATAGGACCGTACAATAACAGACCTGAGAGGCAAGATATGTACTGCAAATGGGTATGGTTAAAGCGTGTTTCCAAATAGTAGTGATGAAGTAGTGAAAAACAATATGCATGATACTGGTAGAACAATGATATGCACACAAGTTTTCAAAAATACCTCATGAAGGTCATCTGTATTAGCAGCTACAGAATCATTAGGTAGATTTGTAAGTAGATTTTACATTTCTTTATGAAACATTACTCTGGCAAGGAATAAGGAGATATAAGGTCAAGGCGAAGTTGTGGAAGGAAAAATGTGCAAGCATGCTCCTCAGGAAGAAAGAGAATTCATAGCTAAGAATGGGGGCTAAACAGTAATGGTTAGACAAAGTCCCAGCTTGTACCTTATTTCATGAGGTATAAACAGTAATGGTTAGACAAAGTCTCAGCTAGTACCTTATTACATGGGGTTTAAACAGTAATGGATAGACAACGTCCCAGCTTGTAGCTTATTTATTACATGGGGTTTAAACAGTAATGGTTAGATAAAGTACCAGCTTGTAGCTTATTACGTGGGGTTTAAACAGTAATGGTTAGACAAAGTACCAGCTTGTACCTTATTACATGGGGTTTAAACAGTAATGAGTGGACAAAGTCCCAGCTTGAACCTTATTACATGGGGTTTAAACAGTAATGGTTAGATAAAGTACCAGCTTGTAGCTTATTACATGGGGTTTAAACAGAAATGGTTAGACAAAGTACCAGCTTGTACCTTATTACATGGGGTTTAAACAGTAATGAGTAGACAAAGTCCCAGCTTGAACCTTATTACATGGGGTTTAAACAATAATGGTTAGACAAAGTACCAGCTTGTACCTTATTACATGGGGTTTAAACAGTAATGAGTAGACAAAGTCCCAGCTTGAACCTTATTACATGGGGTTTAAACAGTAATGGTTAGACAAAGTACCAGCTTGTACCTTATTACAAGGGTTTTAAACAGTAATAGTTAGACAAAGTACCAGCTTGTACCTTATTACATGGGGTTTAAACAGTAATGGTTAGATAAAGTACCAGCTTGTACCTTATTACATGGGGTTTAAACAGTAATGGTTAGACACAGTCCCAGCTTGTACCTTATTACATGGGGTTTAAACAGTAATGGTTAGACAAAGTCCCAGCTTGTACCTTATTACATGGGTTTAAACAGTAATGGTTAGACAAAGTACCAGCTTGTACCTTATTACATGGGGTTTAAACAGTAATTGTTAGACAAAGTCCCAGCTTGTCCCTTATTACATGGGTTTAAACAGTAATGGTTAGACAACGTCCCAGCTTGTCCCTTATTACATGGGGTTTAAGCAGCAATGGTTAGACAAAGTCCCAGCGTGTACCTTATTACATGGGTTTAAATAGCAATGGTTAGACAAAGTACCAGCTTGTACCTTATTACATGGGTTTAAATAGTAATGGTTAGACAAAGTACCAGCTTGTACCTTATTACATGGGTTTAAACAGTAATGGTTAGACAAAGTCCCAGCTTGTACCTTATTACATGGGGTTTAAACAGTAATGGTTAGACAAAGTCCAAGCCTGTACCTTATTACATGGGGTTTAAACAGCAATGGAGAGACAAAGTACCATCTTGTACCTTATTACATGGGTTTAAACAGTAATGGTTAGACAAAGTCCCAGCTTGTACCTTATTACATGGGTTTAAACTGTAATGGTTAGACAAAGTCCCAGCTTGTACCTTATTACATGGGGTTTAAACAGTAATGGTTAGACAAAGTCCCAGCTTGTACCTTATTACATGGGATTTAAACAGTAATGGTAAGACAAAGTACCAGCTTGTACCTTATTACATGAGTTTAAACAGTAATGGTTAGACAAAGTCCCAGCTTGTACCTTATTACATGGGTTTAAACAGTAATGGTTAGACAAAGTCCAAGCAAGCTTGTACCTTATTACATGGGTTTAAAGAGTAATGGTTAGACAAAGTCCCAGCTTGTACCTTATTACATGGGTTTAAACAGTAATGGTTAGACAAAGTCCAGGCTTGTACTATATTACATGGGGTTTAAACAGTAATGGGTAGACAAATTCACAGCTTGTACTTTATTACATGGGGTTCAGTAATGGTTAGACAAAGTTCCCTCTTGTACCTTATTACATGGGGTTTAAACAGTAATGGGTAGACAAAGTCCCAGCTTGTACCTTATTACATGGGGTTTAAACAGTAATGGTTAGACAAAGTACCAGCTTGTACCTTATTACATGGGGTTTAAACAGTAATGGTTAGATAGAGTACCAGCTAGTACCTTATTACATGGGTTTTAAACAGTAATGGTTAGACAAAGTCCCAGCTTGTACCTTATTACATGGGTTTAAACAGTAATGGTTAGACAAAGTACCAGCTTGCACCTTATTACATAGGGTTTAAACAGTAATGGTTAGACAAAGTCCCAGCTTGTACCTTAATACATGGGTTTAAACAATAATGGTTAGACAAAGTGCCATCTTGTCCCTTATTACATGGGGCTTAAACAGCAATTGTTAGACAAAGTCCCAGCTTGTACCTTATTACATGGGTTTAAATAGTAATAGTTAGACAAAGTACCAACTTGTACCTTATTACATGGTTTTAATCTGTAATGGTTAGACAAAGTACCAGCTTGTACCTTATTTCATGGTTTTAAACAGTAATGGTTAGACAACGTCCCAGTTTGCACCTTATTACATGGGGTTTAAACAGTAATTGTTAGACAAAGTACCATCTTGTACCTTATTACATGGGTTTAAACAGTAATGGTTAGACAAAGTCCCAGCTTGTACCTTATTACATGAGGTTTAAACAGTAATGGTTAGACAAAGTTCCAGCTTGTACTTTATTACATGAGGTTTAAACTGTAATGGTTAGACAAAGTACCAGCTTGTACCTTATTACATGGGGTTTAAACAGTAATGGGTAGATAAAGTACCAGCTTGTACCTTATTACATGGGTTTTAAACAGTAATGGTTAGACAAAGTCCCAGCTTGTACCTTATTACATGTGTTTAAACAGTAATGGTTAGACAACGTCCCAGATTGCACCTTATTACATGGGGTTTAAACAGTAATGGTTAGACAAAGTACCAGCTTGTACCTTATTACATGGTTTTAAACAGTAATGGTTAGACAACGTCCCAGATTGCACCTTATTACATGGGTTTAAACAGTAATGGTTAGACAACGTCCCAGATTGCACCTTATTACATGGGGTTTAAACAGTATTGGTTAGACAAAGTACCATCTTGCACCTTATTACATGGGTTTAAACAGTAATGGTTAGACAAAGTCCCAGCTTGTACCTTATTACATGGGGTTTAAACTGTAATGGTTAGACAAAGTACCAGCTTGTACCTTATTACATGGGGTTTCATAGTTTCATAGTTTAGTACTAGGCTATCTGCCCTGGGGCATTTGTAAGCCTAGCCATAGTGATGTGGCTTTTGCCACCCCATGAAATGGTATAAAAATGTACAGAATAAATTTAGAATACTGTGCCTCTGTCTAGTAGTGACACAATGAAGGTCCCCTTATATAATAGAATTAGTTTACTATGCCCCTGTCTAGCAGTGACACAGATGTGATCCCTGGGGTAAACTTATGATCTCCCATCCACTCATCAAGATTTCTCTTGAAGAGAGTCAGTGAGGGGCTCTTTCTAATATGAACTGGGATCTTGTTCCAAAGCATGGGAAGCCTCTGGGTTATGAATCTATCCCTCCAGCATGTCCTATTCATACTTGTGCCGAGGTTTAAGTCTTTAGCTCTCGTGGTCCTGATGGATTTGGATTTTTTGAGATGGAACATGTCCATCAGATCCTGACTGGACATGGCCTTGTACGTCAGGCAGAGATCACCTCTGAGCAGGCGGTATGCTACTGAATAGAGCTGAAGTTTCTTTAGTCTGGCAGAATAAGACATATGTTGGAGACCCTTGATCCTCTTGGTGAGGTACTTTTGTGGTCTCTCCAGCTGTTGCAAATGCCGGGTGAGGTACATACCAAATGGGGCATTGTACTCAATCATGGGTCTGATGAGGGAGGAGTATAGGAGTACAATGACATCCTTGGATCTGGATGTGAATCCCTTCATGATGAGGTGTGCAAGGTAGAATGTTTTTCTAATCACTTTGGCAACGTGGGTGTCAAATGAGAGGTCACTGTCGACTTGGGTCCCTAGGTCTCTGATTACTTTTTCCATACTCAGTGGGTTGCTGTCTATGTGATAATTTGTGGGTACTTTGTTTTTCCCAAAGGGGATGACTATACATTTTTTGACATTTAGTTTAAGACCGTGAGTCCGGCACCAGTTGTCCATTTCTGTGAGGCCTTTTTGTAGGATGTATGTGTCCGCTGGTGTATCGACTATGGCGCCTAGTTTGCAGTCATCTGCAAACTTTGTCAGCCACAACCCTCCCATGTTTGCTTTAACATCTGAGAAATAAATGCCGAACAAGAGGGGTCCCAGGACAGATCCCTGTGGGACACCACTTGTGACTGGCTTTGAGTCTGACATTGCTCCAGCGATTTTAACTTTATGGGTTCTGTCCTTTAGCCAGTTTGCAACCCATCTAGTGACATAAGGGTTTACGTTTAAGCTGTTGAGCTTATCTATGATGCCTGAGTGGGGTATTGTGTCGAAGGCCTTAGCCAAGTCCAGGTAGGCTGTATGGACTGCTTTGCTCTCATCAATGGCTCTAGTGACTGTTTCGAAAAAGTCAACCAAGTTCAGAAGGCAGGATCTGCCCTTTACAAAGCCGAACTGGGTGGGGTCAAGTGTCTGTTGGTCCCCTATGTCTCTGTTTATGAGTTCCATAATGATTCTTTCCATAGCTTTGCAGACCAGGCTGGTTAAGCTTATGGGGCTGTAGTTCCCAGGGTCTGTAGAGGTACCCCCTTTGTGGAGTGGGACCACTGTTGCTGTACGCCAGTGTTCAGGTACATATCCTGTAGTAAGGCTAAGGTTAAATAGCATTTTTATGTGCGGGTTTAGCTCCTCTTGGAGTTCACGTAGCACGCAACCCGGGATACCGTCAGGTCCCATTGATGCTGTGTTTTTAGCTTTGTTGAGGGCGGTTCTCACTTGGACATCTGAGATGACAGGAAGATTACATTCAGCTGGGATAAGTATTTCTTCTTTTGGGGGTGAGGGAGGGGAGAAATTTGCACTGCACCTGTCAGCCAGAATGTTGGCAATATCTGTGGGTTCAGTGTATTTTTTGTTGTTGTGAACTAACTCTGAGCATATCTGAGGGTTTCCGCCCAGGTTTCTAACATAGCTGAAGAAGGCTTTGTGGTTATGTTTAGTGTCCTTAGCGATTTTTCTCTCAAAGTTGGCCTTGGATGTTTTTATGAGAGAACGTAGTTTTCTGCTAATGTTGATCAGAGATGTCTTCCCTTTATGGGATTTTGCTCTGACATGCAGTAGCTTCCTTCTTTTGTTATACAATTTGTTAATGGCTGAGGTCCACCAGACAGGACACTTGCCTTTGGTGGCGAGGGACTTGAATTTATTTGGGATTGCATGATCCATGCATTCTTGGAGATGTCCATAGAAAGCATTTGTGAAGGATTCGGCATTGTGGGATGTGGTATCCACTGGCCCAGTGGGCTTAAAGGATACCATCCCAGTCTTAAGAAGAGTGAAGTCTGCTTTTGAGAAGTTTTTCACTGTTGTCTTTTGTGCTGGGGGTGGAGGTGGGATATGTATATCCAGGGTGATTAGTTTGTGGTCAGATCTCACTAGTGAGGGGTATACCTCTGGTGTGGAGCATTTTGTCCCCATGTTTGTGATGATCAGGTCTAGTATATTATCTCCCCTAGTGGGAGAGGTGACTAGTTGTTCTAGTGCATTTGAATTTATGAATTCCAGGAACCTTTGGGCTAGGGTGTTAGGGCTAGAATAATGTACCCAATCTATGTTTGGGTAGTTGAAGTCTCCCAGTATGATGGTATTTTGTGATACATTCATATCCTCCAATGTCTTCAGGAAGGCTGAGTGGGGTTCCTGAGATTGGGAGGGTGGTCTGTAACATGCTACCAGTTGTATAGCAGTTTTGCCTATGGTTGTATGGTCTCTGATGCTTCGTGTGTTGCTATTAACCTGGAGGTGTGGGTGTCCTTGATGAATATGGACACTCCCCCTCCCTTTGTGGTTCGGCCCGGGTTTTGGGGCCGAAAAGCATGATACGAGATATAGCCTGGTAGCGCTGGGGTGCTCTCAGGAGCCTTGAACCAGGTTTCAGTTACTGCACAGACAGACGTCGATGTTCTCCATGCTGAGGAGTGCATCGAGTGCCTGCATCTTGAGATTTAGACTTCTGGCGTTTAGCAGCATTACCCTTAGTTTTTTTCCATTTTTGTTTTCTAAGGAGGTGGGTTTGTCTTTTGAGCCTTGCCTAAAAAAGGCACTATGGGGGTGGCAAGAGCCTTAGCCAATTTTTGTACTTTATTGCGTGGGTTTAAACAGTAATGGTTAGACAAAGTACCATCTTGTACCTTACTACATGGGGTTTAAACAGTAATGGTTAGACAAAGTACCAGCTTGTACCTTATTGCATGGGTTTAAACAGTAATGGTTAGACAAAGTACCATCTTGTACCTTACTACATGGGGTTTAAACAGCAATGGGTAGACAAAGTCCCAGCTTGTACCTTATTACATGGGGTTTAAACAGTAATGGTTAGACAAAGTCCCAGCTTGTACCTTATTACATGGGTTTAAACAGTAATGGTTAGACAAAGTACCAGCTTGTACCTTATTACATGGGGTTTAAACAGTAATAGTTAGACAAAGTCCCAGCTTGTACCTTATTACATGGGTTTAAACAGTAATGGTTAGACAAAGTACCATCTTGTACCTTATTACATGGGTTTAATCAGTAATGGTTAGACAAAGTCCCAGCTTGTACCTTATTACATGAGGTTTAAACAGTAATGGTTAGACAAAGTCCCAGCTTGTACCTTATTACATGAGTTTAAACAGTAATGGTTAGACAAAGTCCCAGCTTGTACCTTATTACATTGGTTTAAACAGTAATGGTTAGACAAAGTCCCAGCTTGTACCTTATTACATGGGGTTTAAACAGTAATGGTTAGACAAAGTCCCAGCTTGTACCTTATTACATGGGGTTTAAACAGTAATGGTTAGACAAAGTCTCAGCTTGTACCTTATTACATGGGTTTAAACAGTAATGGTTAGACAAAGTACCAGCTTGTACTTTATTACATGGGATTTAATCAGTAATTGTTAGACAAAGTCCCAGCTTGTATCTTATTACATGGATTTAAACTGTAATGGTTAGACAAAGTCCCAGCGTGTACCTTATTACATGGGTTTAAACAGTAATGGTTAGAAAAAGTACCTTCTTGTACCTTTTTACAAAGTAGTCTTGAAGATTAAGTCTGACTAGTGAAGCATTTACCCTTCTTCCAAATTCTCCTGCACTCAGAGTGGAGGTAAGTTTCATTCTAAGGAATATAATATGGTAATCAATGATTTTTTTGAAAAGACTTGAAAAGTTCTATTTTCTTATCAGCTTAGAAACCATTTTATTTTATTCGTACTATTAGTTAAAATGTTGGACTTTGTTAATGACCAGTTTGTGATTTACAGTTTCAAATGTCCTAGCCATATCTATAGATACGTAATGGGGCCATTGGTGGTATTACTGTAAGTTTGCATTTGTTGTTGATGATCTTGCCATCATACAGTGCTGCAGGGGGGATGACCTCTGAAAACAAATTTTCCTTTTATTTTTGCTTCATTGAGTTGTGCTTCTGATGAGTTGAATTTGGCAAGTTGATTCATCATGCTTTTATATGATGCATTGGTGGTAATATATGATATTTATTAAAGGGATCACTGCTGGAGTGCGTTTGTGGATGAATGGGATGTAGCCACAGGCAGACATCAGTTTTCCAATCAGACTTCTAGAGCAGTCTGACATCCAGCTATATGGTTATGTCCCTTATCAATGATGATAAGTGAAAACTTCACTTTAAAGGACAGTCTTACATCATCTAGAATTCTTATTTGTCTCTGAAGTAAAACATTGCCTGCTTCATCCAAGCTTGTCATTTCCAAAGACTGAAAGAGTGGCTAGTTCCCCTTTGTACTTTCCTTCGATTCAAAGAATTTAACTTTTGTTGCTGGATGTTTAGATTGAGAATGTGTTTGTTACTAGGTATTTTGAGAGGGTGATACCATCCCCAGAGAAAGTCATCAACATGCGTCCTCATGAGGGACAGATTCCTTCTAAAGACTGCCACTTCCATTGTTTTTTTGTTTTTTGTTTTTTTGTTTTGTAGAGCAGAAGAAACAAGTTGTGGGTTTTGTAAGAGTATTAGATATGAATTCCTTGTGCAGAACCATAAATCTTAGAGCCTTCCAGGGCATTAAAAGTTACTTTTGCTTGACCAAGAGTAACCCAGTCATTCCCACAATGCAGACATCCCCATTCTAGAAATTTTGGCTGATCATTTTACAGATGGTGTACTTGCACCCACCATTCTGCCATTGTCACTCTTGGATAGGTCAGGGTCCGTAGAGATGCATAAGACTGTCACACCCAGTTAGTAGGTTAATAGGTGCTCACAACACTGCTGTCAGCCACTGTCCCCTGAAGTCTGTTTATTATATAAGGATTGACGAAGGGTAGTTGAGAGCACTTAAAAGAGCAACTCCTTTCCTTAAAAAGCCTCTCTCCTTCCATAGGTTCATAGGTGTGTACTGGCTAGCTGCCCTTATGGACCATTTTAAGACTAGCCAGTTTCCCTTTTTGTACTCAAAATAACTTATCCTACTTGGTTATAGATTGACCTTACCCATCCCATGGTTGATAATTATACATTACCCCTAGTGAGAATGTCTATGATCATACTATAAATAATTTGAGGGGACCCACGCATGGGATAAAGCATTTAATAAAGTAGTACAGGGTGTAGTCCTGGTATAAATTTTCTGTTTACCATCCATAGATTTAAGTTGCACTTTTATATGGACATGGATGAACTTTGTTTTATGTGGATGGGGAGTCAGTTCCACAAAAGTGGTATCTTCTGTAAGATGTATCTGTCCCTCAAAATGTTCTGTTGATGTCGCAGAAGAGGTATAGATCCCTAGACCGAGTATTTTTGATACCATTTGACTTGCTGATGTGTAGTGAAGCCATCAGTAGTGAGTTGAAGGATGCCTCATATTCCAGACACAGGTCACCTCTTAGCAGTCTGTAGAATACTGAGTATAGTGACAGGGCTTTGATTCAGTCCATGTAAGATATGTTGTTTAGGCCGTATATCCTTTTAGTATGGTATCTCCATGTGCATTCCAGTTGTTGTATGTGTCTGGACAGATATATGCCACAGGGGACATTATATTCAACAACTGGCTTAATGGGGGGTGAGTAAAGGGGGACAATGACATCTCTAAATCTAGACATAATCCCTTTGTTTCTAAGCTGTGCAATATAGAAGAACTTTCTTAAAACAATAGACACATATTGGTCAAAAGTTAGATCACTACACACAAGTTCCCAAATCCTGAACAAGTGGGTCAAGTCTTAGGGGTGTATCATCAATGTGGTAATTCCCTGGTGATAGATGACTTCCCAAGGGATATTCCATTTAGTTTTAGTTCACGATTTTGGCACTAGTTATTTATTTGAGACAAACCTTCCTGCTGGATATTTAAGTCATTTGGGGGTTCAATGATTGCTTCTAGCTTGCATTCATCTCCAAATGTAGTCAGCCAAAGCCATTTCATATTGGCTTTTATTTCAGAAAAGTAGATGACAAACAGGAGATGCCATCTTAGGTCAGAGGTAGTTACCCGAAGGAAAGAGAAGAGAAAAAGGAAAGAGACAATTCCTCTTGAATGAATGTCCCCATTGTCTGACTTGAGAGAGGAGAAAGTTAACTATTCAGATCACATCTACTCTGTTTTTTTTATTGTAATGCTCACAGCACCACCATCACTTTTGGCTTCAACTAGGAAAAATCTCCATTGGAGAAACTTTTTATTTGATGTGGGAACAGTTCAAGTGGAGATGGTAAAAGCATTTTCAGCAATTCTAAAGAAATTCTGGTGGGGCTAGAACAGCTCAAGCAAATGGCTATCAATCCTGCAGTCAAGACTTTTGAGGATAATTTTAACACCTTCCCGGATGATGACTCTCAAGCTTCTACATCAGATTTCATTGACTGAAAGCCCAGTACTGTTACTTGTATAAAAAAAATATTGTGACTGATCCTCCAGTTGTTTCCCTGAAGGTTTCGAGGGCACAAAGCTGGTACCAGACATAAACAGTCTCCGTAATGACAGGATGATTAGACTGACAGGCACATTTGGCTAAAAGATCAATATCTCAACCGTCCAGCGTATCCAAGCCATAAATCACCACATGCACATTTGAATACCAGAGAGATATTTTCAAACAGCCTGGGGATTTAGCTAAAGGCAATGAGGATAATTCCTTAAGAAAGTAAGTTGCAGTACAGTCTCAAGCAGCAGGCAAAGTTTGGATGCACTCTGTTAAGTATAGCTATAACACAATAGTTGTTTATGCCAAGGTGGCAAACACTCTGTTAAGTACAGCTATAACACAATAGCTCCTTATGCCAAGGTGGCAACACCTGGAACTGTGATCAAAAGACATACCTGATTGCATGTCCATCCCGTGCTAGGTGCTAAGAGGCAGCTGTTGAATGTGATCTTGTACAGGAACAAGTTCGCTGTTTCTTCTTTGCAGAAATATAAAAGCAAGATAAGAAGAGTACAAAGCCACCCAGTACTGTAATCAGCTTTCTTCCTTCTGTCCTTAAATAGTATAGGCACTGTTCTACTGTATTATGGTTCTTGTTATAGAAGGCATATGAAACTGGACCAATATGAGCACTGCAAGTAATACAAAAAAAGCTTTAGCACTGATGTGATAAGAAGTGCCAATCAAAGTAATAGAGATACAAGCCAGATGACAGATCTATTCCAGCAAGTAAGGCACCTATGTCTTAATGCACACAGGTAACCTGTAAATGGTTCATCTCCCAGGCCCCTGCATGTAAATGTTTCATCTTACAAGCCCTTGCTTACACTTGTCAAGGGTACCAGAACTTGTCAGAGATTTGGGATGCATGGCTAGGCTTAAAAAGGCTCTTGTGGTCTTTAGCCAATAAACACCTATGAACAGTAATGGAACCATTCAGCTGTGACTACTACATACTTTCTCCCTCTTCTCCCCACCCCTATTTTTTCTATCTTCAAAAATAAATAAATAAATAAACAAATGAGAGAATCTCTCACTTTCTGGACAAATGCTTCCTTTTGCGCACAGAAAATTGTGTTAGGCTACACCATAAAATTTGATAATTTCCCTTCTTTTCTTGATATGATCTACCAGTCAACCAGCTAAACAAGGCCAAATCTGCTTTCCAACAGCTCTTAGAATGTAAAGCAATAGAGGTCATCCTTCCCACACAAAGAGGAAAAGGTTCCTCACTACGATTATTCCTAGTGTGCAAGAAGGAAAACCTGTGGATACCTGTCTGGATTTATCGACAAGGTTGTGTGGATTATAATTCTATTTTAGAAAGCAGGGAACTGTACTGGTAACTGTTATTAAATGGTGTCATCTTGGTTTAAATGATAGTACAAGTCTGAAGAGTTTATTGAAGCTACATTCTGTAAGTATAAGCCATTTTTAATTGGTCTGGATAGTGATGACATGGTGTCACATAATTGTTATAGTTAATTAAGTCTTGGTGTTTCCTTATAAGCTTTTAGTTCTGAAGAAATATCAGTCTATTTTTCTAGTTTGTATATTTGAGACAAAAGCACTAAACTAATTTTTAATAAAAAATATTCATCAGTCACATTGGTGTTTTTGTTTTTATTAGTTTCAGAAATGCATATTTACACCTTGCGTCTCTGCCCAGGCTTTTGGTCAGATCTATCAAACCTCAAAGAATTTGTAGCAGTAAAGAATTTCAGCATGATCGCTTTACAGTACTCTTTCTCTTGTTGCTTAATGAAGCTGTGCTAGTCATATTAGATTTCATGAAAACTTACCCAGTTTTCAGTTAGTATCTTTCCCCCTGACCTCTATGTCATGTCCACTCTCTTCACTGAATGCATGACTGTATCCTGTAAACACTTAAGATTAGAAGGCATCCACATTTGCCATGACATGTATGAATTCCTGATCCACTCATGGTCATGAAGAAGCTGTATAGGGTCCACAGGTACATCACGCATTGACTCTTGTAACTAGGTATTTCTTCTTCTTTATAAAAGCCAGTATCTACATCAGAAAATCTTTCAGAAAATAAAAACTATACATCCCTATCCAGGACAGAATCATCCCCATGAATCCTTTCTTCTTAATGTCTGACAAGAATCCTCAGGTAAGTGCCTGGATGTGTCAGTTTCCATCTTGATGATCCGCAGGCAGGGGTGCGTGAGGAAGATCAGGTGGTATGTAAGGTATAGTTGTGACTAGAACAGCCAGTCCTAAGGATCATGATTCCTATTATCTCCTATGTCAAGGAAAAATATGCTTGTTTGTAAACACAGGTCAAGAGCAGACCAAACCTTCCCTTTATTCCAGTACGTTAGAATGTTAGACGCTCATCAAAGACACATTAATCTATGTCGGTGGTATTAACATGCTTCAGTTTGAACTGGACAACAGCATGGTCTCTTGTAACTCAGGATGAGACACATAAATCTGAAGGGGATTATGGCTATTCTATACACTGTTCAATCCTTAGAAAACCACTTGACAGAGGGGCCTTTGTATAGTGACTGACAGTACAACTGTTATGTGGTATACTGTATAGTGACTGACAGTACAACTGTTATGTGATATACTGCATAGTGACTGGTTATGTGGTATACCATATCTTGACTTGACAGTACGACTGTTATGTGGTATACCACATAGTGACTGACAGCACAACCATTATGTGGTGTATTATATAGTGACTGACAGTGGAACTGTTATGTGGTATACTGTATAGTGACTGACAATACAATTGTTATATGATATACCATATAATGACGGTATATCTGCTATGTGGTATACAGTTTAGTGACTGACAGTACAGCTATGTGGTATACTGTATAGTGACTAACAGTACAACTGTTACGATGTATACCATATAGTGACTGTATAACTGATATGTGGTATACCGTCTAGTGACTGATGGTACAACTGTTGTGTGGTATACTATATAGCGACTGACAGTGCAACTGTTCTGTTTCATACTCAAAAGTCTAGTTGCTGCAGGCAGCTTCAAGAGCACCAACATAGCTCTCCAAAGCTCAAGCACCTACACTAATGCCCATAATGCACCTCATTTCCCCTAACTCTCCAAATCTCATTTATTGATATTGCTTCAAGATGCTGATGAGCTTGAGCAAACTTTTTAAGTGATTCCTTTTCAGACTAATTCCTTGTAATGTTTTGTGTGAATATTTTTCCTAACTTCTCTTGATTATATTAAGTAAGTTTTTTTTTACTAAATTTTAACTTTCCCTGTCAAATTCTTCACTTCCCCCTGAGTAGTCCGCTAGTCCTATTCCTTGTCTTGGCTCATTCATTCTACTTTGCTCTTTAGTATACTACAGGAAGTTGGATTTTTTTTTACTCTTTAATTTTAATAGTTGTGGTCGGTCAGTTTTGTTCTTAATTACATTTTTTAGCGCGTAAGGCTTTGTGCATTCTTTCTCTGTTGCTGCTGGTTTCTTATCATAGCTTTGCTATGGATAAAGTCAGGCCTTGGAATTTAATAAGTATGACTGGTGTGACCAAATGATTCATAGATTCATAGGTTCATAGTTGTGTACTAGGCTAATGGCCCTGGATCCTTTACAAGACTAGCCCATAGAAGTGCCCTGGCATCGTGCCGCCTGACATTAGTTCCCAGTGCCTCTATCAAGTAGACCTACTGAAGTGATCCCTGGGGTAAACTTTCTATTACCCATCCACTCAACAAGATTTATCTTGAAGAGGGACAGCAAGGTGCTCTGCTTTACATGTATGGGATGTCTATTCCAGAGCATGGGTAGTCTCTGGGTGAGGAACCTGTCACTCCAGCATATTCTGTTGATTGTGGTAATGCGGTTTAGGTCTCTGGAGCGTGTGATGTGGAGGGATTGGGATTTCTTTAGATGTAGCATTTATAACAGAGCTGGGTCAGATATGGCTTTGTACGTCAAGCAAAAATCGCCTCTAAGTAGGTGATATGAGACAGAGAATATCTGGAGTCGTTTGAGTTTGTCTGTGTAGGACATGTGTTTAATGCCTAGGATCCTCCTCGTGAGGTACTTCTGTGGCCTCTCCAGCTGTTGCAGATATCTAGTGAGGTACATGCCAAATGGGGCATTGTACTCAATGATTGATCTAATGAGGGAAGAGTAGAGGGAGATGGTGACCTCTTTCTTCCTGGATGCAGAACCCTTGGTAATGAGATGTGCCACATAGAAGGACTTTCTGACCACAGTGGCAATGTGGTGTTTGAAGGAGAGGTTGCTGTCAACCTGCATCCCCAGATCTCTTACAACACCTTCAGTCTTCAGTGGGCTCCCATCAATGTGGTAATTAGTGGGAACTGTGTTTTTACCAAAGGGGATGATGACACATTTTTTGGCATTAAGCTTAAGGCCATGGTTTCGACATCAGTCACTGGTCTCAGTGAGGCCTTTCTGTAGGATGTCTGCATCACCTGGGGAGTTAATAATGGCTCCCAGCTTGCAGTCACCTGCGAACTTGGTCAGTCAGAGTCCCTTTGTGCTGGCCTGGACTTCTGAGAAGTAGATGTCAAATAGGAGAGGACCCAGGACCGATCCTTATGGGACTCTACACTCATGATTTGTCGTCAGTCTGACTTGGAGTCTACTACTTTCACACTGTGTGTTCTATCTGTGAGCCAATTTGCAACCCATCTAGTGATATAGGAGTTGATGTCTAGTTTGGTGAGTTTATCAATAATTCCCAAGTGAGGAACAGAATCAAAGGCCTTGGCCAGATCGAGGTAGGCTGTATGCACTGCCTTATCTTCATCCACAGCCCTGGTGACTCACTCAAAGAAATCAACCAGGTTGAGCAGGCATGATGTCCCTTTCACAAAGCCAAATTGCATAGGGTCTAGAGTTTGGAGATTTCCTATATCTTGGTTAATCAGGTCCATGAAGATGCGCTCCATAGCTTTACATATCAGACTCATCAGGTTAATGGGGCGATAATTCCCAGGGTCAGTAGTTGCTCCCCTTTTATGGAAAGGGATGACTTTAGCAGTGCACCATTCAGTAGGGAGAAAGCCTGAGGTGAGGCTGTGACTGAAGAGGGCACACAGATGAGGTGCCAGTTCACTTTGTAGTTCATGTAGAACACAGCCAGGGATATTATCGGGTCCCATGGAAGTTGTATTCTTGACCTTGGACAATGCAGCTTTAACCTGTGCTGCAGTAATGCTGGGTGCCTGGCATTCTTCTGGTATTGTGATTGGTCCTTTAGGGGGGGGTGAGACGGGTAAAGTTGGCACTGAATCTGTTGGCCAGTATGTTGGCAATATCTGTTGGCTCAGTATAGGAGGTACCATAGTGCAGTAACTCAGAGCAAATCTGGGTATTGCTGTGGAGGTTCTTGACATAACTATAGAAGGGTTTGTGATTGTTTTTAGTGTCTGCCGCAATTCTGCCTTCATATCTGGCTTTAAAGGATTTGATGAGGGAATCTCAATTTTTTGTTGAGGCTAATAAGGGAGTTTTTCCAGTCTTGGGGCTTCACCTTTTTCTGCAACAGTTTCTTCCTTCTGTTGTAGAGTTTATTAATGGCAGGGGACCACCAGATTGGCTTCCTTTTTTTTTGGAGGAGAGCATCTTGTTTCTGTTGGGTATGGGTAGTTCCATGCATTTATGTACATGCTCGTGCAGTGCACTGATGTGTGATTCAGCAGTCATGCAGCTGTTTTCCATTGGCATGGGTGCCGTGAAGTTAGCCACCTCTGCTTTTAGGAGCCCAAAGTCAGCTTTGGAGAAATTTTTCAAGGCTGTTACCTTTGCAGGGGGTGTGGGTGAGATGTGGATTTCCATGGTGATTAGTTTATGGTCAGATCTGACCAGGGATTGATTGACTACTGGTGTAGAGCAACGGTTGCCCATGTTAGTAATAACCAGGTCAAGGATGTTGCTTCCTCTAGTGGGGGTCAGAATGAGCTGGTCCAGGGCATTGGAATTGATGAATTCCAGGAAGCATTGGACCAGTGTATTGGTGCTTGAGTAGTTTTCCCAGTTGATGGAGGGGTAGTTGCACAATCTGCAGGTGATATATCTAGATGTAGAATTTCCTGAAGAAAATTACAATATCAGTAAATTGTTTGGATATAGAACACTGCAATGGTGGAAAAACAAATTGATATCAAGGTAATAATGCTTCCAGATGAAAAACAGCATGAAAGGGTAGAAAAAGAAAATAAATGGAAAGAAAAGAGAAAGATGTCAGAACACCATCTTCCCTTTCAACAAAGGTACCAAGGGTAGAATGCTATTCAACAAAGGCAGTTCTGCCCACTCTGGCTGATCCCTAGCCTGAGAAGGTGGTTCAGGCTCCTTCAACCTTCTCTATAAGGGGCTTCACGTCTGGATGTTATAGTGATTCCTGGCCCTTTTAAGAGGAAAAGAAATAGAAAGAGAACATGCAAAAGGTGGTAATCTCCCAGTGAAGTACCTCGCGGGCGGTACTGCGCAGCTTTGGGCGTGTCCAAATTGATTGGCACATTTGAGTGACAGTGAGCGCGAAGCTCAGACCTAAAGATCTAGTCTAGTTATGTCATTTTTCTTTATGCCTGTGAGACAATACTCTCAAACACGACCTAAAGATCTAGTCTAGTTATAGACACACAAGCACAGTCCGCACTGTAATAAAAGATGTACAAATACAAGAGGGTGCTAAATTAAACACAAATAACGTGGTTAATAACTTTAAACTGACATGTAAAGAGCCACACTCATACTCTCAACTCTTTCCTCTAAAGGCACGTCAAAGCTACAAGCCATGAATGAAATAGCTTAAAAGCCAACGTTCGCTTGCTAGTAGAATATTTGCATTACTAAGTACTTGTCATGGACATAACTGGGCTTCCCCTTTTCAGAGCTATGTATTGTATGCTATTAAGGTATGAAGACGATCAACAGAATTGTATATATTGGGTTCCCCCAGAAGTAATCAAAATGTGAAGCTCTGAATAATTTGTAAGTGAAGTGATCCAGGAAACAGGATACCTCTCAAAATGTAGATAGAGTGTCTATGACTTCTCGGTTCCAACTGTATTTATTTCAAATACAATTGAATCGTTCCATTCTGCAGCGTTCGAAATAAATGTGACAGCAGACAGCTGTCAGGCTTACTAGGAGGCGGGCTTTGCTACTGTGTTTTTCGACAATTACATGACATTGTGAGTCTAGGAGGCATGTCCGGGGCGGGCTTTGCTACTGCGCATCCTGCGAGGTACTTCACTGGGAGATTACCCAAAAGGTGATACATAGACTCCTCTTTGGAGTCCCTCATTTTAGATTCAGATCTCCCTGCCTTCCCTTCTGGAGGAGCCAGATGTTGGTTAAATATTGGTATCAGTAAGACAGAGATGATCATGGCTCACTGACCCCCCCCCCCCATGAAGACATTCTACAGATGACATTTTGGATGGTCCCAATTACATCTTGGGTATTTCCTCCTGTGGACTGGATGATTTGTCTGCTCTTGGAGTGGGTGTGGAGACAGCTTGTTGTGGTAGAATCCATTCCTAGGAAGTCTGTCAAGATCCTCTAACCTTCCCAAGGATAGACCTCGGTAGTGCAAAACCCCACTTGCAAATTTGATTTTAATAGCAGCAGCTACTAAAAAGAAACCAAATGATCAGATCCCTGCAATCCATACACTGCATAGGAATTCTATGGTAATGGACCACATACAGAGGTGTACTTTTGTGTCAGGCACTTTTTCTACTAGGGACCTTAATTACTTGATGCCCATACATCACTTCCAGTGACAGCTTGCAGACAAGACCATGGAATCACTGTAGCAAGAATGCCCATCTCAGATATTTGCTATCAGATTATATCACGTGGCAGTAATGCAGTATCTTACATTGCTGTCAATAAAACGCTTGTGTAATGTGTCTGTAACAGGCATAACAATGATGTACCATCCCTTGCTCAAAATCTGCAGTTTTGCAGAACACTTAAAGGTGACTTTCCCTAATGCCTCATTTGAAGGATGTTTCGTCTTTGGACCTAAAGTGGAATAGAAACTGCGTAAAACTGAGACAACAGCAAAATGTTAAGATCTGTTTGCATTCCTACCCACACCAAATGTGACAACTTTTTTGCCCATCTCTCCTCGAGGACAAGCCCCCAAGGATGCTGTAGTTCATCAGTGACTATCAGGGGTTCTATACATTTTTCCACCTCTACCCATCTAAATGAAGTTCAGAAAGCCAAGCTGTGCAGAGCAGAAGTGATCCTCATAGCCCCATTCTGGCCTCAACAAATATGATTTCCTCTGTTCTGGCCTCATCTAAAGAAGGAAACCATGTTTCTGGATCCTTTTCTGAAGCTTATATAAATCAAGCCATTAATCTGACACCTCCAAGAATTCCAGCAGAGGGGAATATATGCTTCATTGTCTGGATGTCCATTGCCAGCTCAGATTTGACCTCCAAAGATCTAAAGACGCCAGAATGCATGATCAGTTGCTTTTGCCCTTTGTGGCTTTTAAACTGGGACAGAATGTAGGCAACATTGTACAGATGACTACCTGACTGCATCTCATTTTATTATGTTACTAATAAAAAAACTCTACCACAAATACCAAATGTACACTTACTATGTCTATAGCTACTTCATTAGCATACGTACAGCAACATGGGTTCCATTATAAACCTCTGTAAGACACTACAAGCTGAATATGATCTCTAGACCAAGGTCTACTTTGGGTCCATCATTTTATGAGATATTCTGTCATGATGGCAACTATGTGCTGCTGCTGAGAAACATGCATGTCCACAGCTAATGAGGCTTTGCTTTATTGACTTGAATGTATCCATAAAGATTTAATAAATAAAAAATAAAAAATAAAAAAGTCATGGGCATTCAGAAGCTGTGTAGCTGAAACATTTGATGTCCTTAAAGGGTCATTTGCATATATCCCAGGGGCCTTCATTACAGGAGGTTTAAGGTATCACACAGTGAAAACTCTGAGTTGGTTGGGTTTTTCTTGCAGTTTGCACTGAATTTTTTGTATGCATGACCTTTTGACCCTTTTGTTTGTTTATCTATCTGTCTGTATGTCTGACTATCTATCTAGCTATATTTACTGCCATTGTCTAAGGGCCTTATTAGCTTGAAACAAACTCAATCTAGAGACATGCTTTATGAGATGGGGAGGTTCTTGAGCTTTGGAGCACTGGTGCCAGTTTAGATCCCCATATGGCAACCAGTGCATTAGTTTTGAAGCTAATAGACAGGTAATGAAGATTCAGTGTTATGGTAACTATATAACAATTGCATACAGCTTCACAGTTCATATTTTGTGAACCATGAATAAATGAAAATTGCAAATTATTCATCACAAACTAGTCTTTACAGTGGTTGTGTTCATTGGATAATTGGGTCTTAAAAGGGTTTTATGAGCTGTAATAAACATTAACATATATTTTGTAATGTTTTGTAACTTATAATGTCTCAGTAACTACTCATAGTCAAGTATCTTGTAAACAGCATTTTATTTTTCCAGCTGTGAGGTTTCATGTGATACTAAGCAGTTCTGTCTTTATTTCTTGATTGCTGAAAAATTTAGAGAAATATGAAATTGAAATAGAATGAAATGAATAGAATGCAGCAGGCTAAAGACAAAGAAATTTCAGACATTAGTTCACACAGCAAAGCATTACATATAAGAGTCACAAGGGTACAGACTCCAAGCCCATATGGCCTACTGAGACTGCATCTAAACACACAAAAAGGTCCATAGGTTCATAGGTAAGTACTAGGCTAGCTGAATTTGTAGGTCATTTTAACCCTATCCAATTTCCACTTTTAAGCTCAAATTAGCCTATCCTATTTGGTTACAGATTGTCTTTACCCATCACATGCTCGATAATTATATATTACCCTTAATGAAAATAGCTGGAATCATACTATAGATAATTTGAGGAGACTATAGCATGGGATGAAGAATTCAAGAGTTGCCTCTGTCCAATAGTAATACAGGGGCAGTCCTGGGGTAACTTTTTGTTTCCCATCCATAGATCCAAGTTGTGCTTGTATATGGACAGGAATGAAGTTTGTTTTATGTGGATGAGGAGTATGTTCCAGAGAAGTGGTATCTTCTGCGAAATATACCTGTCCATCCAAACCATTCTGTTGATGTTGCAGAAGTTTAGTACCCTGGACTGAGTATTTCTAATACCACTTGACTTGCTGATGTGCAGTAAATACATTAGTATTGGGTTAGAGGATGCCTTGAATGCCAGCCACAGGTCAACTCTTCTCTTAGCAGTCTGTAGGATACTAAGTGTAGTGACAGGGCTTTGAGTTGGTCCATGTAGGACGTGTTATTTGAAATGTTTTAGTAAGAGATAACTATATTGTCAGGCATATGGACACCACCCTCACAAGGCTGGATAAAAACACAGTGACAGCTGTCTTTATGAAACCAAGATCTCAGATGTAACAAGGGCTCTTAGACTTCTCAACCGTGACAAATATGACCATGAACTGATAGTAGTCCATGTGGGAGTGAATGACCTTAGGTGCTGTAACCAAATAGACATACAGAAGGATATGATTGAACTTGCTGTTCATGTGTCTGAGTCAGGAAAGACACAGGTCTTTAATGGTGTTTTGACATCACCCAGAATGATGTCATGATTCAAAGAATAGATAATTGGCTTTAATAACTGGTTGTGTGGTTGGTGTAATTATAAGGGGCTCCAATTTGTGACAGCTGGAGATGAGATGGCTAACAAACCTGCCTACTTTGCCATGGCTAGTCTACACCTACTTTGTTGTTCCAGCAAAAGCCTTTGCTGCTCCTGTTGTGCCTTCTTTTAGGCAGAGTTCATCTGCTGGATATTGCAACCTAATAAAGTCTGATTTGTAGCACATAAATATGGCTCTATTCAATACCAGGAGACTTGAAAAAAAGCTTGATGCTGTCCCCCACTTAAACACATTCTTAGAAGCATAGCTACAAAGATATAGTTTCAAAGCAATGAATGCTCTTCCTCTGTTTCTAGGTATAGTGTTCATTATGTTTTCAGATGTACTGGCAGTTGTGTAGAAGTAGCAGCGTTTATCAAGAATATCATCACCTAACAACAGATTCCCCAGGACACCACATTTGAACTCTTAGATATTCAAATTACCACGAAGAAGACTAACCAGCACTTTTAGCAGAGCCACATGATGGTGAAATGATGCCTTAGGAGAGTAATTGGCTGTCCCACCCAGACAGACCAGTGTACCGTCACTCAGCTGTCTGTCCCCGATTACTGTTAAACTGTTCAGACCTGCTAGTATGCATAGCATTTTCTTCTTTACTTTTACAATGATCATAGAGATTTAGATTTAAGACTTTTGTTTTTAATTTTACAATAGTAACAACTGAAAGCAATTTGATAAACAAAACATAAAAATACTTGCACTGAAAGCAGACTTAGCATGAACAGCAGTAAATGTTTTTTCCCTTGAAGCACGCATTTATTGAAATTGAATCTGACAAGCATTAGACTACAACAGAAGTATTGGTATTCAGAGCCAAACATCATATAGTGAAAAACTAATGAGCAACTATGCAAACAGTCAAGGCATTCAAAAGAAAATGGGTTATAAATTTGCTAGCAGCCTAGGACAGCCCAATGGGCACATGTCCCTTTATATCGGCAGCCCAAAAGCAGTGTATGGAGAAGTGACTTGGTTAAAGTCACACAGCAGACAAATGAGGGTTGAGGTTTCAAACTCTGCACTACAAGTAAAATCATTAATGGATCATATTCTTATTCATCTGCAGTAAGTATGAGATAAACCCTGTTGTAGCCCAACACAGAGCATTTTGTACCCATGTGCCTGCAAAAAAACAGCTAAATTAAAAGCATATTCCTAGTTAAAATCCTAACATTAAACTCTTAGACTTCATGCTGCCCAGTATATTCACAAGCAAGTAATAAACCCAGTGTCAAGAGTCAACAAAACATGGATATCAAGGATTGTACTCAAAGAACATGGCTCATATGATGATGGTCCTTTTCTGTAGTGTAGCTAGGGTGAGGTGAAGGCGGCAGCTGCAAACTACTAAGGGACAAGACTGGCAAATGCCAATTGGTCATTAGTTGATTACTAAGCTAATCAAATTAGGAGGCCCTTTTTAAGTCTAACTATGCTTCCCACAGTGAGAATCAAACATTGCATACTATGACTGTGAGATAAAAACCTTAACCACTATGCCAGCTCATTTCAACTACCAGAATTTATATGCTGGCATTGCATTTGTGGGCAGAACTGAAGTGCTTATCACTTCATATTTGGCAAAATCTGTAACACCTGTTGGATACAGTTTAAAAGTAAATTTTTTCTTTTTATTTAGAAATCAAGCACTGGTCAGGGACATGACTGAACAAGTTGTTGTGGAGCATGGTCTCTGTGCAGCCAGTAAAGGTGGTTAACCTCCTATTATCTTCTCCACAAGTCATTTATGCCAGCACCAGACAGGTGGCAAAAATGTCATCTCAATGTAGACAGTTATGACTCCCCCAATGCAGGGCTACCTGACACAGCTGGTGCACGTAGGGCAGGAGGCCGTAGTAGGCAGGGATGCAGGTGTTCTGCTGTCTCTGATGGTGGTGGCACTGCTGCCACCTGTGGTGGGATAACAGGCCATTCCAGTGTCATGAGTGCAGCTTGCTGTGCTGCTGCATATAATAGAAACAGAAATGAAGAGAAAAATGTATTAATCAGAAAGGATAGTGACAAAGAAGGTGGGGGAAGACTCATGCAAAAGCAATGAAACTGTAGTCTTAACTATGATGATACTCACACAGTGAAGCAAAATAAACTTTTAATAGTAGGACTTACCCAGGTATGCTATCGACCTATTTGTTTGAATATTGTATTTCTGTGTGAGGGGACCCTAAGTCAAAAGCCATCCTTACATGCAGTCTGACATAAGAACATACTTACTGCACTAGCTATTTATGAGGAAAGCACGTGTGCTTGTGGCCAATGATGCTATTTCAGTTTTGACAAGACTATAACTGAACACATACATAACAAACATACTGATCACACAATAAATATGTCAAGCAAAATGACAGACAAGGGTCATATAAGTGTACTGTACGTTATGAAATGCTACGATGATTAATAAGTGTGGATATTACATATACACCCTTGTAATGGTGTTTTCATATAACTGCGGTGACACATACTCTGCAAAGACAAAAATTTTTTTTTTATTTAGGGGGAAATTGAATGCACACATTGCATACATGTAACATCATGAGACACTTGTCTGCCTATACAAGGAGTGGCCTGCATAAGCACAGTTCTAACATTTGCACAGTCTTATTAATTCCATGAAGGTATGCCAGCACTGACAGATGTGTTACTGCTGTATAAATGTTATACAAAACTATTTTAATGCCTGCAACTGTTGTTATGCAAACAGACATACTTCACAACTGCAGGTCATTGGCCAAGGAGGTCAGCCTTGCATCAAGTTGCTGTATTGGTAATGGCACTGTTCCCACTTGCAAGACAGCCATGGCCAAACTATTCCAGGCATCAACCTTATACACTGACCCAGTATAGTCCTCCTGGAGGAGGCTCCACTTGTACTGCTTATGGAATTTATCCAGAAAAATCTTGGAGTCCTCCTCACACCAGCTCTGTGTTCTAAAAGGAGTACTAAGCACTACTTCCAATTTCACTTTGAACGATCTCAGGAAAAGTGGCAGATAATTGGTTTAAAAATCCACTTCTCATCTGTTTCAGCCTCCACACACTGACAGACACCTCATTTGCATGAGGGATGGCAAAATAAAATATAGGTACTGGATTATTATTGCTCCAGTGGCACTTTAAAGTGTGAAACATGGCAGTCATCCATCCCTCTGTTTGCTTCTGAGAATAAGTGCTTAAGAGTGACTTCATCCTCAGATGGTTAATTATGGGATGATGATTCTCTCCACAGAAACATGATTGGCTACCCGTACATGGGAGGAGCTGGAGAAGTGCTCAGGCATGTGCACAGCATTGTGCAGTAATCTTCACAATGTTTATCAGACTTACTCATCAAGCAAACTGAGCAATTTAAAAACAATAATGAGATGAATACTAATTGGCATAATTATTATGGCCAGAAGGGAATGTGCACAATGTAAGCACAACCAGATGTCCAAATCCACATCCTACTACTGAAGAAAAACACTTTGAGATGGGTTTGAATCCTGTGAAATGATTTTCTGAAAAGTCATTTCATTGTGAGTCACGTATCCTGTATATAAGGTAAGTCCTACTTTTTACACAATTAATTTAGTTGTATAATGTTATCTTTGACTGTTCCTAGACCCTAATGCCTGTGAGGAATATCACTTTGTCAGTGCTTACAAGATGTGTTAGACAAAGCTGTGTAAGTGCTTACAAGATGTGTTAGACAAAGCTGTATTGGGAAGCACATTACAGGTGTAGTCTGAGCAGTAGACATGTAGATGGCTGTTAAGGCTGATGGTAGACACCCCCAGGGCTCATATTCTGAGTAAAGCTCATACTATTTTACTGTTGTGTGCTGACAGATATGTAATTAGACACACAGCCTCATGGAAATTTTCACTGTATTGGCCAAAGCTGTTGCTTATTTTAACTTCTGTAATTGCTTTGTAGAATGTATGTGGGCAGTATACATACCAGACCTGACATTTCCTTAAAGATAGTGGATAGACATATTTAATTCCCAGACAGACATTGGGCATGATATATGGTCTAGCAGGACAGGAGCACCATACTGATTTTTTATGGCTCTGCAAGAATCAGGGTATTAATTCCCAGTTATCCATGCCTACAGATGAATGTCCAAAAAACAAGCATGAAATTGAATTAATGCAGAAAATGAGGTGGTACGACAGGCCCTCCATCTCCATGGCCGATGGCGCTTTGATACCCATGGCACTGACCAGCCCCTCTGTGATTATGCTTGAGTTGATATGGTCACTGATGTAAATGCAGTCCGTGGTCATGACTGAAACTATAACATGGTCTGTAGTTGGTGCATGAATATGATCTGTACTGCCACCCACTGAGCAGAGGCCATGGCACAGGAATTGGAGGACAAATGGTGGTGGGACATTGAATGTGACACTCCTTGCAGAGGTGGAGGAGTTCTTCGCCTCTTTGAAAGGCAGTACCACCTCCACTGAGTTTTACACCGCAGTCCTGGATCTTAGGGACAAGCTGTACAGGCCCCACATAGTATCAATCATAGATACCCCAGATATGTAGTCCCACTTCCTATTATCAATAGGTTCATATATGCTTTCTTAGCTATTGATCCATGAAGATCTTTAGAAGCCTAGCCATACATTTCCATGAAGTTTTTAGTCCTTATATTTCAAGTACAAACAACCCAGAGATGAGCACAATATTTCATGTTACACCCCATCCATGAGGGAAAAGGGTGCTAATCCAGGAGTGGATTTCTGGTTACCATCCATTCATTCAGATTACATTTGAATAATGTTAAAGAAGTGTTTTGCTTTATGTGGAAAGGAAGTCAATTCCAAAGAAATAGTATTCTCTTTGATACATACTTATTCCTCAAACATGTTCTATTTATATTGCAAAAGGTTTTTCGATCTGGAGTTTATGCCCCATTGGACTTGTGAATGTGCAGTAAGTCTGAAAGGATAGGCTCTGATGATTGTCTTTATGTAAGGCAGAGATAACCCTTCAGTAGCCCGTATGACACCGAAAAGAGGGACAATGCCTTGAGGTGGTCTGCATAGCTTTTATGATTTAGACCCTTGATTTTCTAAGGAAAAAAGCACTAGGGACATCCAAGTTGTGTCAAATGTTTAGATTGTTACATACTAAAGGGGTAATTATACTCCATGACCAGCCTGACGAGTGAGGAATAAAGTGGAATGATCAAATCCCTGGATCTGAGTACAATGCCCTTATTAATAGGAGGGTGTAATGAAAAAGCACTTTCATACAATACTGGAAACATGGTTTAGTTCATTGTCTGAAAAGGTTCTCCAGTCCCTAAATTCTGGATCACTTTTCAGGGTGACAGCTGTAAGGAACTTCTTGTTTGTTGAAGGACATTATTATACATTTCTTGGCATTAAGTTTTAGTTCATGTCATGGCACCAACTACTGGTTTGGGAAAGGATCTCTTGAGGAAGCAGTTACAGCAAGGTGGCCTATTGCAGGGACCACAGTTACCAGCATCATAGATACCAGCAGAGGTGTCCTATAGGGAGTTTATGATAGCACCAAGTTTATAGTTATTTGTAAACTTGGTCAGCCATAAACCCTTAACATTAGCTTTGATCTTTGAGAAGTAAATGCCAAATAGAAGTGGCCCAAGAACTGAACCCTGGGGTACACCACTAATGAGGTCTTTTGGAGGAGGTAGAACAACCCACCCTATTTGTGATCCAGTTTTATATCTAATGTAGCGTTGTCACCTCACAGTGAGAGGTTATCCAGTTCGATTATCAGCTGGAGTGCCTTCTGTGCAGAGTCTGCATGTTCTCCCTGTATTCATGTGGTTTTCTCCAGGTACTCCGGTTTCCTCCCACATTACAAAGACATGCATCTGGAATGTTTCTCCCTGGGCCTCCGCTGAAAATTGGCTTTGTTCCAAGTCGGGCTTTCCCGGTAAACAAATGTTAAATAAATAAATAAATAATGTGTTACACAGGGATTAACATTTAGCTGGGATAGTTTATCTATGATACTTGAGTATTGGATGGTGTTGAACACTTGTGTAACATCTAGCTTTGCACTGCATTCCGATTTGCGCTTGGACATTGCTTCTGTAACATTTTCTAAGATGTTGACCAGGTTTAGTAGGCAGGATCTGCCCTTAACAAATCTGAACTGGCTTGGGTCAAGAATATATAGGCTGTTTATGTCCTTATTTATTAATTGCATAATGATCTTTACCATAATCTTACAGATGATGCCGGTCTGTTTCTTGAGCTATAATTTTGCATGTCCATGGATGCTACACTTTTAAGCAAGAGCATGACAGTTGTCTTCCATTTGTCCAGCACAAAGCCTGTTTTTTATTTTGCTATACTCACACAGCTCCCTGTGAAAGAGGTTCATTCATGAACTTCCTTCTCATCTGTGCAAATGATGATAACTGTATCCTGCCCTTTGTACATTTTACTTGGATTACGTATGCCTCATGCATAGTGAGAACAACCTATGTATGGGTAACCACAGTATGGTATTTTGCATGCATCACATGCATTATTTTGTATCTGTTTAGCTCTTGTATAGTTATGTCATAAAGCTATGTGCAATTCACTGTCTCTTTCTTAGTGCCACAGCATACTGTGCCCGCCTCCGTCTTGCATGGATATTCCCTACTGCAGGCTCCTCCTCTAACTTCTTGACTGTCTCCTCTGCTGGTATCTATGATGCTGGTAACTGTGGTCCCTGCAATAGGCCACCTTGCTGTAACTGCTTCCTCAGTACCACATTGCATAACACAGCACACATGCAGTCAGTATTAGTAGTATTTGCTCACATGATGGAGTCATACTGTAGGGGACCACCGGATGTAACCAGATTTCAAAAGCATGAGTCCAGCAGCCTGAAAACATGCTCTATGATATTTCTTGTTTGCAATAGTGAATGGTTGCACCTGTGGAGAGTTTAGCTGTGTGGATGATCTCTGATGAGTGTCATGAACCCAGGTTGTAGGGCATACTCAGCACCATCCACTAGATTGTCCTAAGGAAAGTCACCTCTTGCAAACTATTGATAATGGTCATAGGTATGCCATATGTGTGAGTCATGAAAATTGTCTGACTGGCCTGCACAACACTGTAGATGATATCCTGTGCATTAAACACCACGTGGATGAAGTGATACCCTTTTAGTTCACATATCTTATTCCCAGTTCACCAGGTGGGGCCCTTATTTATGTGTGGCTAAATTCTATGACCCCCCCCCAGAACCTCAGGGAAATGGGCTATGTCATAAAGCTGCCACATGATGTTTGCTCTCTTTCATGTGGACTATGTGGAAACCAAATATGCTCCACTACATACTGTAGAGTGGCATTGAGAAACTGCTGGAATATTTTTGGTGCAGATGCCCGATACCCCTAATGTTTCCTGAGTAGTCAATGAAAGGTCCCTGTAGCTGATATACATAAAGCCACATTTACCTTAGTATCTACTAGGATAGGTATTCCATGACTCCCATGAAGCTGTAGATGAGGCTGACATATATCCACAGTTTCATGCATGGTGTCCCTGTTTGCATGCTACCAGTCCACTATGGTGTTATGGAGGGCATGAAATATTAAGTGTGATCAGATGACACAACTCCTCAAGATACGATATTGCACACAGATGGCTGCAGCAGCTGCTATGACAGCCCATTGCAGATACTCATTCACAATACCTGTGGCAATCCCTAACATAGTACCCTACTTTATTCTGCCTGAACATAAGTATAATGTCATATAAAAGTCTATAGTGGGCAGAGTATTTAAAGGTTTCTGAAATGCTCCTCCATGTTTTTGCCTCATTAGCATATGTGGTGCTTCATTATACAGTCATTAGCATATAACATGGCTGACTTGCTATTTCAGCTGGCCACATGTTGTTGTTTTTTTCTGAATTTGTTACACCCTGTGTGTGGTCATTCATCATACAAATTTGCTTACCATGATGCAGTGAAGTTTTCTGAATCTGGCTTGACCATATTCCCTTTTTAAGTGAATGTTATATTTAAAAAGTGCACCGGACAGAATTCTTAAGCTAAAGAGATGAGATTTATACAGTCTCTGTCTCTCTCTATCGCTTTCCATCTTTTTCTATGTCTCTTTTTCTCTCTCTCTTTCTCTGAAACACATGCACACAGATGCCCACACATGCACACACACACACACACACACACACACACACACACACACACACACACACACACACACACACACACACACACACACACACACACACACACACACACACACACACACACACACACACACACACACACACACACACACACACACACACACACACACACACACACACACACACACACACACACACACACACACACACACACACACACACACACACACACACACACACACACACACACACACACACACACACACACACACACACACACACACACACACACACACACACACACACACACACACACACACACACACACACACACACACACACACACACACACACACACACACACACACATAACTGCATTACTTTTTCTTTATTTTTCTCAACCACACAAATCACGGCTTTTAAACTGTGCTTAGCAAGGGAAGAGTAAAATTGTGAAATCCTTGTAACTGCTGCTGCAGTTACTTTTGCATTATTTTTGATTTGTGTTTCACATCAGCTTAATTTGTGGCAGACATGTTTTTCCTAGGTGATATCTGTACATTAATACCCTGTTGAAGAACTTTCATACTCCAATAGGGTATCAATGGATATATGTACATTATCTAATCATTAGTTACAGGAATTACCCAGTTAGCCTGAAAAATACTTTTATACATGTTCATCTGTATGGTAGTATATTGGCTCTGATTTCCCAAAGTATGATTTTTTTCATTCTTTCACGACTATCGTAAAAAAAGATCCCATGTTTTAATTTGTTATACAAGTATGTAATAATACTGAACACATTAAAATTCATTCTAGCAGAAGAGAACATAAATTGCTTATTTTCTGGACAATTAACAGAATCTCCTTATTTCATTTTTAGGGAAAGTTAATCTAAAATAATAATGATAATTACTCTATTTTTTCTTTATGCTGTTAGCCTTCATTACACTGATTAATAAGACAAAAATCATATTTTTAAAGTGTCAGATCTCATGACATACAGGGATAAAGCCTTTCCTATGATTCAAATAAGGTCAATTACTGGTTTGGACACTTGTCAAATCTGTAAGGGTAAGATGAGTATGCCATCCCTGAGGGGAGTACAGGGCAGAACAGGACACATACCAGTACAGTCCCTCATGGGAGAGAAAGCATTGTGTAGTTACCCTGCAGACAGGCTTTTGAATCACCAGACTACCATCCGATGATACTCTTCAAAGCTATGCACCTGCAGGGAAATGGCATTGTGGGTCTCCACAGTAATGTGGGTAATTCCTCCCACCAGGGGATGGTTTAGAGCATTCAAATATCCTTATAGCCAGGATGCCAGTGTGGACAAAAATAACTCATGAATGTCTGAATGATGGTCCCTCCAAACAACTCTCACATTCATTGTTCTGAGGACTTCCCACAAAGGAGAAGCAAATAGGCAAGAGTTCATCTGAGAGTGCTTGTGGTTTAGTAGCCATGGGGACAAAAAACCAACACAGAAGAAGATGTAATCTTATGGACTGAACTAACTTAACTCATTCACTGTGAAGTAAGGATGAGGGAGCAGCACCCAGTTACTGTCACTATTGTTACAATGTATCCATATTATAACCATTTGGGGTATGCATAGGATCTGTCTACTATATAATGCAAGAAAAACACCAATTCACATTTCATGGATGACAGATGTAACATTTTACTGCATAACAAGTCAGTAAGGACCTGCCATGGAATTATGCTTGTAGAGGCATTCTAATCATTGAAACAATCAAAATTATTGTAATGAAATACTAACAAGTAAAATTGAAAAACTTGCAAAATGCATTAGTTTCAACCATTGCCATGTACGTCCTTATGAAGCAGATGGAGAGAGGGCAGCTTTAGTATTAAGTGACATGTCAAAGAGCTATTGCTATGGAAAGAACAGTACACACATATGTTGCCTTTTCCCGAGAGAGTTACAGTAAAAGTAGATCTTAACTTCCAGATAGAATCCCAAGCACTAATTGTGACCTATAGGAGATGGACAGTTATAGGATACTTTGTAGCTGAGAAGTGCCAAAACCCATCCTATCGCTGGACTTTGTTTTCCACTTATATAATAATATTTAATAATCTATGGAGAGTTGCCCCTGCTTCCAGTAAGTCTTGTGTGGAAACTTTTCCAAACTAATTGTGTTAATTTCACTTGAGAATGATAATTATTTTTTTATGATTGCTATTTTATAATTTTCTTTGGAAGAATGTGGACATAGTATTTTGTGCTCATACTAAGATTTAAAAAAAAATAATAATTAAAAGCTTTCCTCCCTGGGTCTCCGCTGAAAATGAGCTACTATCCAGACAGACTTTCCTAATTATCAAATGTCAATAAATAAATAAATCCAAAGTTAGCAACATAAACTAGTTCTGGTCTGCTACAATGTGTTGTTTCAGTATCTTTCAAAAGTTCATTTTACTTGCCTGAGCAAAAGGTGATATATTCTGTCATTCAGTTTAATTATGTTTATCAACAAGCAGATATTCTTTCTTTTTTAAGCATGCATACAGCTGATATGTTTTTTTGGTACAGTGTTTTAGTGGTCTGTGGAGATTTAGCATCTGTAGATGTTCCTCTCGTTCCTTATATTAATTTGGATACCTTTGGCATAAAGGAAGGATTGGTTTTCTATGAAACACTTTCATCATGAGAAACAAAACATACATAAGGGTGTTTGCACATAACAGCTTAGTCTTACATCCTGAAATAAGAGGGTCTCCCAAAATGTTCTTTAAAGAAAGGGATTTTATGACCATTTAATCCATTGGTTCAAATGGAGGCAAGGTTAAGTTTCACAGTGCAAAACTCAGATCCCACAGATTGTCTGGCAGTTGGTACATAGGGTTAAAACTATGAACTGTTAAGAAGCTACTTCCTGTAGTGAAGGGTTTGATTTCTTCAGCCTTAATTTGCCTGCTATGTGGCCTTCAGCAAGTCATTTAACCAGACAGTGCTTCGGGGCAATTGGGAATTTGGGCTAGGCTCCTTAATGGTTTCTTGGACTGTAGCTACTCATGAAACTAAGAAATATGTTTCCTTGGTGGTCGTAAGTGTAGGAGAATATCAAGAAATACCTTAACACGTGTTTGTGCAGTCACAGGAGGATATTCTAGGGCAAGCAGATTTTACTGGTACATAAACCTTGACTGAAGACCAATCCAAATTTGATTGAAACATATGGTTTAATCCAAGACCACTGTGACAGAACATTTCATTGGACCCATGCCTTTTGATATAGTCCAAGACAGAAAAATATCCCTCGTTTATGTAAGTAGGTCTCCTTCATGTTTGATCTTTTGGCTTTTCCTAAGAAGGTTAGTACTTTAGTGGAAAAGGAGTCACTGCTCAGAATTAATTTGCTCTCCAAGCTGATGGTGGTGCCTTAAGAGTGACATGTAATAGATTGTCCTTTTGTTGTAGGAGTAATGGCTTGTGAAGAGGTATGGGCCACAGAGAAAAAATGGTCAGGTTGATTAAGAAACAGAGAGAGAGAGAGAGAACAACAGTTCTGTTGAACAAGATATCATCTAAAAATCAGAGAAAATGGAGGGAATATATACAACAAGGTCTAGGTATTGGGAAAGAGAAACTTTCCATTTTTCAAACTGTCTCACAAGGAATTTGTAACCAGAAGAACATAACTGATTGTTGAAAGGTATGGGAAATGGGACTGTCTCTGGTGTGCCTCACATCTGTACAATAAATATTTCAGCTACAGTTATCTTCTATGTACTCATGTATTCTATAAGCAGATCCTTCAAACTGGGGAGATGCACTGCTCTCAAATGCATGTTTGTTTTACATAGGCTAATTCCAAATTTGTAGTGTCTCTTTGCAGAGTTGAAACAATTTGTTTCCTCCTTGCTTGTTGATATGTACTAATACTGTAGTCAGGTGTTGTATAATTAATGGATGCGGTAGACTTATACCTCTAGATAGTCGTGTAGATCTGTCCACTATGATTATTCGTTCTTCGCACACTAGGTAAAGGAAATTGGTGCCTTTAAGCCACGGTGGTACAGTGGTAGCATTGTTGTCTCACAGCAAGAGGTACTCCTGTTCGATTCTCAGCTGGAGTGCCTTCTGTGTGGAGTCTGCATGTCCTCCCCGTGGTCGAGTGGCCTCTGTAAGACATGCGTGAATGGGCGTACCTTCACTGAAGGTTGGGTGTCGAGCTGGCAACTCGGCACCATAAAAATCTACTACCAATCATTAGTGGACCAGAGTTCTGCTGTGGCGACCCCTAACCGGGAAGCCGAAAAGAGAGAGGAAGTCCTTGGACTGGTCACTTATGGTTCTTAGTAATATGTGTATTTCCCCTTATCTGCAACCTTATGAAGATATAGAATGATTTACAGCTTGTGGGTTTAGAAACTATCTTGATGTTATGGCTTGGTTTAAATATCTTTATTCTTGAGTGAGAAATGTCTTTATATCAAGTCTATCACTGTTCTTCAAAGACACTGATCATTAAAGCTCATGAATGAATTCCTATAATTTACTATTGTTTTGAAAAATTGCATCAGGGAATTAGTCAGATGTGCGCTGTGGTAACTATTGTCTTTTCTATTAAAGGGCAATTGTTCATATAAGTGTGAATGGTTGTTATTTTAGTTTTTTCATGAATTGTGTAAACACTGGAGCTAAAACTTTGAATAAATACTCTGGAGGTTGCAGATAGCCCAAATAGCAGGGCTGAGGACAGGGCTGAGGACTGAAAATGTTATCAAGTTGCTTGGAATCTGAGGTATTTTCTATGATATAACATTACCAGAATGTGAAAATAAGTACTTTCCATGTCCAAAGTTGCTATTTTCTATAAATGGCAGAAAGTTGGATTCACTACCCTAAATTACTTTGTGCTTGTGAGACATGATAAAAAATCTATAGTTGTTTTTGTTTGCTATCAGTGGATATAGAGCAGTGATGAGAAACAAAAACCTGCAATCCTTTTTTTTTCTGGTCTGTAAAGATGCAAAAGAAATGTACAGTATAAACAATGAAAATGTACATGAGAACTGCATAGACCATGTTTAACTTTAAAGCTGCATCAGAATGCAATTTTAGATATGCAACCAAACTGTAATTTGTTTTCAGTGCAAAGGGAAACAGATTCAGACAAAGGGTGTAGCCAGGCATACTCTTTATACTCTAAACAGTACATTTTTTTCTGAGCACCAGTTTAAACACTGGGGTCTTATCAGGCCATACTATGTCTATAACTGTCTAAAATAATGACTCTAACAACATTCTATACAGCTTGCTTACAGAGAGCATTGCAAATCAAATTAAGTGCTGAGGGTGGTGCAACAGCTTTAGTGTTGCACCCATTTTTTTAAATGCCCTGTGGGATGGAGGCAGCAGTCACAGTTTGGTAGTACAAAATAGAATTCACTAACTACACCCTTGGCTCAGACACACCCAAGTTAGTAGGCCTTTTCTTATCTACCTCCTGTCATATAATATGTTACCTCATGTAGCTGGAACTTTCCAGACCTATTTTGTATTTCATTTCTGACTGACTTTTTAATCTGATGCAAAAGGGATGGTAGTTTAAAAAGACTGCACTGATGTCCCACTGTTGTTTCATTTGACGATTTCTCTCTATTGTTTAGGTGGCGTGGCCCTCTTTAAAGTCAGTGTAGCAGCTGTTTTCCAGATGGAAGTTAGTAGCTGAAATCAGTTGATGCCTATCTATGGCAACTTTTTTTTTTTTGGACAGAAAAGCAACGCAATAATTTTCTGCTTCCAGAATAAATGAGCTCATGTTTATGGATGCTGCTTGTAATTTATTTGCATTTGCAAAATGGTATTAAAGTCAAAGATAAGAGAACAATTGTCCTGAGTCAGCACTATGGTCAGGGTATGTTCCAATTTTATTCGAAACATCATCTGTTTATTTAAAGCTTTTTACCTTAGATTTCTCTATGAAATCATATATATATATATATATATATATATATATATATATATATATATATATATATATATATATATATAGATATATATATAAAATATCATCATCATCTTCTTTCAGCTGTTCCCATTAGGGGTCGCAACAGTGGATCATCTGTTTCCATTTCTTCCTGTCCTCTGCAACTTGCTCTGTCACACCAACCACACGCATGTCCTCTCTCACCACATCCATAAACCTTATCTTAGGCCTTCCTCTTTTCCTGTTACCTGGTAGCTTTATCCTTAGCATCTTTTTCCCAATATACTCAGCATCCCTCCTCAGCATATGTCCAAACCAACATAATCTTGCCTCTCTGGCTTTGTCTCCAAATCTTCCAACCTGGGCTGACCCTCTAATATACTTATTCCTAATCCTGTCCAACCCTCGTCACACCCAGTGCAAACCTTAACATCTTTAACTCTGCCACATCCAGCTCAAACTCCTGCCTTTTTGTCAGTGCCACTGTCTCCAACCCATATAACATAGCTGGTCTCACTACCCTCTTGTAGACCTTCCCTTTCACTCTTACTGGTACTTGTCTGTCACAAATCACTCCTGGCACTCTTCTCCACCCACTCCATCCTGCCTGTACTCTCTTCTTCACCTCTCTTCCACACTCACCATTACTCTGAACTGTTGATCCCAAGTATTTAAACTCATCCACCTTCGCCACCTCTACTCCTTGCATCCTCACCATTCCTCTATCCTCCCTCTCATTCACACACATATATTCTGTCTTAGTCCTGCTGACCTTCATTCCTCTTCTCTCTAGAGCATATCTCCATCTCTTCAGGGTCATCTCTACCTGTTCTCTACTCTCACTACAGATCACAATGTCATCTGCAAACATCATAGTCCACGGGGACTCCTGTCTGATCTCGTCTGTCAACCTGTCCATCACCATTGCAAATAAGAAATGGCTCAGAGCTGATCCTTGATGTAATCCCACCTCCACCTTAAATGCATCCGTCACTCCCACCGCAGACCTCACCGCTGTCACTCTACCCTCGTACATATCCTGTACCAGTCTTACATACTTCTCTGACACTCCCGACTTCCTCATACAATACCACAACTCCTCTCAAGGCACCCTGTCACATGCTTTCTCTAAGTCTACAAAAACACAATGCAACTCCTTCTGACCTTCTCTGTACTTCTCCATCAACACTCTAAGAGCAAACATCGCATCTGTAGTGCTCTTTCACAGCATGAAACCAAATTGCTGATCACTAATCATCACATCCCTTCTTAACCTAGTTTCCACTACTCTTTCCCATAACTTTATGCTGTGACTTATCGATTTAATCCCTCTGTAGTTACTACAGCTCTGCAAATCACCCTTATTCTTAAAAATCAGTACCAAAACACTTCTTCTCCATTCCTCAAGCATTCTCTCATTTTCCAAGATTTCATTAAACAATCTGATTAAAAACTCCACTGCCATTTTAGCTAAACACCTCCATGCTTCCACAGGTATGTCATCTGGACCAACAGCCTTTCCATTCTTCATCCTCTTCATAGCTATCCTTACTTCCTCCTTGCTAATCCATTGTACTTCATGATTCACTATCCCCACATCATCCAACCTTCTCTCCCTCTCATTCTCTTCATTCATCAACCCCTCAAAGTACTCTTTCCATCTGCTCAACACACTCTCCTCACTTGTGTGTATGTTTCCCTCATTATCTTTTATCACCTTTACCTGCTGCACATCATTCCTAGCTCGGTCCCTCTGTCTAGCCAATTGGTACAGGTCCTTTTCTCCCTCCTTAGTGTCCAACCTTTCATACAACTCTTCATATGTCTTATCCTTAGCCTTCGCCACCTCTCTCTTTGCCATGCACCTCATCTCCTTATACTCCATATATAATTCTCAAACTCTATTGCCTAATATCTTTAATAGAAAACATATTTATTGAGCTGTAAAAGCATGTGGCTGATCATTTTCTTATGCATAAGAGAAAATACATGAAGATGCTGAAATTTAACTTTTTGGATCCGACTTTCAAAGAGTGAGAAAGAGACAGACACTGCTTGGATAAATTAACATAAATATTAGAATATATCTGTTTTATTTTTAAGAACAGTGCTGCAGTTGTGTGTTGGCTGTTTCACTACACCAGGCTGATCTAGCTGGTTGCAGTAAAATACTGTAGGAGGAAGAAGGCATTTTTTTTGCAATTAAAGCCATTGTTATTTTCATCTAGAAGTTATTGTGAGAAAGTGTGTGTGTGTGTGTGTGTGTATATATATATATGTATATATATATATATATATATATATATATATATATGTGTGTGTGTGTGTGTGTGTGTGTGTGTGTGTGTGTGTGTGTGTGTGTGTGTGTGCGTTGTGAATGCACTAGTTGTATGTAAGTTATATTTACTGTTGGTAAGATAGCAGTTTGAGGTATAGGTCTTAGAGTGAGATGGTTGAGCTCATTGGAAGCCAGTGTTCCTAACCCTGCTCTACAACTGTTTGATGCGAACCTTATTTGGGTGTGGCTGTTGTGAGTCATATCCATAGGCAGCAGTGCTCATTTGCTATCCCTTATTAATATGAAATATCTCAAGTATATCATTTTTATTTCAGACTGAAGTACAACTCTTATGATTGTAGCCACTGTCCCTGATCTATTATTTGGTAGAAGCAGTTCTGTTTTAAGCCCAAGTCATCACATATTAATTGGTGACAGTGGGTAGGATTATATACCAGAGCATGTCATGTGTCGGTCAATGGTCAATTTTACGGATACTGTAAACTATACATGTATATCCTGAAAAACAGCTTTGCCACCAAGTTGTATTCCCTTATAGACACAAGGCAAATATACAGAACTATGCATTGTACAGCATTTTTAGAAAGGGTAATTAGGAAACAGGCAAAATAAGCTCTAAAATGTAGTGCAAGATGTGAGTGTCATAGTTGATAAAAGACTGTAGTTCAAAGGGATTCACATATTTATTTGACCAAAAAGAGTTGATAGCAGCCCTATGCAAAATTAAAGCTAAGTTTACTGTAACCAAAGTTATGATTCATGCAGAAAATGGGCCTCTCAATATATCTCCAGATTATCTCGAATTCAACTGTAAGTATGAAAAATTGAGTGAGAACTGGAAGTGAAGTCCCTAAAAGCACACAAGAGCATGAAACAGCTTGTAATACAAAGAGAGTGAGAGCAGAGAGAGGCTGAAGTTGTAGAAATAGAGAAGGAGTGTCATTATGAAAAGGAGAAGCTCGGTCTTTGCCAGATGCTTGTGAGTAGCAGAAATGAAACTTAGCACTGGATTTGAAGCTCAGTACTAAATTGTTTCTACAGAAAAGGAGGGGGGTGACTTTGATAATTTTATTTAGGCATTTTAGAATCAAGTAGACCAAGGGTAATGAGTAGTTTTTAACTCCTCTGCTTACAGAAAATACAATGCCTGCTTTATTGAAAATAAATGATACTGACTGTTTTATTTACTTAGAAGTTCAAAATGTCATTTCTGAATGTTTTAAGTTAACCATGAAAGCCTATAAGAAAATGTTTACAGAATTTAGAAGGGCAGAAAAGAGTATCACTGATTTTATTACAGAACTAAGTAATCACTTTAATAGGTGAGTGAGTATATGTCAATTTACTACTTTTGTAATGTTGGGAGACCTTATGATAAAGAATCAAGTGCTCAACATTTTGCTTGAGGATATAAGAACCTGGTTGACAGACCAGAAATGTACCATGGATGAAATGAAAGCAGAAAGGGTGAAGTCTATCTAGCTCACTGGTCAGACCTGCACAGGAAGAATTTATCTAGCAGCAAACATAGTTATATAGGAAACCGAGGGAGGCAGTTTATTATATCACAGCAATTTCCACAAGCAAAAGAGGAAGTCAGTGGTTTCAGTATACAAGGTCTTGGGGATAAATGTTTCCAATGTAACCAAGTGGGAAATATATAGTACAAATGTCCACAGAGAAAAGGTGCAGAACAAAAATCACATGTGGCAGCAAACAGGATGTGACACCCTATTGGTAGTGGTTTTCCTTGATACAACAGAGGTTCCAAACAACAACCACGGCCTATAGTCTGTGCTGGTGAAAAATAAAGTAAAGACACTATTGATAAAAAGGAATACAGCAAGAGGCATAACTACTGTTAAACATGCATTTCTTTTAAAGGAGAAATACTTACCCAGGCAATACACTCCTGTTAGGGCCATGGTAAGGGCACCTTTTCATGACAATTTTCCAGAAGCCATTTCAAGTGGAAAGAGGTAGCAAGGGAACAAGTAGATGGCAGTTTCTGATAATATCCTGACAGATGTTGCAATAGGAACTGTTTCAGGTAGTATAGTATTTGTGTGTATTCAATTACATGAATCTAGGCACATAGAGAGGAATATAAGGATGGCAGCAGGTGGGGCACCCCAGCTAGTGGTTACAACAACAATAGCACTTGGTGATGTGATTACTCCAGGGAAAGAGTTGGGTAGTGGTAGCAAGCCAGAATCAAGGCTGCAGCTGTTAAATGGTCAAAAAACGCCAAGCAACCCAAACCGATAATGGTAATAATGTACTAATAAAACAATAAAACACAAAAATAAAGTGCTATATTGTGTTTTTTAGCTGTCAAAAGGTACTGGACTTCTTTTGGAAAGGGTTATTTCAAGTAAACATGGTAGCAGCAGGCTTGAAACTGAACCACAACTGTCAAGAGGTTCTGGACTTCCTTTGGAAAGGGAACTGGAGAGAATCATAAACACAGATAGAACTGAGACAGGCACAACTGTCACATTCCAGCTTTCATGACTATAGTAAGCTATCTGATGAGTCTTCTGATTCTCAAGGGCAAGAAGTATCTATAAACTGGGACAAGAGGTTGGGGTATAGAGAATGGCCGGGCAACTAAAGGGTGTGGGGGGGGGTAGACGGATAAGTGATACATCAGCTGGTAGTATTAATAGCATGCCAAATGTCCATTCTAGCTCTAGTCCATGTTAATAATTGTTCAGGTCATATAAGTAAAAAACACTAAATGGAGGCTTATGGAAAATTTTTATTGGATAGTCATTGCTAATGATGAGAGAGAGTATTGCAAGACATATGACTAGCTGCTTCTCAGCACATTTCTATCACTAGCATGAAAGAACACAAATTGTGTTTATTTTATTTTATTTCCATTTATTAGGGGATAGCCCATCTGAGCAGAAGCCCAGGGAGCAAAGCTCCAATGTATTGCAAGTATTTTATTGCAGTTCTAATTAAAATATTTTAAGACAGAAATATGTTTTCCACTACCAATTTGTCATGTAAATACAATATATAATCACTACTAATTCTTCTGCTTCATCAATGCTGTATAATACTATACCCTCCCAAACCTCCATACCTGCATGGAATATGGCCTATTGATAAATTCAACTTTAACGTTTTAATTCCTGAACAATTCTTGACTTTTCTATCATGAAAATTCTTGTATGATTATTTTTGCTATGTTTATCGATGTCTTTATTTGATAAATTTAATGTCATTCATTATGGATTTATGTTATACTTGTTAACTCTGTAGAGCTTTTCTCCTCAGTCCTCCACTGAAAAGTTTTTTTTTCTGCCTAGTCAGACCTTCTTGGTAAACAAATGCTAATAATAATAATAATATATATATATATATATATATATATATATATATATATATATATATATATATATATACATGAGTATGGCAAGGCTGTTTGATGCCTTTACCTATTATTGAGGAACAGTTTGAAAGTGTAGCCATATACATTGTGTGATCTCATTAATTCAAGCACCACAGATAAGAGGTATAGCTCGGCAGACAATGTTACTAGGTACCCTGAGTCAGTGACTATCCTCTACTGAGGTAAAAAAACTGCAAAATGTTCTGTTAGAAATTTATAGTGGGTTGTTTTTTTCCCCTAGGAAATATTGACAGTTAGAAGAGCTAATTACACATCAGCCCTTCTGACTTGCATGCAGAAGAGCTGTGGGCTAAAACAGTTAAAGATGACACCCTAACATTCACAAATAAATGATCTGGTAGAGAAGTTTAACCTTCCATTTAAAGCTACAGGCAATCAGAGATCATTTAAGTGGGAAGGGACATGTAACTGCCCCATGCCCTCTTAGTATGTAGAGAGGTGCCCCGATAATTGACATGTTTTTCTCCATTTGAGTTGCTGTGTGGTAAAAGGCTGAATATAGATCTAGATTTAAGTTTTGATGAGTTTGAGGGTGAATGTGGTTCCCACAAGATGTCTGTTGAATAGTATGCCCTAACTTTACTCTACTCCTGACCAACACCATCTCTGTACTCTTCATAAGACATCTCAATGGAATTTATCTATCTAAGTATACTTTAATACACATGAATGTAAGTACACTATATTACAGATGAGTTGTCATAAAGTGCTTGATCTGTCACTCTATTTAAAATGTTTGTACTATATTCATTTCTGTTGTGTTGCTATGTGAAGCTTTTCTCCCCGGGCCTCCACTGAAAATGGACATGTATCCAGTCAGACTATCCCGGTCAACAAATGTAAAATAAAATAAATAATATATAAATAAATAAAATAAACTTTAAGGACAAGGTGTAACAATCTTATGATGTTGGCACATGAGCACTTAGCACAAATCCAACAGCAGCAAAAGGTCTTGTATGACAGAGGTTTGAGACTGAAAATATACTGTTGGACAAAATGTGGTGGAGCTTATCCCTCTTTGACAAAATAAGATACAGGCATTATAGAACAGCCCTCTAACTACTGTGTGATAAGCAAGTGATCTTAGCTATGCAATTAAGTTACCAGGCAGAAGGCAGACACACATACTCTTCCTTGTTAATATACTGAACCCATAGTATGGCAAAGTGACACTGGTACTCCGCATCTTCAGTGGGTTAAAGGAAGAATCAGAGGAGGAAGTTTAGTAGGCCTTCTTACCTAGACTGTCTAACACTTCACTGGATGAGGAAGTGCTTTCACAGCAGCTCTTTCTTACCTGGTTTAGGAAATATAAGCAGTACTAGAGGGTTTGGGGACATGTTCACTACTAAGCCAGATGTACCCAACTGGCAGACTATGTAGTAGAGATGGTGACCAAACAGCCAATCAAACAGACCCCTTACAGAGTGCCTGAGAAATCTAGGCAAACTGTCTAACAGGAACTGCATGAACACAGCCACTAGGGGATGCACAAACCAGTGTATTTCTTCATGCTGGTCCCAAACCAGGATAAATGAGTAGGAATGCAGAAGGTCTGATGGCAGTGGATTTTGCAAAAAGGATGGACATCGCTGTGGTGAATACATATTTTAAGAAGAGGGAGGAGCATTGGGTGACATACAAGAGTGGAGGAAGATGCACACAGGTGGATTATATCCTATGCAGTAGGGCCAGTCTGAAGGAGAGTGGGGATTGCAAAGTGATGACAGGGGAAAGCGTAGTTAGGCAGCATATGATGGTGGTCTGTAGGATGACGTTGGCAATCAAGAAGTAGAGGAGGAGTGTGAGGGCAGTGCCAAGGATCAGATGGTGGAAGCTGAAAAAGGATGATTGTAAGGTGAAGTTCGGGGAACAGATAAGACAGGCACTGGGTGGCAGTGAAGAGCTACCAGATAGCTAGGCAGCCACAGCAGAGGTGGTAAAGGAAACAGCTAAAAAGGTGCTTGGTGTGACATTTGGAGAAAGGAAGAAGGACAAGGAGACCTGGTGGTGGAATGAGGAAGAACAGTAGAGCATATAGAGGAAGAGGTTGTTGAAGAAGAAGTGGGACTGTCAGAGAGATGAAGAAAGTCAACAGGAAATGAGGTGTATGGTGAAGAAAGAGGTGGTGAAGGCTAAGGATACGGCGTATGGTGAGTTGTATGAAAGGTTGGACACTAAGGAGGGAGAAAATGACCTGTACCAATTGGCTAGACAGAGGGACCAAGCTGGGAAAGCTGAGCAGCAAGTTAGGATGATAAAGGATAACAAGGGAAATGTACTTGCAAGTGAAGAGAGTGTGTTGAGCAGATGGAAAGAGTACTTTGAGGAGCTGATGATTGAAGAGAATGAGAGGGAGAGAAGGCTGGATGCTGTGGACATAGTGAATCAGGAAGTGCAATGGATTAGCAAGGAGGACATAAAGGCAACTATGAAGAGGATGAAGAATGGAAAGGCTGTTGGTCCAGACGACATACCTGTGGATGCATGGAGGTGTTTAGGAGAGATGGCAGTGGAGTTTTTAACCAGATGGTTTAATGAAATATTGGAAAGTGAGAGGATGCCTGAGGAGTGGAGAAAAAGTGTTTGCATACTGATTTTAAGAATAAGGGTGATGTGCAGAGCTGTAGTAACTACAGAGGGATAACAATGATCAGTCACAGCATGAAGTTATGGGAAAGAGTAGTGGAAGCTAGGTTAAGAAGGGAGGTGATGATTAGTGATCAGCAGTATGGTTTCATGCCAGGAAAGACCACTACAGATCCGATGTTTGCACTGAGGGTGTTGATGGAGAAGTATACAGAAAGTCAGAAGGAGTTGCATTGTTTCTTTGTGGACTTAGAAAAAGCATATGACAGGGTGCCTAGAGAAGAGTTGTAGTATTGTATGAAGAAGTTGGGTAGTGGTAGAGAAGTATGTAAGAGTGGTACAGGATATGTACGAGAGCAGTGTGACAGTGGTGAGGTCTGTGGTAGTAGTGACAGATGCGTTCAAGGTGGATGTGGGATTACATCATAGATCAGCTCTGAGCCTTTTCTTATTTGCAATGGTGATGGACAGGTTGACAGATGAGATCAGACAGGAGTCCCTGTGGACTATGATGTTTGCGGATGACATTGTGATTTGTAGTGAGAGTAGGGAACAGGTAGAGGAGACCCTGGAGAGATGGAGATATGCTCTAGAGAGGAGAGGAATGAAGGTCAGCAGGACTAAGACAGAATATATGTGTGTGAATGAGAGGAAGGGTAGAGGAATGGTGAGAATGCAGGGTGTAGAGTTAACGAAGGTGGATTAGTTTAAATATTTGGGATAAATAGCTCAGAGTAATGGTGAGTGTGGAATATAGGTGAAGAAGAGATTGCCGGCAGGGTGGAGTGGGTGGAGAAGAGTGCCAGGAGTGATTTGTGACAGATGGGTACCAGTAAGAATGAAAGGGAAGATTTACAAGATGGTAGTGAAACTAGCTATTTTATATGGCTTGCAGACAGTGGCACTGAAGAAAAGACAGGAGTCAGAGCTGGAGGTGGCAGAGTTAAAGATATTAAGATATGCATTGGGTGTGATGAGGATGGGCAGGATTAGAAATTAGTATATTAGAGGGTCAGCTCAGGTTAGACGGTTTGGAGGCAAAGCCAGAGAGGCGATTTTGCATTGGTTTGGACATGTGCTGCATAGGAATGCTAGGTATAATGGGCAAAGGATGCTAAGAATGGAATTGCCAGATAAAAGGAAAAGAGGAAGGCCTAAGATAAGGTTTAGATGTGGTAAAAGAGCACATACAGCTGGTTGGTGTGACAGAGCAAGATACAGAGGTCAGGAGGAAATGGAAACAGATGGCCACTGTGGCGATCTCTAATGGGAGCAGCAAAAAGAAAAAGATCTAACAGGAACTGCATGTGATATTAATTTGGAAGTAATCTTGGAATCCAGTAATCTCTGAGCTTCACCAGTAATGCTAATCCCAAAGAAGGATAGGAGATCCAGATTCTGTGAAAAATAGAAAAGTGAATAGTCACAGAGAGTCAGAAAGTTAACCTTTGCTTATGGCAGATGAAGTCTTATTGCAGTTTGGTGGCGCTAAGTATCTAACTACTATTAACTTGGTTATAGGTTTTTGGCAAGCAGATCCAGAACATGGTCAAATGGGGCCATAGGCAGGGAATAGACCATGCCCCTGCAGCCATTCTGGTGTTCCATTACCCCCCCCCCCCCCAATTACCATAAACAGTGTTCAAAACTGCATACTATTTTTCTTTACTTTTGAAATGAAGGCAGAGATATGAATTAAATTTAAAACTTTTAATGCAAGTATCCTTTATTGGTCAGTTTACTCTCAGTAGACTAGTAGCATCTTTTCAAGGGAAACGCTTAGTGATATTTAAACTACTAGAGGAAATTTGTTCAGGGCACTGAGGAACATTTCTCTTCTCTTTTTGATAGTGCAGGTAGATCTTAAAGATCTCAACCAAAGGACAATACAGTCAGAAGAGCATCACCCCATCCCCTCTTAAAGTGCACCACAGTATCAGCAATCCTTCTACACGGTGTGGGAGATGTCCACATCCTTATACACCAAAGGTAAATGTGCTACCCGTAAGGCTACTAAAATGCTTTAAATTCTATAGCACAAACACTGACAGACATTTGCTAAACAAAGCAGTGGCACACGGAAAGCAGACTTAGCATGAACAACAATAAACTTCTCTTCTCCTGAAGCTCACATTCCTTGAAAATGTAATGAAACTCTCATTCCTTGAAAATGCAACTATATCTGTAGTTTTGAAGTTTTTTTTTTCCATTAAGCAGTAAAATAAAATTTATGAACCAATAAAAGGCAAAACTGGCCTGAGAGGCCAAACTTACCTCAGATTTGGCTTTGGTAGACTTTATTCATCCTCTGAGTTGTTTATTTAGTTGATGAGAGTGCTTTTATCCTGCTGGGTGCTGCACTGTCTAATTTTTGCCATGATTTTCTTCCTCCTGTTATACAGTCTATTGATTTTGTGATTCCACCAGGGTGGCTTGTTTTTTTAGTTAGTTCTGTACTTCTTCCTGGTGAGTACAGCTGCCTCTATACAGGTATTAACATGCTTGTGCAGAGTTTCTGTGAACACCTCTGCATAGGCAGAAGTGTTCTCAGGGTTTATGGGGACTTGAAATTTTTCCAGGTTCTCACTTAATAGCAGGAGGTTAGCCTTATAATAGTTCCTGAATATTCTCAGTTTAGCTGGGGGTTCAGATTTTATTATTATTTCAAAGGAGACCATTTTGTGGTCTGACCTTACCAGGGAAGGCATTACAGTAGTGGGTGTGCAGCAGTCTCCCATATTGGTGAGGACCAGGTCCAGTAGGGTTGCACCCCTGGTCGATGTATTGACTATCTGGCCCATGGAGTTTGTGTTTACAAAATCCAGGAATTTCCGTGCATGTATGTTTGGTGTTGTATAAGATTCCCAGTTAATAGTGGGGTAATTAAAGTCACCCATAAATATGGTATTGGGTTGGATGGTTAGTGTTTCTAATAAGTTTAAATAGATTGTATGGGTTTCCTGGGTCATAGAGGGAGACTTATAGCCTGCAAGGAAGTGGTATTGGATTTTACCTATGGTGATTTGAACATGGAGCAGCTCAAGTGTATTGTTCTGTTTTACCAGCCTTGAAGTATATTTATTTTTTATGTAAATAGAGACACCTCCACCTTTAGTCTCTGCCTGTGAAGTAGCTGGTCTAAATGTGTGGAAGACATTATAACCATACACTGTTGTTGTGCTCTCCATGGCTTTAAATCACGTCTCAGTGACTGCACAGACATCAGCATTCTCTAGGCTAAAGAAAGCTTCTAGGGAGTAGAGTTTTTTGTTTATACTCCGAGCACCAAGGGGGAAGACAATGTTTTAGCTAATATTTGAAAGCCTAGAGGAGAGAGGTGCAGACCATTCCTGGCAAAGCAGCATGGTCTGTTGACCATCTCCTTCCATGCTGACAAATATTGCACCCCCTTAGAATGACACCAGAAACCAAGCCAATTATTAAAGTCAATCATCTTTTGTTCATATTGTGACATCATCCTTGGAGAAGGTAAAGTGCTGCTCAATGCAAGGCTCATACCAGCCTGAGATACATATTCCAAGAGCTCTATGATGTCTCTCTTCATATAGTCTCGGGAGGTACGTTTCAAGTCATTTACTCTCATATGGACTTTGACTAAGTCATATTGGTAATTGTGGTCCAATGACCTGAGTGCATATGTAATGTGGTGGATCCTAGCTCCTGATAAACAACTGACTGTAACTTTCTCCTTACTCAGCCTGATGAGAAGGACATCAGTGTGTCTCATGATGGAGTCTCCAACAACTAGAATGTTGGATTGTGTGGTGACTTGCCTTATGGGCTTAGAGGTAAAGGCTCCATGAGATGTAGCTGTATGTGTTGATGTGGGTGCTGTTATGAAAGGGAGCATTTGGGGCTGCTGAAGGTATTTCTTATCTGTACTTTGTCTAGGAGGTCTTTGTGGTGTTGGTGCATAGGTTCATATGAGGTTACTGAATATATTAAAGATCAGAGCTACCATTAAGGCAAACAAATGGCAGGCTGGAATAATAGAAGTGTATTTTCTTTGTTACCTTTTAGCAAAACCCAGCCAGAGCCAACAAGGTGAATTTGTTCAATGAATGACCTCTCCCTTATACCACAAAGGAGGTAATGGCATACCCAATGACAGTTGACTACTAGGACATTTTGTACTTCATTATAGCATAATAGCAACTCTGCTTACAGACCTTACTACATAAGAAAGGCACTAGGGCACTGATCTGTGATCAGGCATTTCAGAAACTCAAGGAATTCTCAAGTGGATTCTCTGCACTAGCCATTCCTGGTTTGAATCAGAAATGTATTGTCTACATAGATGTTTCAAACTATGGTCTGAGAATTGCATTTAACTAGGTTTCTTTACAGGGAGAAGAGCATCTGATAGTGTATCTCAGACATAGATTTTGGCCAAGGCAGGAATCATATGTTATACAAGTTTTGAGATAATCTGGGCTCTCTACAAACTTAATTCATGCCAGTATGTACACAAATCCCTTTGGTGGTTATACAGGGTTAATATTAAATCAGCTACACAGGAACCTGGGATTGCAGTCCTATATTATGAAAAATAAAAAAAGGAGTGAAACAAGTAATGCAAGCATAGATGGTCTGTGTTGTATAACTAAAGGGGATTCATTCACATTATATTCATACTAAGTCTCTTTGTGGGAACTCTGACTCAAGAAATATCACTTGAGGTTTGGAAGGAGAAGAAATGTGAGAAGTTGTACAAAATAAGAAATTTAGCAAGGATTAGAAAATTGACCAATATGTATAAAACCTGAAAACCTGAAATGTTATTTTCTGTAAAAATGCAACAAATGGGACATATTTGAAAAAAACTGTGGGTGCATGAAAACATAAATGTAAAATGTAAAGAAAGTGTACTGCAACTGCAATTTGTTATGTGGCAATGTCAAGCAGACATATACAGACAGTGTTTTTAGATGTCTGAAGTATTGGATGGTTTCTTTCTTTAAGTAACAAAAAAAAAACAAAAAACAAAAAAACATGGGGAGTAGATCTAGCGAGCAATGGCATAAGTAGGGTTCACCATGGCTGCAGCACAAAAACACTTCATTAGTCTTTAGGAACCCTTGTTTAGTTACACAAATGTGAAAAATGATTGAAAAACGACATATTCAGAGGCTGCATCTTGTATTTCTGAGACTTACAGCTTATTTAAGTTATCAGTATCTGTTTAATAAGGATCTCCTATGTAGGCAGCATGGCAGAGAACAACATGGGCTATAGTGGAAGACAAATCTGTCACCAAGGATTAACAGCTTAATAGATCCCGTTGCAAAATCTTGAAAGATGCTGTATCCCTAAAGCCAAGTCCTTACTTCACCAGCAGTCAGAACTGCAGTAAGTATCACATTCTTGAAATCAATATTCAACACATAAAGCTCTCAGCTGCAGGAATACACTGGAAATGTGCACACACATGGGCATCTTATTGAGGATCTACTGTCCAGAGCCAAGGACCTGTAAATAAGAAACTGCGGAAAAATATATATATATGGCTGGACTACCTGAGCATCTAGGCAATCCTGATTGGTGACTGTTTCTGGTGGATCATATCCTGATTGTTGACTGTTTCTGGTGGATCATCTTATAAAGGCACAAAACTTGGACTTTACACACCCTCTAGTCACAGAGAGAATTACACAGTGTGCTACACCCCAAGGGACTTCCAAACATTGCTCTGAGACTAACTATTCTTAAGCCCTTTAAGTGCCAAGGCAAAGAGTAAATTTTGCAAGTTGCTAAAGAGGGGCAGCCTTTTCTTTTTTTGTGGTCACAATGTGTGTTTGTTTTAGGATATTGCCTTAACATCAGTAAAACAGAGTCATTCCTTTGTTACAGTAAAAGCCTCATGCTATAAAAATAACCTGCCATCCTTTCACAGGTTTTTCACCATTTGAGATGCTGTGTAGTAATAGGGTGAGGGGGCTCTAGATTTTATCTGTAATGAGTCAGAAGATAAATGTTATTCCCACAAGAAATCTAAGTATATGATGTCCTAAATTTAAGGGCAAGGCATAAGGAGCTCACAGTGTTGGCAAGTAACACAAATCCAGCAGCAGCAAAAGTTCTAATATGACTAGGAGGCCTACAGCCTGAGAATATACTTTTGGACAAAATGTGGTGTAGCGTATTCCTTATCCCTGTTTGACATAATAAGGAAAATATTTTTCAAGTAGCTAAAAAGGGCTAACCCTTTCTTCTGTGTGGTCAAAAGGTGTGCTTGTTTTAGGATTTTGCAAAACATATGCATTCTTCTTACATGAGTCTGCTTTTAAATTTGTGCAATGCAGTTTTGGGGTTGACTCTATTTTGACTGAGACTGCCAAACCAGTACCCATATACAACAAGAACCTTAGCAAACATGGGAGAGACTGAAGGGGATTTATGGTCTCGAGTAGTTTGCTGTGGAACTGGTGTCTTTTTCTTCTGTAGATGTCAGAACTCCTACAATAGCCAAAAACTGGAGACAAGTCAGTTAAGGAGTGAGGCACACAAAAGGAAAACCAAAATGAAGGTCCTACTGAATGAAATTATAAGCCCAAACTAACTTTGGGCATTAACATCACAGTATAAGGCTGATGATACAGAGATCCATCCCACAAACCTCATGAATAACTCAGACGACATTTGCAAAGTGAAATGAGGGAGAGAAGAACCTTTCTCAGATGCATTGCCTGCAGAAAGGATAAAAAGTTTATGGGGCTGTTATCAAAAGGAAAGAAAGAAAGCCAAATAGCACCTGTAAAGAAAAGGACAAAAAGACTGGATTGTACTACATATTTGTGTTTGGAATATGCATGTGTTTGTAGCTGGGCTGATGCTGAACTACGAGTATTGCTTCTCACTTATTGCAAGTGCAGAGAGTATTGTGAGTGGCACTGATATCTCATCAGAGTTGTTAACTGAGCTCTGTTAGTGGTTTCACGGGCTTTATGGTTACTTAGCAACTTTGACCTAATATCACATAACTGTTTATTATTGTTTTGAATAGGATGGTACATTGAGTCCCTATAAAAGTAGCAAGATTTCATTCATCCTGCAAGTGCAAAGCTATTAACTACAACTACAACCACCCTGCTATGGCCACTCAAAGTGCTCAGCGCTTCTCCAACCTAACAACACTCTAAGCAAACAGCTGCAATAATACCTTTATCTTTAACCCGACCGGTGGATACATTGTTATATGAAAAGCGCAGTCCGGGTCTGAACTGTCTGCGAACATAAATAGCTAAAGTTAACTTTGTACCTAACACCACTCTAAGCAAACAGCTGCAATAACACTTTTATCAGTAACCTGACCAGTTGATACATTGTGCAATCCAGGTCTGAACCATCTGTGAATATAAACATCTAAAGTTAACTTTTTGTATGTTTCTACCAGTTTGAACTAATATTCTTTATCCCCTGGAGATCACTCTGCTTTGGTTTGTAAGCAGCCCTCCCCCCACACTCACACTCACCTTCCATTTCTCTTTATTCCCTTCTGTGAGCAAATAGTATCCATAACTGACCAAATAGTGTGTGTGTTTGTTAATTTAATTGAGAGCACAGTAGCCTACAGATACAAGGATATGCTGTTTTCCACCTGATAAATAATTAAGAAATGACCTACAGCTTCACAGCTTTGTGGTCAATTCTGATTGTTTTTCTTACACACGAACTTGCCTTTATTTGGATCTTGGCTTGTCCCCACTCCGTTTGCCCTCACTCCACTTGGGGTCACTCCACACCCTACCCTGCCCCCATATCCCATCCACCCCAGATACCTGCAAGTTAAACATAACCAAACCACACCCATTGAGTTCAAATCACTCAGTCTGCTATACTAATTACAATTAACCCCTCCCATTACAAATTGCTAGCTATCTACAACACATTTGCACACACATAAAAGTGACTACCCAACAGAAACATACCCTGTAAACACTCCAAACATTTAATACATAACCCCTAACCTCAAATATGTGATATTGTAATATACTAATACCTTAACAAACAAGAATTTAACTTTCCTCAATACTTATAATTTTTCAAATAATTTATCAAACACAAATACTATCATGTTTGTACAGTCTTAGATTACCTTTATTCCTCAGAATTACAGCTAACCTCACACCACTTACCATTTCCAACTAGACAATCAGTATATAAAACAAGCAACAACTTTTAATAACCCTACTCTAACAACACCTAATAGCTTTTATGTGTCCCCATCATCGTTTATAACCACCCTCACAGACCTGAAACAACACCAAATACTCTTTACAAATGGTGTAATATTTATGCAAAGGAGAAAGCAAAACTAACCAATACAAAAAGAGCAGCACCAAATATATTTCAAGAGAAATACAGACAAAGGAATCCAGACATGGAAAATTTTACAATACAAAAAATAGGAAGACAAAAAGGAAAAGTAGAAAAGGAGATTAGTAATGGAGAAGTTAATGAAATAAAAACTGAGGTTATGGAGTACCTGCAAAGTGAAGGATTTAGTGTAGAAAATCTAATTCAGAAAGTACCACAATAGGATAGAGTAATGGATATCCAAATTAAGGGGAAACCAGTGGTACAGGAAGCAATTGGTCATGTGCCATATGAAGATAATTTGGAGCCTTCCACAGGAAACCAGTATAAATGTTCACTTGAATCTAGACAGCAAGGGATTGAACAGGAAACTGTGGAAATTCTGATGCAGTCAATGTTGACGAGTGATAGGCCAGTGAGCTCCCATATGATAGAGAAACTGATGGCACAGGATGAAATTGATGAGACTGTGTCACAGGAAGATGCTATAGAACTTTCTATAGAATGCCGGCAGGAATTGACAAACAAGGGATGTGCCCTCAGTTTAGAAGAAAATGAGCTAAGAGAAGAATTGCTTGATTTAATAGACATGGGCAGATATATCAAGATCAATGAAAGAAATAGACTGCAGAAGGTTAATAAAACCCAAAAAGTCAGAAGTCTGATAAAACAAATGAACACGGTAATTAGGACTGTTCATAGAGAACCATGCGATATATCAGAAGTAAACAGGATATATTACTGTGCAGCTAAATTAATAACTGATAATGTTCTACCACAAGAACACAGGGTAGTGAGGGAAAGAAAGGGGAGAAATTGAATACCATCATGGAAATATTGAATAAAGAAAATTATAAAGCAATTAAGACAGGAAATGTCACTGTTAGAAGACTATAGAAGAGAGAACAGATCAACAAAAATACTAAGAAAGACAGATATGATAAAAGCAATGTGCAATATTAGAACAGATCAGGATCTATCATGCACTATCACAAATAAACAAAATTTCAGCACAGGTGGAAAAACTTAAACATAAAGGAAAAGTGCAAAATAAGAAATTTATTGATGACCCAAAAAGGTTTATAGAGAACTGGGAAATAAGGTAAAAGGAATTGAAAGACTGCCAAAAAAAGAAGAAATAGATACATTTTAGAGAAGCATCTATGAAGATCCTGTGGAACATAACAAAGATGCAAATTGGATAGAAAAAGTAAAAGAAAGAATAAGAAGTTTAAAGGTACAGGATATAAAATGGGATGAAGTAACAGCTAGAGGGATTGAAACAAAGTTAATAAAAGCCTCTAATTGGAAAACCCCAGGCCCAGATGCAGTACCTAACTTCTGGTTAAAAGTATTAACATCTTTGCATGAAGATTTAGCCATGAGTAAAAATTATTTATATGCACACCTAGAACAGACATCAACCTGGCTAACAACAGGAAAAACAATGCTCCTACTTAAGAGTGAACCCTGCAAGCTACCCTAAAAATTATAGACCAATAACTTTCCTTCCGACGATGTATAAACTAAACATGGGAATTCATGCTGACAGAGTTTATAGTCATTTAGAAGAAAACTCAATTATGGTAGTAGAACAAAAGGGCAATACAATAAAGTTATATGGAACAAGGGATCATTTATTGTTAAATAAAGTCATATTGGAGAACTGTAAAAGGGGAAGAATCTAAGTATGGCATGGATTGATTACAAGAAAAGCATTTGATAGTATCCCTCATTCATGGATAAAAGAGTGCTTAAAATGTATAAGATAAATCCCACACTGATTGATTACATTACAGTGACCATGAAACAGTGACAGACCATTTTGCAATTAAGCCATAATAGAGGACAAAGTGTTATCCCAGGGATAAAAATTCAAAGACTCTGTCACCATTGCTATTCTGCCTTGCCCTTAATCCATTAAGCTGTTTACTCAACAGCTTAGGCCATGGCTATAATCTGGCTCCTAGAAAACAACAAAGTGTTAAGACTTCTCACCTTCTCTTTGTCAATGATTTAAAACTGTATAGCTCATCAGATGAGGAACTGAAAGCATAACTGCAAGTTGTCAAAATTTTTCAGATGATATAAGAATGTCATTTGGTCTTGATAAATGTGCAAAAGCAACTTCAACTCCAGGAAAATATCAGTTTAGGACAAGAGTATGATATAAAAGAACTTGAGCAAGAAGGAGTGTATAAATATTTGGGAATTGATGAAGGATCAACAATAAAACACAAACAAATGTGAATAAAACTTAGTAAAGACTACTTCAGAAGACTTAAATTAATCTTAAAAACAGCACTGACATCTAGGAACAAAATTCAGTCTATAAACCAATTTGTAAACAAATAAAAAAACACTTCCAACAAGTAAAAATCAAGAAAAACCTCACAGCTGAAGTCCACGTAGATATTTTACTGCATAAAAATAATGAAAACACAACAAATGTGTTGGATAGATTAGATAGGAAAACAAGAAAGATGCTTCATGCTCACCAAATGATTTATAAAAATCAGTGCATACCAAGATTATATATTCCCCATTCTGAAGGAGGGATTGACCTCCTTGAAATTGATTATATGTACAGCTCTGCAATTGTGGGACTCCACACATATCTGCTGACCTCACAAGACCCAAACATAGTGAAAGTTTTGAAACATGAGGAGAATAAATCTAAAATTACTTCTCTTCTTAATCTAGCAGAAGCTTATCAGCGTCAAGCAGGAATGGAAATCAAACCAGAAGTAGATAAAAATCAGGCAGCAACTGAATGTGCCAAAAAACAAAAGAAAGAATATAAGGTGAAGGATCAGATGAGAAGGCAAGAAATGCGGAAAAAGGATAAATATAGTTGCAAGTATAGAAAACATCTGGAAGAACCTCATGTTGATCAGGAATGAACTCAGGAATAGTTAAGGAGAGGCAAATTCAAACCAAGAGATGAAAGGTTAATATTGATGGCCCAAGACAGTGGGCTGCATACACGTTGGTTTATAAAGTCCATTGAACATGTGGGAGAAACAGACAATGAAGGTTTTGTAAAACCGAATTGAAAACAGTAGCACACCTCATTGCTGGCTGCGGCATACTAATGGCAGAAGGACTGAATACTGAAAGGCATAATAATGCGGCAAGACTGTTGCACTGGGGATTGTGTAAACGTTATGGTATTGAAGTGGTCAAAAAACACTGGAAACATGAGCCACAAAGCATCATAGAAAATGAGGAAGTCTGCATCACTTGGGATCATCCATTACTAACAGTTCAAAACATAGAAGCTAGAAAACCGGATATAGTGGTCCAAGAAAAGAAGACAAGAGTAGCATTGATCATTGAAATTGCCACACCCATTGACTACAGTGTCTTGCATACAGAGAGACACAAAGTCATAAAATATCAGGATCTGCAGGCAGAAACAAGGGCAATGTAGTAGAAAGATACCCAGACAGTCCCAATAGTAGTAAGAGCAATGAGTCTTATAAAACATAATTTACAATCGTACTTAGGTATGTTACCAATTCATGTAACTCCATATGAACTGCAGAAGGAGTCATTACTGGGCACATTGCGGGTGCTGCGAAGAGCACTACTGGCTGACATAAACGATTGAAACAATACTAATTTCATAAACTTTAATCGTACTTTGACTTAGGAATGGGGACCATTCCCATCATGGTATTAGAAACCCAAAAGACTTGGAAAAATTAAAAAAGCACAAAAGCCTCCATAATATTTCCTTTAAAACTCACAAAAGACTATTCAAACTTTTTCAGTTGCTCAGTCACATAGCAGCCAAACTTATGTTTAGTGGTGATATCCACCCAAACCCAGGCCCCGAACGCATGATCTCATTAAACTCCCCAATGCAAATCAAACTACTACTCCACATAAAAGCTCTGAACTACTACTATTAAACCTAAGTCTTGGAAGTATGCTGAATGAAATACATGAACTCTATGTGACTCCCTTTACAACCCAGATATCACCATCCTTACTGAAACCTGGTTGAAACTACATATACCAGACATAGAAATAATCCCACCTGGTTACAATATTCTAACAGCCGATAGAATAAAAAAGAAGGGAGGTAGTGTGGCAATTCTCTTTAAGAACACGCTCAACTTACAAGCTGTAAACATAAGTATTATTAATATTACTAATGCAGAGCTACTCATAGCCAGATTATATATATATATATATATATATATATATATATATATATATATATATATATATATGGGATCACTACGAAATATCGAACGCCCAAAATCCTGACGCTGAAAACACAGAGACCAGATGACCGATACCCTGCATTACCGAAAGACCAGAAGCGCGAAATGCAAAATCCCGATTTTAAGGGATTTTGCGTTAGCGCTTCTGGTGTTGCGGTTCAGGTAAGTATGTGTGTGTAAGTGTGTTTGTAAGAGGTGTAGTGTGTGTAAGTGTGTGTTGTGACTGTGGTGTGTGTGTGTGTGTGTGTGTGTGTGTGTGTGTGTGTGTGTGTGTGTGTGTGTGTGTGTGTGTGTGAGGGACTGTAATGTGTGGGTGTGAGCTTGCCTTGTGTGTCTGTGCGATCTCGGAGTTAGAATATTAAAGTAGGGGGGTGTGGGGGGTGCAGCCCCCCACATGGGGTGTGCAGGGGGGCTTACCCCCCTGCCTATGTCTTGTGTAGGATGCATTGTTTGGTTGTGGGGGGAAGGTGTGTGTGCTGTTTGGTTGTGTAACTTTTGCGATTTTGAATTTCGCGGTTCTAAATATTCGGTATTGTGGGGTTTCGGGCATATGGTCTTTGTGTTTTAAGCATCGGGATTTTGGGCGTTCGATATTTAGTAGTGATTATATATATATATAATAGCCATCTACATTCCTCCAGAAAAAAATTCCAGTACAATCAAAATCATTCTCCAAAATATCACAAAAGCCATATCACAGGAAACCATTATTGCAGGAGACCTTAACACAGACTGGATGACATGCAACTCTAAAAATCCTCATAACTATCTAAACTTCCAAGGTTTCACTCAAGTGATTTCTCACACAACTAGAATTGACAAGAAAACAGATAAAGAATCTCTTTTGGACTGGTTCTTAATTAATAAACCACAGTATTACCAAATAGCAGGGTGTCTCCCAGATCACTTAAGTGATTACTTGGGAACCTACTTACTGAGAAATCACAGTAACCCTACTAAACTAATCAAATTTTGCCAAATTCGTAACAAGAAAAATCTTAACTTACAGATTCTACTTAATATTCTTGAAAAAACAGACTGGACTCCACTTAAGCAACTGCCCTTAGAGGCTGCTGTGCAACACTTCAATGACACCTTCCTTACTACTCTAAACAGACTTGCACCTCCAAGAACAAGTCATCTCAAAGCCAACTACACACCATGGTTAACCCATGAGACTCGTACCCTCCTAAAACAAAGGGACAAAGCATGGCAAACTTGGGCTAAAAATAAATCCCTCCAAAAACATTTAGTTTACCAGCAACATAGAAACAGTGACAAACACCAAATTAAACTAGACAAACAACACTACTATTCTAATTTACAATGAAAGTACAGAATGAATCCACAAAAGTTATGGAACACAATCAATAACATATTTCATCCTGACCAAGCCACACCCCCCCCCCCCCAACTTTCCTGATAACAAACACAATATTACTGAACAATTTAACATATTCTTCACTGGAAGTGTTTTAGCACTGACTAGGAATAGCAAGTCTCCCACTAAGCCAACACCCAACAATCCAAGCAATATTATAGATGCATTCTCATTTCAGACAGTCCCAAAACAAACTATTGCAAAACTATTAAGGAAGTTGAAACCCACTTCACTGGCACCAGGTAACTTGCCAGCAGTATATCTAAAATTAACAGCCTTCCCTATGTCAATACTTATAAGCCACTCTATAATAGAACAGTATGTCCCATCTATCTGGAAAATTGCATATATTACACCATTACACAAAGGAGGTAATTCAACAGAACTACCATCTACCGGCCCATTGCTATACTTTTGCCACTTTCTAAAATTCTGAAAAGATGTATCCACTTTCAACTTCCTAAACACCGTCTAAACAATAATCTCCTTTCATCATCACAGCATGGATTCTGACCACATCATAGCACTACTACTACAACTCTTCTACGTTTCCATTAATAATATAAGTAAATTCAGAGATAATGGCAAAAAAGTGTCTTCAGTCTTTTTGGACATGCCTAAAGCATTTGGTACAGTTTCCCATCCATCAACCCTGACGCTGTTAACTGGTTTCAAAGTTGTCTATCTAGCCTCCAGAAAGCTGTGAAATGGAAGCAAGATCTATCCCCACTCCTTCCTGTTACATCAGGGTTCAATCCTAGGGCCCCACCTCTTCAGCATATTCATAAATGATCTTAATACTGCCTCCTCTCAAGCATCTATCATACAATATGCAGATGATTCAACCCTCATATGTGCAGCATCCACAATAACTCAGCTTCTTACAGTCACACAAAAAGCCTTCTCTGATATTGAAATGTGGCTAGCAAACTCACAACTCATTCTCAACCCTAATAAAACTAAACTTATGATCTTTCATCCATCTAAACCTACTAACCTCCCATCTAACTTTTATATCACTGCCAGTAATAATACTAGAATTTTCCCAGATTCCCAAACAAAACTATTAGGCATCATAATCGACAACTGACTAAAATCTGACATACACATTTCTAACATAATCTAAAAGGTTCACAAGAAAATTTGAACAATGTATAGAAACAAAAATATTCTTAACAGACCCTGCAAGAATAACCATAGCTAGAACCCACCTTCTCCCTTCACTCTTACATGCATCCCCCATACTTACCAACCTCAAAAAGTCAGAACTAATTAAATTATTATCATGTATTAATAAGATTGCCAAATTTGCAACAGATTCCACACATTCAAACCATCACCGTCAATGCCTAAAAAATCTGTCTTGGTTGGAAGTACCTCATATTATGAACTATAACCAGTTAATAATGGCTCACAAAATAATGCACAATCCTGGCAACGTATCTTCCCTTAAAAATCGTCTACAACCCTACTCTAACATTCGTACTCTTCGATCATGTAACAAAGACTTACTTCAAGTAACCAAAGTATCCAATACAGCAGGCAACTCTCTTTACTCTAACTTTGTTGCTAAAAATTGGAATACCCTTCCACATAGTATTATCTATAAGCAATCTTAATAATTTCAAAATATCTCTCAAAAGACACTTATTTGAATCCTGGCTTTGCACATGTAACACTCCAGGTTAATTATTAACTTAGCACTACATATACAATTTGGCTGTACGTACTAACTCTGTTAACATATCCTTTCTAACAACACTACTTCTCTATACGTAGTTACATCCCTAGCTGCAACTCTCATCATGGAAGTATTACTAACAATGTGCTACTTTGTCTAAGTGATTCTCCCTGCTTAATTTCCTAATTAATGCTATGTTCCTCCACATATATAAATTCTACCATATATTTCTCTGTATTTAAATGTTTAAAGTATTGTTTTATTTAATACTATGTATATATTTTTGTTTTTACATTTTTTCTTGTAAATGTGTTAACACTCATTGTTTTGTCAGTTTTGTTTATAATTTTCTATTACTTGTTATGATAATTTGTATGTAAACTTCGACTGGAGCTTTTCTCCCCAGGCCTCCACTGAAAATGGGCACTGTCCCAGTCTCACCATCCTGGTAAACAAATGTAAAATAAATAAATTAATTAATTAATAGCAATGGTTAAAATTGTTAACCATATGTTTGCAGAAGGGCACAATAGCAAAAAAAAAAAAAAAAAAGAAAAGAAATATTATGGGATGCTATTTTTATAGCAGGTTTACAGAACAGTGAAGGCTAGAATGACCATTAGTGCAACGCTAAGGTGGAAATTGTTGGATAAGTAGTATGATGATGGTGTGTCAATAGGAGGTACTGCTAGCCATGCCAGTAGAAGTAGGGCAGTGGATGTGTAACATATGCCAGCACAGCTAGCTGTAATTTTATAAAGAATTATATGTTATTTGTGATTCAAACTGATTTGTACAGATGCCTGTGTTTAAAAATGTATTTGTAAAGTTTCTGTCTTAAAATATATCAATAGTGTTTCCTGCTGGACAGAAAAGAAACGTACAGGCATTATTGTAACTGTTAAAATGTATACATTGTAACAGCATATACTGAAAGAGAAGAGGTTAAACCACCTGACTTTGAAAAATTTTCTTGAAATCAAATTACTTTATGGGTTAAGCCGTAAAGATGTTATCCCACAGTTTTGAAGGGAGCCAGAGGCGCAATGTCTGTGCTAGAGTATAGCTTGTAGCTCCTGTAGGAAGAGTGGAATGGTTTTATTGTTTTATGCCTTCCAGATGCTGCAACAAATCTTAGAAAAGCTCCAGATATGTATGGTAACACATAGGTGCTAAAACACTAGCAGCTTCTAGTGTTGATAATAGTGCGGGAACCAGACGTCAGATGATCAGATGGATGTGAAGTAATTCAGTACAGAAATAATGTTTTAAAATTAAAAAGACTGAAGTCTCAGGGGCAGTCTGTTCTTGGCAACCTGACTAGAAAGACCCTCATCCATACCATCTTGCCTTGCAGTAGTAAGTAACTTCACTAGGGAACAGTAATTCTTTTAGTCAATCAAGAACTGATAGTGAGATTAGCTAAATACTGTTTTTCTGTGTCTGTATGAAATTTTCCATCAGTGTTATTTTTAATATTTTCTGTGGTTGAAACTGTAAGTTTTGAGAGTATTTGCATATCTTTATTTGGTGATAACTCTGGCCACTCCTGAAAGCCTTGCTGTTTGTTCAACATCTCATTACCATCTCTATTAATACTAATTTTTCTCAGTATAATTGGGGACCCTTGCAAGAGCCATAGGTATATGGCTTTGTAGTGCCTGGTGGCAATGATAATTACCTTATAGTCTGGGTAGAAAGGGACATAGCGAGCAAATCTGTGCCAGCCTTCCCCAGGTGTGTGTGTGTGTGTGTGTGTGTCTGCAAATCATATCTTAAAGTGCATGTGTGTCAGCTATTTGGAGCAGGGACAGAAAGCACTAGTTTCACAGAGAGAGTGGTAGAGGACTTGGCTTGGTTACTCAGCTGTGGACTTAACTCTGAAGCTATGCCAGTGGGGAGTCTTATTGGGGACCTGGAGGGAGACAGATAGAGAAATCCAGACACTGGGCTGACTGTGTTCTCTGTGAGTTTTTAGGGAAATTGTGCTTGATGCAGAGAGGTCTGCATCTGGAAATACTGAGTGTATCCATTTGTATACCAAGTGAACATCCCTCTCCAGTGTCAGTGGTGTGGATTCAGGCTCCTTGATTACTTGCAAGAGTGGAGACATCCAGATGAGTTAAGGGAGGTATAAATTAAGTATTCATACATAGAAAAGTCTGCTACCAATTTATGTACTCATTTTAGAATGTATTTAGTAAAGGTTGCTACCATAATATCCATGTTAAGCTTCTGGCATAAAGGATAGTACAAATTAAGAAACAGGGAACAATTTCTTCTATTATGTCTAGCAATGCGGGCAAGGAGTTTAGAGCTACAAAAGTTGTTAAGGCTGAATTTGTAAACACCTATAATAGTCTATATACAGACATTATTTTAAATGAAAGGAAGGGGATGAAGCTGTTGACCTCTTTCCTAACAGACAGAAGTTGCCACATATTTCTAATGAACAGGAAAGGTGGTCTGAAGTAACCCATTACCAGACAGGCAGTACAAAAGATGTTAACAAACATTCCTAGGGGTAAAACTCTGGGACTGTATGGGGTCAATGCTGAAATTCTTCATTTTCTTACATAAAACTGTTTAGGTCACCTGCTATTTCTCTTCAAAACATTTCAAGTGAAGAAATGTGCAAACCTCCAGCCATCATTTTGGTGCTACCAAAACAGAGAATGGTCTCTACAAAGTGGTTAATTTTAACTCAATTTCCCTGATAAATTTGGGTTTTAATAGTTATGCTAAGAGTAATTTCTGCTAGAGTTAAGCATTTTCTGCCTTCACTAATATTATCCCCACAAATGGGGTTTGTCAACAGTCAATCAAGTTCAGATCATATAAAGATGCTTAAAGTTAACACAGAGATGATACAGAGGATTCCTGAACATGTGATAGATTTAGAAACAGGTTTTGTAAAGCTTTTGATTTTATAAAGTGGAATTTTATTTAGAAAGCTATGGACATGTGGGCTTCCCTTGTTTCCTTTTATAAATGGGCCAAGCTTTGCATTGCTGAACATTAGCCTAGGACCTTACAAATGGCTTTATCTTTCCCTATTTCAGCCTATAGAAAGGAAAAAGACAGGGATGCCCACCATCCACCACATTGCTTCTGTTAGCTATCTAGATCCTAAACTGGGTTTTAAGTTTATCATCCATAATATCTGGTTAGCAGGTATATGGAATAGAAGTTAAAGACAGACTTTTTGCCAATGTGTATCTCATTGTTTCTCAATATTTAATAAGGGATGTTAGGAATAAATTAGAATTGTTTTCCCATTATGCCTCAGAATAAGCACTTTCACTGAATGCATGTAAAGCATAAGTGTTTCTGGCTAACCCCACTGCACAAAGTTTCAACTTTAGGGATCATTATCACATTTAAACCTATCGCCTCATAGCAAGACGTTGTTGCGTTCAGTTCTCAGCTAGAGCGTCTTCCGTGTGGAGGCATGCATGAATGGGCATGCCTTTGTTGGAGGTTGTGCATCAGGGCTGGTAACTCGGCACGTAAAAATCCACTACCAAACATTAGCGGATCGGAGTTCCGCTGTGGCGACCCCTAACCGAAAGACACAACAACAACATCACATTTAAACCTAGCAAAGCAACTCCTAAATATCTCAGGACTCTGTCACATTCAAACCCTTTCACAATGCTAGATGTAAATCTTAGAGTCATGACACAAAGCATTTGTGAGGTATCCCAGCTGTACAATACTGGTCTTTTCTTGCTGCATATGATAGCCACTATAAAGATGCTATTTCCCTACAGCTGTATTATGTATTGCATTATATAATGATACCCATTTGTGAACCAGGTAAGCTTGATGGACACACAAACCCTTCTCAGGGTCAAACCAGGAGCAATGTTTGGTTAGGTACTTTGCTCAAGGTCACACAGCAGGCAAATGAGAGCTGAGGGAGTCAAATATTGCATCACATAAACTATTGGTCACAGCCGAAACCCTCTGCTCCAACAGCCAGATCTGTGGATGACAGGTTCCCCCAGATAACACTTGGTTAAAAAAGTTAATTAATGTAACTGCTATCATCTTGAAACATCATAGAAACAGGGTTCCCACTCATTGTCTACAGTCAAATGAGGGCTGCTAGGCTAGGAATTTCAGACTGGTATAAATACGGCTAAGCATTCATAATCAATTCAGTTATGTCTCACCAACTATAAAGATTAGCTGATATAGACACATATAGAATAAAAACACTGGTGTTGCCATCCCATGTGCTTTAAGCTTGTTTAAAATGATGTTCTTGCTTCAACTTTAAATATGGAATGACCTTTAGGTCAGACGATTGTTCAGGCTCGGCTGTCTTTTTTTGTGGATGTTCAGCTTTTACAATAGATTGAGTGCCTGTGGCAGATCCTTAGATGACAAGAAGGGCATATTGTGGTTAGCTGATTTATGCTAGAAGGAAAATTGTACACCAGTCCTGGTCTACTTTCAGTTTTCACCATGTAACTATGACTTAGCTCTGGGTATTAGAAATGGGTACGATTTTGTTACTTAAAGGCAAAGAACCATTGTCATTTCTTCCTATCAGGTTAAATGAACTTAATGTTAGTGCCTTGATTAATGTAACTAATGCATATATCACCATTCTTATGACTCTTTTTGGCAGGCATCATCCAAGACCAAGTCTGAGTGTGAAACATTTTGTTAAGCAGTTATCTGCTGGGAGTAAAAAGTTGCCTGGCAAAGGCGATTCACCCATATTACCACACTAAGATGCCATGATTATCCATGTGAAATAATGATCTTGATTGATCATAAAAGATAATGGGCACCAACCTGTAGTGTGGAAAAAAGTATTAATCCAGTGCTATTTATTCAAAATGTGAGGAACAAAATGCAAGGCTTTATTGCAAATTATGGAGTTGTGTGTATTCTGGGCAAAGGAGTTCTTTTTGAATGTTTTAATCAAAAATGCTCATTGATAATCTATTATATAACATCATTTATTTCATTAAATGCTACCACTAATCTCAGCTATCATGGATGATCAAAGTAAAACTTTGTATTTATACTAAGCAACAGGTTTTCAGCCATTTTCTACATCCCACTGAAAACGACCAGAGCAGCTAACCAAGAAGAGACTATTGTCCTAGCATTTCTGCTGGACCTGTTGACTGTTTGCCTAATCCATCAGAAGTCTACTTCAACACAAGTTTGGCACCCTCCCTGACCATTTGCTCGTATCATATCTATATCTATTATTCAAGTACAATGGGCAAAAGTTTGCTTTCTTTTTCATTAGCACAGTCTATGAAATACACCATAATTTGCATATATTCAGACTGTTTTCACAATGTACTTCTGACAGGCAGTGCATTGGTTTGATTACTTCAGTAATAGCTGTAGACAGTACAATATGGTATAATCAAGTTCACTTTGTTAATAGTTGATAGAGATCTCAGAATGCCTTTTATGAAATGGATAGTTCCTTGAAACTGTGGAGAAGAAGGGTGATGCATCTCTTTAATAGAGATGATTGCCTTTCCTTTTCTGTAGAGGTCTTTAATATTATCATCAGCTTTTTGGAAAGCAGCAAATCATAGGTAATTGAGGCATCTATAAAGTTTGCTCTAATGTCTTTAGGTATGTCCCTTTTTGAGCCATTAATGCCTTCTTATAACTATTCATGTAATACAGGTACTAGGAAGAAGTGGAAGGGTAAATCAAGAATCAGACACTAAATTTGAAATATTGTAATTTCTTATATTTAACTAAATTATAGTCAAACAATTTTAAATTCTTATTACTATCACTTCCATTGGCCTATCCTCCTAAATTTAAATCATCAGAACGGTTCATACATTCCAGATGCTTCTTCAGCCACTCCTGTAATACTGGAACACCAGTAAGCCCTATGGAAGACTGCAATAGTGTGGAAGAGTCACCTGGTCCACTAGTGCCTTCATTAATATCATTGGCACTGTTCGGGTGAATGTCTGCTCGCACATGATTTGTTTGGGACACATGAGAGGCAGTAGAACAAAAATGCTTATTTCCATTGTCCACGAAAGTATCCTGCCTCATATTCCATAAATTAACAACAGTTCTTGAAGCTGGTAAAAAGGAAGGAGAAATTCTGTGTGATAAATCATCCACCCATTGGGACAATTGCTGCACAAGTAAAGTAAGATTGCTGAATATTGTATTTAAACTCGGCGCTTCATGTGAAAATAGCAAAGGAGTGCCCTGTTCTAGCCTCACCACCAACTCCATGACAAACTGACTAAATGCCAAAAAACCCCACAAAAACTAGTAATACAAGTACTAGGAAGAGGCGGAAGGGTAAATTAAGAATCAGACAATAAATTTTAAAAGTTGTAATTTCTTATATTTAATTAATTTATGGTCAAACAGTTTCAAATTTTTATTAATATCACTTCCATTGGCTGATGCTCCTAAACTTAAATCATCAGAACTAGTCATACCTTCCAGATGCTTGTTCAGTACTCCTGCAATACTGGAACACTAATAAGCCCTATGGAAGACTGTGATAATGGGAAAGAGTCACCCAGTCCACTAGTGCCTAAATTAATATCATTGGCACTGTTCGGATGAATGTCTGCTCGCATATGATTTGTTTGAGACACATGAGAGGAAGTAGAACAAAAACACTGATTTCCAAATTCCACAAAAACAACAGTTCCTGAAGCTGGTAAAAAGGATGGAGAAATTCTGAGTGATAAATCATCCATCCAAGAATATTCCCAAGAAAATGTAGATCAAAGATAAATGGGGAAGCTAGTCATAGCTTTATTTCTCTATGCCAATAGAGCTAGCTAGACCCTTTGGTGAGTTGGTTGTGATCCCTATATTTGGAAGCTGGCAAATTGGAGGCATCATTTTCTGACGAAGCAATAGAAAAACTTAACATTTCTTAAGTCATTTATTTCATTCCATTCATAGAAATTTCCTGTAATGTATCCAATCTCTGTATGACTTCATGTTTTCTGTCAACCTCTTTCTCGCACTTTTTTCTAGTTCTGCTCGTATGAAAGAGTTTGTATGATTATCAACATATTTCAAATCTTTCTCAGCTATGTAAGCAAATAATGTTCTGCATTATCTTAATTTTGTAGCTAACTTCTATAATATGTTACAAGATTCAGAATATTCTTTAGCAAACAACTCTGAATCTAATAATATTTAAAGGTATTTACGGTTTATAAAACATTTTTTATCTGAGGAAATAACACATAACCTTGCTTTCTGCAAAATCATAAAGATTTATTCAGGTTTCTTTTCCAAGTCTGATGAAAAAACGATGGATAAAAAAATAGTGTAAGCTACTGTGCAGATGAAAAAACTTGGGAGTGAGCATGGACCTTGTGGTATTAACATATGAAGAATACTGAATGGAAAAAAAGCTTGTGGCCAGACTGGTTAGATATAACTGCCTCACATATGTTGTTATATTCACCAGTGTTGGTTCTCATGAAGAGCAATTGGACAGCTGAGTAAAATCTAATAAAGCAAAAAGGAAAAGAAAAATGTAAACCCATCATGTTATGGTTTACTGTTGCAGTGACCTTTTTCAATGTGTCTCTTCTTCTCATCAGGATGCACTTTATAGACCTAAATTCTAGAGTGAAAATGAAATATTGAAGACTTGTCAGCCCTTTTTCTAACTAAATGACATACCAAAAAACTACTATTACTCAGGTGGTCCTAAAACATTAGATACTGATGGATAAACAAATGTGATGAAACACATTTTAAAATATCAAGAGTCTGAAATATTGACTTTAATATATTCGCATATATGGATAGAACAGAGATTGTGTTGTAACTGTAATACTAGTCTAACCAGGTCATGCATATCAGTTTTCAAAATGGTAGCATTTCTCTTACCTTATGTCTTTTATGGAAAATTCTGTACTAAGAAAATATAAAATAATGTATACAAAAGCAATACACTTTAATTGTGATCTAACCTGTATGTCTTTACTCTGAGGGAACTCTACAGACAATAATGTTATGACATGACATGCACTTGTTTCATTAATAACTTCCTGATGTAGAACATGTTTTTTTTTTTTATTTATTATTTGTTTACCGGGAAAGTCCAACTTGGAATGAAGCCAATTTTCAGTAGAGGCCCTGGGAGAAATGTTCCAGATTTATGTCTTTACAACATGGGAGGAAACAGAAGCACCCAGAGGAAACCCACATGAACACTGAGAGGATATGCAGACTCCGCACAGAAGGAACCCTGGCCGAGAATTGAACTGGAGAACTTCTTGTTGTGAGGCGACGATGCTACTACTGCACCACTGCGCCATCCAAACCATATCATACCATACCAAGATGACCATATCATGGGACTGTTTACACTGGACATTTTGTCTTGCATTTGGAGCAGTTCTTGTAGCAGGCAATGCAACCTGGGAAATTTATCTCTTCAAGTCTTGTCTCTTCAAGTTCTGATAGTCCCTATTTTTATCCAAAAGGACTGAGTGTGACAATTTTGATTGCTCTCCTTTCTGAAACTTCAGCATATTTGTTCTCAGTAGATGTCTGCAATTTCTTTTATACAGCTTGCCACATTTCTCATCAAAGCATTTGTTATTAGTCTGGTTTTACTCTGGTTGCTTTACTGAATAATTCACCTTCAGCTGCAGAATTTCCCAAGACTTTTAAATTCTTATTTTGTCTTTAACTTGTACATCTGGTAGTCCTTTGGAGTATTGGAACCATGTATCATGGGAAATTCAAAAACACTCTGGGGGACCACCCCCATAAATAAACTATACCACAAAACAAAGAAACTCCTTAAATTATTTAGTAGATTCAATGACAATATTCTACTGGGTAGTAACAAACACAAAAAAAGAACACTCCAATAAAGAGCCCATGAACTCGGGTTGGCCTCTGAAGCCAAAGATAATTATAAATCCTTCTTTAGCTATGTCAGAAAACTAAAAAAAGAAAAAAAAAACAATATTGCCAATGTACTTGTAAACAAATTTTGTGTCTTCACCTTTGAGCCTTCTGTTCAAAGCCCCAAAATATCTGAATAACTTACTCCCCAAATTATCTGTAAAGATCATTTCCTGAAAGTACTAACCAAGTTCAAAAGTATTTCCTACATGGAAACTGATAATATACCTGGTTGCTTGGTTAACAGCATGAAGCATGGTCTTGCAGATTCATTTCTCTAACTGGTTAAATTTAGCTACTGGTTTTGTCCCTGATGAGTGGCTCACAGCAGTAGTGGTACCCCTCCATTAGGAGACTTTACAACTGATCCCTGTAATTACAAAATTATCAGCCTTAAAGCCTCATCTGAAAGCCATGGAATGTCTAAGTGGCCTCATAAAGTGTGATATCAAGAATCATGTTAGACTTGACTTCCAACAATTTGGTTTTGTGAAGGATACAGCCTCTCTGTTTAATCTGGCAAATTTCTTCAAATGGGTACAGAGGCTGTAGATTGTGGCCATACTCCACAGTATCTTGATCTGGCTAAGGCCTTTGATACCATTCCCCATGCTGCCTTAATATAAAGTAAATGTTGTAAAAAATGACCCATGTATGGTAAGATGGATAGCAAGATGTCTGAAAAGCAGAACCCACACCATGTGAGTTGCAGTTGCTTCATCTGAAAGTATGAACGTATGAAACTGACCAGAGATGTTCCTCAAGGTTAAGTGCTGGGACCTTTCCTTTCCTTTTTGGAATTTCTTTTTTAAATCTCCAGACAGCCAAGACCTCTGGTAAACTAAGTCTGCAGATAATTGCAAACTGAGGGTTGTTGTTAGTCACCATGTGAAATCCAAAGCTTCCACTTTAATAAAGAAAAATAAAACTGAATTTCTTCCCTTACTGATCGTATTTGCCCGAGTTACCTTTAACAAGAAAATCTTTTAGCAACTGTTTTTCAGATTCCATAATAATACATCTCTGAAATGGCTTTACTTTTTCTTCTGTCAATGATAATTGCAGTATTACCCAAAGAAGTTTTACGATGTACTCCTAACAGTTCTTTATGATTCTCTGGTAATGATGCTCTGCTCAGCATAATGCATTATAGTTACGTTCTTGTCTGGTCTTTGTTTCATCTTAAGATCATACTTTTGGAAATTGAACATCATCCTCTGCCATCTTGAACGTGTCTTATATAGCGACTTTCTTAATATGATTTACAAGAATCTGTGGACTTTGACTGCTTCTTTACAACAGATGTACTCATACAATTTACTACATTCATGTTTGACTGCATCTCCATTTCTAACAATTTCTTTTGTGCATCTATAAGTGTTCTTGACCTATAGGGACATGGCTCTTCTGTAGCAGGGTCACAACTGCTACTCCAGTTTAACCTCCGTTTGGTTGCAATAGAAGAAACGTATTACATAACTGAAATTTAATGCTGTAGTAACAGGTGTATTAAGTATTCCAGATCTCTTTCCCTGGTTGTATCGTCACTCACATGCTGCTTCCTGGTCTAACAGATTTCATAGAGACGCAATTATCACAGACATGCTGTGTAGAAACTTTGCAGGATACTGTATAATTCCTAGAAATCTCTGTAATGCCTGCATGTCTTCTGGGGCTGGTATTTGCACAATTGCTCTGATGTTTTCTGTATCAATTTTCAGTCCCTCTATCATAGAACACAATCCATTTGTTTCAGAAGTGTCACTCTTTTTCTTTACATTTGCTCTTACTTAACTTTAATACATGTTATGTTAATCTGTTTCGCAAATCTTTTTTTTTTGAAGAAGGTTCCCCTGCACCCTAGTAGCAGGAGTGTGCAGTAAGAACTTGTCTGATCAAAGACTGCTGGAACGGGCTCAGTTTTTAGCTTTTTATTGGTTAATTTGTTTAAATCAGTTTGCTCATTTGCTACTGTTATATTAAAAAAATAAAATACACTTTATGCATCACCGCTTAGCTAGGGTTAAATTATTCTTGGCGCCATAAAGTCTGCTCTTCAAATTTTCCGTTAGAACTAGCTAGTTTTTTTAGTTTTAGCACTCAAATCTGTTTCTTTGAGCTCAGCACTTGTTCAGAACTCATTGTAAGCACTAAATAAGCTACAAATTACTATAACAATCAACTTTCCTCACTTGTCTAGAGGAAAACAGTTTTTAGTACTTAATAAATAAGCACCTTCTCAAACATCTGTCCTATGCTGCCCGACTGAAAGAACTCCAGCCCCAGATTTGATGAATATGGAACCTATCCAGACATGTCTAAGGGTCAGCTCCCGGTGTTTTCTCCTGTCTACCTAATGAATCTGGGGGTTTATATCACAACATCGAATGACTAAAATAACGAAGCAAACAACATCGAACACAAAACATCAAATGGTAAGAAACCCGAAAGCACAAAATTTCAAAAACGGAATCTACGAAAAGTAACACTTGGCCATCTGCTTAGCCGTGCAACCTGAAACCTAACCATAACAAACAAAACACTCCTCCTTAACTGTCAAAACACAACCCAGCCACCTAATGCAAGTATCCTACAAACATATACATGAAGTACTCGACTGCGCTCAATGGGAAAGACACAAACAAGCTACAAACTATTTCTTATGTGGGGGGCTTCACCCAGACACCCCCCCAACATGGGGGGGCTGTGCCTCCCACACCCCCCTACTTAAATATACCAACTCCAAGATCGCACCACAGTGGAGGTAATATATTCACATGTAATATTTCGCCTTACATTTATAATTCTTAATTACAGGATATATTAATGCTACTATGCAATTTAATGAGAACATTTGCAACTATGTGTATGACTTTTTGTGTGGTAGTAGCTCATTAATGCTTATCCTGCTATAAAATGGTGGTTTGTAGCAAACGTTATTCACATTAAACATTTGTCAGTGACGTCAGGGTGAGTAACTTTGCAAGGGCCAACTATGTGAGTCCGGGGTTTCCGATTTGGTAATTTTGAACTTTTGAGGTTATTGGCGTTTGATGTTATGTGTTCGATGTTGTTTGCTTTGATATTTTGGTCATTCAATGTTGTGATACAAACCTGAATCTGGCCATCTTGGGGCAATGCAGCAATTACCACATGTACACAGACAACCCCCTCCTCCTACCACCCAACACTACAACCTGTAAGAGATGCACTTATATAGCCAAACTAGAAGCAAAGCTCTCTTCATCCAAGACTGGACTAGACAGTCAAGAGGAGAAGGTAAACACTTGCACCACACCACACTCATCACATAGTTCCTCAAAACCTATGCCACCAAGACACACACATAACAACACAAAACACACACCTACATTCGTGGAGGCTCTCAATAAAAATCTGCTGGTGTCATTCTAAGGGAATCCAGTATCTGTCTGCCTGGGATGACATGATCGACAGACCAAGATGCTTTGCCAGAGATAGCCTGCACCTGTCATCCTTAGGATTCTGGATACTGGCTAAGGCTCTTGCCACCCCTATAGTGCCTTTTTTAGGCAAGGTTCAAATGACAAGTTCACCACCATAACAGGTACAAGGAAGCAAAATCTGAGGGTAATGCTAGTCAATGCTAGAAGTCTAAACCTCAAAATGCATTCACTCGAGGCACTCCTTAAAATGGAGAACATCGACATCTGTGCAGTGACAGAGACCTGGTTCAAGGCTCCAGAGAGCAGCCCTGCATTACCAGGCTATAATTCCTACTACACCTTTCAGCCACCTAACCTGGACAGAAACACTAAAGGTGGAGGCATGTCCATATTCATTAAAGATATCCACACCTCCAGGCTAGTTGCTCAGCATAATGCATCCGAGATGATCCAAGTGCAACTAACTCAGGGCAAGACCGCAATCCAAATTGTAAATTGCTACAGATCCCCCACCATGCCCTGGGATTCCCACTCCTCATTCCTTGATACACTGGAAAATATTAGGGTACAGCCAACACCCTAATAATGGATGATTTCAATTACCCCACCATTTACTGAGAAAACTACTCGTGTGCAAACTCTTTTGCTCAACGTTTTCTGGAATTCATAAATTCCAATGACTTGGATCAACTTATCCACACCCCCATCAGGGGCAGCAGTATCCTAGACCTGGTCATTACCAACATGGGTGACCAGTGTTCCACACCAGAGGTCAATTCCTCATTGGTCAGATCTGACCACAAGCTAATTAGCCTAGACATCCACATCCTGCCCCCTCCCCCAATTAGGGAAACCACCGTAAAAAATTTCTCCAAAGCCAACTTCATGCTTCTTAAGACAGAAGTGGCAAACTTCACGACACCCATGCAGATGGACAATAGAGGTACAACTGCAGAATCGTACAGAAATGCAATTTATAAGCACTTACACGAGTGCATGAATTGTGCTATCCCTAACAGAACCAAGATGCTATCCTACAAAAAAAGGAAGCCAATCTGGCGGTTCCCTGCCATAAACAAACTTTGCAACAGAAGAAAAAAACTGTTGCAAAAAAAGAGTAAAATCCCATGGTTAGAGGAACCATGGGATTTCAGCCTCAGCAAAAAGCTGAGATCCCTCATAAAATTTTCCAAAGCTAGTTACGAAAACAAAATCGCCACTGATTTGAAAGACAACCACAAATCATTCTATAGCTATGTCAAGAATCTCAATGGCAACACTCAGATCTGCTCTGAGTTACAGCACAATGGCACTAAATATACAGAACCAACTGATATTGCCAACATCCTGGCAGACAGGTTCAGTGCTAACTTTACCCCCCTCTCACCCCATAAAGGGCCCATCTCTATACCGGAAGAATGCAAAGTTCCTGCAATCATGGCTGCACAGGTAAAAAACACTCTCTCCAAAGCCAAGAATACAGCATCCATGGGACCTGACAACATCCCAGGCTGCGTTCTACACGAACTGCAGAATGAACTGGCACCCCACCTAAGCACCATGTTCAATCATAGCCTCACCTCAGGCTTTGTGCCTACTGAATGGTGCACAGTGACAGTTATCCCACTCCACAAAGAGGGAGCCACCACTGACTCTGGGAACTACTGCCCAATTAGCAGAATGAGCCTGGTCTGCAAGGCCATGGAACGTATCATCATGGAACTTATAAACAAAAACATTGGTAATCTCCAAACTCGGAACCCACCCAGTTCAGGTTTGTAAAAGGCAGATCATGTCTCCTAAACCTGATAGACTTCTTTGAAGCAGTCACCAAAGTCATAGACGAGGGTAAGGTGGTTCACACAGCCTATCTAGATAAACTCACTAAACTAGGTATAAATCCCTATGTAATAAGATGGGTTGCCAACTGGCTTACTGACAGAACCCACACTGTGAAAGTAGCAGACTCCAAATCCGACTTCAGACCAGTGGCTAGTGGAGTACCACAGGGTTCAGTCCTGGGTCCTCTCCTGTTTGGTATCCACCTTTCTGAAGTACAGGCTAACACAGAAGGTCTTTGGCTAAAGAAGTTTGCAGATGACTGCAAACTGGGAGCCATAATCGAAACTCCTAATGCTGTGGACATCCTACAAAAGGGCCTCACTGAGACAGATGCCTGGTGTCAAAGCCATGGCCTCAAGCTCAATGCCAAAAAGTGCATTGTCATCCCCTTTGGTAAAAACTCTGTACCCATGAGCTACCACATAGGTGGTAGTCTACTTAACTCTGAAAGTGTGATAAGAGATCTTGGGACACAGGTGGACAGTAGTCTCTCTTTGATAATCACATTGCCACAGTAGTCATGAATTCCTTCTACATGGTACACCTCATCACAAAAGGTTTCTCATCCATGGAAAAAAGAGGTCATTGTTCCCCTCTACTCATCACTCATTAGACACATTATAGAGTACAATGCTCCTTTTGGTATGTACCTCACAAGACATCTACAACAACTGGAAAGGCCGCAGAAATATCTCACAAAGACGATCACCGGCCTCAAACAAATGTCCTACGCAGACCGTCTCAAAAAACTCCAGTTTTACTCCATCACATATTGCCTACTCAGGGGCAATCTCTGCCTAACATACAAAGCTATGTCAAACCCAGAGCTGTTGGACATGCTCCACTTAAAGAAATCCCAATCCCTCCGAGCTACATGCTCTTCGGACCCAAACCTTGTCACCACAATAAACAGAACATGCTGGAGGGCTAGATTCCTGTCCCAGAGACTTTCCATACTCTAGAACAAACTACCTATCTATATCAAACAAAGCTCCTCATTAGCACTCTTCAAGAAAAATCTTGATGATTGGATGGGAAATAGGAAATTCACCCCGGGGATCACTTCTGTGGCTCTGCTCGATAGTGGCACAGGAAAATAATTTTCTTTTGTGGCGAAAGCCAGGGTACCTTTTTGGCTAGGCTTATATCGGCCCTAGGGCCAATTGCATAGTACCTACCTATGAACCTATGAACCTGTGAAAATGCAGCCCTCTCTTATTATGTACTTTTTTACCTGAACTCATACATATAGATAACCAGTTATATTCACGATACCTTCCAATCATTTAATTTAGTTAAATACCTCTGATGCTGTTGAAGTGCCAAACAGAAGTGTCAGGAATCTGTGCCTTCCCATCAGTGTATTAAGTATGCACAAATTTGAGCTTTCTTCATCAAACCTTATCTGAAAAAATCAGCTCTGCAACTAGTAGTGAAAATAATTTAGCATTTGGCATTGTTCAGACCATTTTTTTAACTGAACACAATACATAATGATCTAGTTTAATCATTTCTGCTAATATCTTGCTGATGAGTATTATCTTTGTTATTTATTTATTTATTGACATTTGATTACCGGGAAAGTTTGACTGGGTAGGAGCTCATTTTCAGTGGAAGCCCTGGGGAGAAAGGCTTCAAAGTATTACAAAACATTTTAAGAGCAATGCTTTTACAGTCTTTAAAAATTATACAAAAAATCAACTACTGTTTAAATAATTATATCAAATTAGTCATAATATGAACATGTTGGTTAAGAATAGATACAAGATATATGACAATGATTTAATAGTCAGAGTAATGTTAGCCAATTTATAGAAAAATTAAAGGTAAGTTAGTATAATACAAACAGAAATTGCAACACAAAGTGAGAGAAAAGCAGGCTTATGGTATATTTAGAGAGAAAGCCAGGGGGGACAGAAATTGATAGAAGTAAGGAAGCGAGTAAAGAAGGGACATTAAAAAGATGTAAGATATGAATAGGTATTTGTTCACATTTAGGGATATAATTTTTCCTGGTGTTGAGCAAGAACAGCTTTTGGCTAGGAAGTCTGTCAGAATGGTTTTGAATTATGGAAGGAAGGTATTGACCTGATAGATACAAATAAGGAGTTCTAGGCCTTGCCAACATGGTATGTCCAATCAAAATCAACATCCAATTAATTAATATAACAGCTTAAAAAACCTTAGAGAATATATTAATCAAAACATAAGAAATAAAATAATTAAATGCATTTGTATTTTAGCAAAATTTTCAATGAAATGCTGTCGTTGATTCCTGGAACATGATCAGCCCGGAAGAATATTTGCCATTTTAATTCTAAAAACTCAAGGTGTACATTGTTTTGTTCTATAAATTTCATTTCGTCAGTTTGTTCAATGGCTAAAAATTAAAATTTCCTGAAGTCGATGCATTTCTGTGCATGTCTAGCTAAAGCAATTGTACAATCTTTTTTTTCTTAATTGGCAACAGAAGTTCTCTAATCCTGTCTACCAGCTTCCTTGTGGTATTTCCCACTTAAAAACTGTCACATGCAAGATACATTAGCCCATCACTCTTACAGTTAAACCTCCCTTTAGCTACCAAAACATAGTTAATATGTTTAAAATTAAATCTGCCTACTGTAAGAATAAATTTACAAAAACAACAACTTTGACAATAAGTACCGCTAGGTTTATTACCCCCACTTCTTTCTTGTTGTAAAGGTGACAGCATTTCTAAAATTTGTTTCAAATTTTTAGTTTTCTTGAAAATAAAACCAGGACTATTTCCTACAATTTTACATAACCCTTGGTTACCCATAATTATTTTCCAGTTGTTAGCAATAGTATTTTGAATTAAGGATCCATCAATACTAATAGGTGTTGGAAAAGAGCAAATCAAATCCTAGTTTTTAGCTCCACTAGAGCAATGGTTTTCAGGTTTGCACACAAATCCTGATATTATAATGGGTGGGAACTTGACATATCTTTGATTCATAACATTGATGGGACTTCAGGAAATTTCAATTTTTAGTCAGCTGATAACATTTTATAGAACAAAACAATGCACACCTTGAATTTTCAGAATTAAAATGGTAAGTATTCTTCTGGCCTGATCATGCTCCAGTAATCAATGACAGCATTTCACTGAAAAGTTTTTCAAATACAAATGTATTTAATTATTTTGTTTCTTATGTTTTGATTAATATATTCTGTAAGGTTTTTAAGGTAGTATATTGATTAATTGGATGCTGATTTTGATTGGATATTGTTTTATCACGTCATTATTCATTGTTTATAAATGTCGTTAAGTGCCGGTACATTTTAATCTGAAGAAGTTCTTTATATTAAAAAGAGATCGAAAGCACTCATACACTTCAGTTCTAGTTATTTATTTATTTATTTGGCAGTAACTGTTCTTGTATTGGTGCCTGTGTGCGTGTGTTTGAAATAGAATTAGTCTAAATTTGGAGTAAAGCTGAGGGGCATCTTTAAATAGGTTAGGTGTGATGGTTATAATAGGGACAAAACTACTCACCCATTCTGATGGCTCTGGCTGACAATGGATGATATTTAAGGTTTCCAGTTGTATTAACCCCTTCTCTGTTTTACTCTTGAGAGCTACTGGTACATTCCCGGGAGCAGGCATCACTGGTGCAGCAAATAAATCAGCACAGTAGTGCAAGACATAACTGTTATGGCTCTGCACAATATCTGTGGTCTCTATTTGATCATGTGAAGGATTCTGTTCATATCTCTGTGTCTTCACTGTGAATTCATTTTATCATTCCTGTCTTCTCACAAGCCGAAAGACTATGCATTTGAGTGCTGTGACTTCATGTGTGATTTTGTACTTATTATGCTATGATTTCAAAAATTATCTTGTACTTTGTATATCCTGGAAATATTAGCTTTTGAATTAATATTACAATTAGTGGCTAAAATTTGTTAACAATGTAAACACAGCATTCTCATTAGTGCAGAAAGGATTCAGTGGTTAAAAGCATCCTCAGACAAAATATTACACTTTACACCCATATCTAGTTTAAATGAAACATTCTATGCCCCTTATCACCACTTCTTGTATTCTCATCTACACTCTTGTCTCACTGATTCTACACACCAACTAGCACAACTGTTGTCAATGTTGAGTAATATTGGGCAACGTCCAGCAATGTTAGTTAATATTGAGCAAAGTCAGACAAGCTTGGTCTAAGTAGGGCATAGCTGAACAAAAGCCAACATGCTCATATTTGCTCTACTGGCCCTTAAGCAGTCTGGTCTGCTCAGTATGAAAATATAAAGCAGTGATGGGCCTCGAATCCAGGATACTGTGCACTATAGTCATAGTACTGAACCACTAAACCATGACAGTATTGCAGTGGTCAGCCTGTATGAAGAAATGTTGATAAGTCTATGCAAAGTATCTCATGGAAACCCTGCAGGCACAGCATAATCCCTGTCGAGTTATGACACAAAGATGAGTCCTGCAGTAAGAATAGAACCTGACTTTCAACACACACAGTATAAATGTTAATATTGGTCATGTTCACACACATCAACAAATGTAGTGGACCTCAGACAGCAACATACTGAAAGGTCACACTGGGCATGCTCACACACTTGAATAAATGAGATAAATGTCAGGCAACAAAACACGGAAAGCCTGAACTGGGCATGCTCACACACTTAGGCCATGTCTTAGTACAGCAGTGGGCCACACATATCTGGCAGTTGCATGTGTTAACCCAGGAACCTCTCACTATCCAGCAATCCACCCTGTGCACACAGTTATATGACAACATACACATATATAATATAGTGGAACCCTGTCATAATCAAATATGTTCTGCAGATACCTAAGTTGTTCATAGAAAGTGGGAAAGCAAAGACGATAAAAACCTGCAAACGGTATCATCAATAAACATAGTGCATCCCGAACATTATCATAGGTTCAGAGGTTGATACTAGGCTATCTGCCCTAGGGCATGTACAAGCCTAGCCAGAGTGTGTTTGGCTTTCGCAACCCTGTCAGATTACTACACTGTGCCTGTGAATAGTAGGTCACACAAGATAGCCCATTTACGTTTTGTCTATTGGGCCTCTGTCTAGCAGGGACCCAGAAGATATCCCAGGGGTAAACATACAATCACCCATCCACTTGTCAAGATGTCTCCTGTAGGTGGTCAGTGGGTGGCTCTGCCTATGTGAAACCGGGATTACAATCCGGAGTGAGTGGAGCCTCTCTGATAAGAATCTGTCCCTCCAGCATGTCCTATTAACATCTGTGCTGAGGTATATGTCCCTGGAGTATGTAGCTCCAAGGGAGTCAGATATCCTGAGGTGGAGCATGTTCATTTATTCTGGGTTGGGTATTTCCGTAAACAACAGGCACACATCACATCCGAGTAGGCGGTAAGCAACTGAGTAGAGCTGGGGTTACTGTATCCGAACTGTGCAGGGCATCCATGTGAATCCCTAGATCTGCTTGTTGAGGAACTTTTGTGGCCATTACAGTTGCTGCAGGTGTCGGGTAAGGTACATCCCAAATGTGGCATTGTAACCAAGCATGGTCGTGATGAGTATAGGGGCACAATGACCTCACTTGATCTAGATGTGAAACCATATGGCATAAGGTGGGCTATATAGAAGGTCTGTCAAACCACTTTGGCAACGTGATTGTCAAAGGTGAGAGTACAAACAAGTCATGTCCCCAAACCCCTAACAACTCCTACCATATGTAATGGATTACTACCTATGTGGTAATGTGTGGGCATGTTGTTATTCCCAAAGGGGATGACTATGCAACTAATGGCATTTAGCTATAGGCCATGGCTCAGGCACCAGTCATCCATCTCTGTGAGACCCTGTTTGAGTATGCATGTGCCAGTTGGAGAGTTGATTATGGCACCCAGTTTGTAGTCATCTGCGAACATGGTCAGCCATATTCCTCCTGTGTTAGCCTGTACGTCAGACAAATATATACTGTACAGGAGAGGTCCCAGGACTGAGCCTTGTGGGATGCCATGTGTAATTGGTGTATAGTCAGACATGGCACCTGCAATACTGACCATGTGGGTGCTATCCCTGATCCAGGTAGCAATCCATCTTGTGAGATATGTGTCGATATCGACGCTGGTGAGCCTATGCATAATGGCCGAGTGGGGTATTGTGTTGAGGGGTTTTGCAAGGTCCAGGTAGGCTATGTGGACAACTGTCCCTACGTTGATGGAACTGGTAACTGTTTAAAGAATACGAACAGGTTCAAGAGGCAAGATCTGCCCACAACAACGCTGAAATGTGTAGGACACAGTGTCTGTAGGTTCCCGATGTCTATGTGTATGAGTCCCATGACAATACGCTCCATAGCTTTGCAAAACAGGCTAGTTAGGCTTATAGGGCGATATTGTCTGTGGTCCATTGTGGCACCAACTCTGTGGAGTGGGACCACTGTCGCTGTACGCCATTCCTTGGGTACATATCCTGTAGTAACTCTGATATTGAACAGTGACTTAATGTAAGGGTTACCTCTGTCATGAAGCTTGTGTAAGACGCAGGCCGGGACACCGTCTAGTCCCATTGACGCTGTGCTGCCCGCTTTGGGGAGGGCAGCACTCACCTGTTTATTTGTGATGTCAGGGAGGTTACACTCTGTTGGGATGGATAGTTGCTCCTTAGGGGGGATGGGGGGGAGACATCTGCACTGAACCTGTTTGCCAGGATGTTGGCAATGTCAGTGGGTTCAGGGTATGTTTAGTCAGTATGCAGTAACTCACAGCATATCAGTGAGTGTCCACCCAGGTTCCTGACATAACTGAAGAAGGCCTTGTGATTGCCCTACGTGTCTGGTGCAATTGTCCGTTAGAAGCAGGACTTAGATAAATTCATGAGTGATCGTAGCTGTCTGCTAGTACAGATCACAGATGCCTTCCCTGTCTGGGATTGTGCTCTATCATGTAGTAGCTTCCTCCTTTCATTGTATAGCTTATTAATGGCCGGGGGTCTACCAGACAGATCCCCTGCCATTGGAGGAGTGAGTCTTGTTGTTATTTGGGATAGTATGATCCATGCAGTCCACTAGGTGACCATAGAATGTGTATGTAAAGGATTCAGCAGTCTGAGCCATATTTACCACTGTCCCAGGGTCTCTGAAGGATACCACCTTGCTTTGGAGAAGTGAGACGTTTGCTTATGAGAAGTTCACCAAGATTACCCAGGATGGGTGCGGGGACGGGATATGGATGTCCAGTGAGATAAATGTATGTTCTGACCTTACCAATGAGGGGTATATCGCTGGTGTGGAACATAGAGTTGAGCAGCATTACCCTTAGTTTCATTTACTCTGTAATGTCTATGGAGGTGGGTTTGTCTTTTGAGCCCCGCTTAAAAAAGGCACTATGGTGGTAGCAAGAGCTTTAGCCAGTATTCAAAAGTCCAAGGGTGACAGGTGCAAGCTGTCCATAGCGAAGCTACGTGGCATGTCGAGCATATCACCCCAGGCTGACAGACACCGGATCCCCTTTGAATGGCACCAATATGTTAGCCAACTGTTAAACATGATACGTTTGTCTGTATACTGTGACATCATACTTGGTGAATGTATGATGCTACACAAGGTCAGGGTCATACTGGCCTGGCCTACATGATCAGAGAGTTCCTCTGTGTATCATGTCATCTGGTCCAGGGAGGAACGTCTGAGGTTTTACGCACCAGCATGGACAATGATGGAGCCATTTCTGTACTTGCTTTGGAGTGAACTGAGTGCATGTGTTATGTGGTAGATCCTGGCACCCGACAGACAGCTCAAAGTGACCATCCCCTTGTTCAGCCTGATGAGTGGGACGTCAGTGTGTCTGACAATAAGTGTCACCTATTACAAGTGTATTAGGTGTGTTGCTTAGCCCGAAGGGCAGTGACTGTGTGGCACACTGACATTGTGAACTATGTGATATGTGGGTATTGTAGTGGGGTAGCAGTTGTTTGTGTGTCTGCTTTGGAGGTCTCTGCTGCTTAGGCAGAGTTTATTTAGAGCCTCTGAGTATGTTTATGTGTGATAATGTGGTTTGATTGCTGTCGCTATAGGTTTATGTGAGACTGATATGTGGTGTGTGTGGTTACCTTCACCACCTGATAGACTGTGCCAGTCATGGGTTGAGAGAGCTCAGCCTCCTGTATGTCTATATAGTTGCATCTCTCACATATATCTGAGTTTGCTGGGAGGAGGAGAGGGTTGTCTGTGCACATGAGGCAGTTGTGACATTGTGTCAAAATCACAATATTCACCAGCTGGACTGGAGAGTACACACGAAACCGACCCCTGGACATGCCAGGATATTATGATGACATACTCTGTAGACTGATCACAAAGGATCAGTAGGGTGTTAAGTGTGTAAAAGAGTATAACAGGGATTAGTGCTCAGGTTTGTCGGTGTTTTGTAAAGAGTAGCTGCAAAGGAGTCCAGACGGAATCATGACACCTCCTTCAGCTATGTCATAAATAGCAATGTACACTCATATATGTCCTGAGTCAGGGCCAACTGTACCTGACTGACAATGCCGACATCCTGTCAGATAGGCCCATGTATACATACCTACCTCCCACTGACGAAAGTCCCTATCATCATACCTGGAGATATCAGATGTAGAATGGGTGAACAGCTCCCCCCAAAAGCATGGCAGCAATTGGATTACATTGTTTCCCTATATGTGTCATGAATGAATTACAGAACAAACAGACCCTGCACCTGAACAGTCTGTTGAGCCTCACCCTCTCCACAGGATCTGGAACCGTTGAATGTGTTACAGCAACATATGGCACTCCCCACAAGTGTTAGTGCACAACACACCATGGGAAGTATAGTCCAGTAAGCCTATGAAGTCTGATCTGCAAGGCCATGGAGTCCATCATGGTTGAAGTCATAAACAAAGCTATTGGAAGCTGACAAACACACAACCCTACCAACTGTGGTATGTTCATGTGCAGATCATGGTTCCCAAACATGCTAGACTGTTTGCAAGGCAACCACCCAGGACATACATCACTGAACGGAGCTACACATGTCTCACATAGACTTTGAATAGCTCTTTATCAACATCCCAGATACATGCCGTATCTACAAAACCAACAATCTGTGCATAAATATGTGTTGACATATGAAGGAATGTCAATTTGTCCACAGATAGATCACACAAGCTAAGAATTATGTGGTCCTGTTCAAGCTGTTGACACCTGCCGACCCACATGGCTCATTCCTGGGATTGCATAAAACAAAGTGTACACACATTATCATGTCCAGTCTGCTGATGTCAGCATCCTACAAATATAGCAGGAGAAAAGAACTCACCCAGTAAGGCCAATAGCGTGTTGTGTTAATGTGTATTTCTCTAGTATCGTAACATAGTTAGGTAGGGGTTTGAATCCTACAATTGCTGACTGTGTGTGTATGATTTCCTTTGAGAGGAGTGCCCTTTTTGGAGACTGGGAAAACACATTACAAGAGGTACATTCCTCTTTGGAAAGTCTGATGATGTCAGCATCCTACAAATATAGCAGGAGAAAACAAATCACCCAATAAAGCATATAGCGTGCCGTGTTAATGCATGTCTCTTTAGTATCACAACATAGTTCAATAGGGGTTTGAATCCTGCAATTGCTGACTGTGGGGAGATGTGTATGATTTCCTTTGAGAGGAGTGCCCTTTTTGGAGACTGGGAAAACACATCAAAAGAGGTACATTCTTCTTTGGAAAGTCTGATGATGTCATCATCCTACAAATATAGCAGGAGAAAGCAAATCACCCACTAAAGCATATAGTGCACCATGTTAAGGCATATCTCTCTAGTATCATAAGGTAGGTAGGGGATTAAATCCTGCAATTGCTGACTGTATGTGTGTGATTTCCTTTGAGAGGAGTGCCCTTTTTGGAGACTGGGAAAACACATTAAAAGAGGTACATTCCTCTTTGGAAAGTCTGATGATGTCAACATCCTACAAATATAGCAGGAGAAAACAAATCACCCAGTAAAGCATATAGAGCCGTATTAATGCGTATCTCTCTAGTATCACAACATAGTTAGGTAGGGGTTTGAATCCTGCAATTGCTGAGTGTGTGTGTGACACTGTTGGTCAATGCAGTGTGGGTTTTGCTTTTACTATGGTATGACATATCAGGATTAAAACAGTATGTGCATTGCACACATCAGGTATCTGTATGGCAAATAAGTATATGTACATGTGACCTCAGTTAGTACATAGGTGTGAAGCCTGCATACTACATGAATACATTTGTTTCCTTTGACAGATTGTGCCGCTGCTTCTCAGATCGTAGGTCACATATGTATGTATGTGACAAGGCCGGCCACTGTAGTGATCTGTGGCCAAGGTCATCTGTGCCACACACACCCATGACAGTTACTTTAGAGTAGTGTGAGTGAGGATACATGCCTGGGGTATATGTCAGACATGTTCATACACAACAATGACAGGCAATAATGGACAGTCATTATAGGTGTACAACAGCCTTGTGGATATGCATTCAGGCCCCTAATGTCTTATGTGATACACCGAGGGACTCCACAATACCTCTGGATATGTGGATACCAAGGGACAGATGACATAACACGTGGCTGTAGGTACACATTGGTACCCAACATACATGTTGGGGGCTACCACCTATGTGGTACTGTCGGGTTAGTATGTATAGTAAATGTGGATGACTGTGCCATAGTCGGCTTAGTGCAATACAGCATGTGTTGGACAACAGGTATCTGTCTGTATGATACCCTTGTGTAGGATATGTGTCCCATACAGAGAATGCATTGTAGGCCAATGCATGCATTTCCAGATGTGGATGGACATATCCCTAGTGTGTTTGCATGTACCTAAGAGGCCTATATGCCAAACAGGTGTGGTCCCAAGAACGGATGGCGGTCAATACCACTGGTTACTGTTGTAGTATAGTACCAGAAGGATCCCACTGTTACTGAGTTCCCTACAACTGTGTGTCAGTTGTCAGGACATCATCTAATGATTGGTTATAAGCATGCAGTTGAGGTTGTGTATACTACCAGAATGCAAAACATTGACAGATATTAACAGTATCACCCACAGCATAGTGTCAACTCATGTCATACACACATGTGTACCCATGTTAGTACATATCTGTAGTAGAATGCATACTGGCCATCGGGAGATACTATGAGATGTTAACAATGTGTAAAACAGGGTATGTCACACATCCCATGTGTCCACTATGCACGTACATGCAGACAGTGCGCACCCACCATGTTCACAGATGTACACCTGCTAATCTGTACTGCACACATCACACACGTACTGTCCACTCACTAAAACATGCTGGCAACACTATACACTTCAGTCAAGTGGCACACAGATGGACAATACATACTCAGACCTAACACTGGTGTAAACAATGCTACATTGACAATCAGAGCGTTGATGCATCATGCCTGCTCAGATATACCTACAAGGATATCATTACACATTCCTGTTGACAACTTGCTAGTATTGCTACACTGCTATAATGTCACCCTGTGCATCAGCACTATGTTAGCCTGTTCCTGCATCAATGTTACAGATGACAGGAGGTGGCACAGGTGTCATCATATGCACAGGGTGTGTTGTTGGTTTGCCTGAGCCCGACATTGACCCATCCAATCGACATGTCTGTGTGTGTGTGTGTGTGTGTGTGTGTGTGTGTGTGTGTGTGTGTGTGTGTGTGTGTGCGTGAGGGACAACAGTATAGCATGGGCCAATGTTGATGTAATGTGTGTGTGTATGTGTGAGTCCTAGTTGTTTGGTTAATGTATGTGTGTCTGCATGCACACAGCTCCATCATGTGGCTGCCATATATACAGCCACAGACTGTACCTGCAGGCTGTACAGATCACTGTCTCTGGCCACGGACACAGTACCTGTGCCTGGCAGGGGTGCTATGGACAGTATCGGGTAACAACCCTGACTGGGTACTATCATTAGAGGCAGAGGTATGACGAGTGGACCCATGTCCCTGCTGGGACTGGCCAGAGCCACATGCACATGGTCTACTAGGATGGTCAATCGACAGGCCAGCTCCAGCATTGCTGGGGCTGGTACTGCCACTACAGGAGCGGCTGTGATCTGTGGGCCGTCGGCGATGACTCCCAGCTGTTGATGTTTCTGGCATGCGTCCGCGTCGACGTCTCAACCATCCCGCACAGTCCTGGCTCATGGAAAACACATTGTGGAGGGCATCTAATGTCTCCCCCCAACATCTATCAATGACCTCGGAGTAATTCCGGATGGCACCGGCAAGGTCATGGATGCTGTCATTGATAGCGGTGTAATGGGCCGTCTGTGCCCTTAGTCCCTGTCTGGTGTACCGTTCCATATGTGCCTGTGCCTACATTACAGCCCGGAACATACTCGAGGTTGTAAGACCTGTGAGGGCACATCTGCCAGGGGCAATATGACCAGCGGTGCTCCCCCAAGAATCCCTGGACATCCGCCTATGTGGTACCATTCCAGGAATACAGGTATAGCTGCTGTGAGGGGATGCAAGTGCCATGGGTACCACAGTATCCTGGTCAATGCCAACTGTATGCTGTCCCTCGGCTAAGGCCATTGGTGATGAGGGATGTATTGGCAGTATGAGTGTGCGCATAGATGGGGTGGAATGCTGTGTACTGTCGATTGGCGGACCAACGACAGACCCTGTCAAACCTGCCTGTGCCACAATATGTCTCATCATCTCCATTATTTGTGGCAGTGACTTCAGGTTCCCTGCTGCATTCAGCTACCCCAAACTCAGCACCTGTGAGCGGAAGACAGGAAACACACTTTACAATCTGTACATGATGTTAGCACACATGCACACATGAACACATGCACACATGAACACATGAACACATGCACACATGAACACATGCACACAAATACACTCCTCACTACAGCAGATACACACACACACACACACACACACACACACACCAGCAATCCAACACATACTCAATAGTGGGTGAAGGTGGGTGACAGTATCACAAGGCAAACAGTCACTTCACACGTGTCAGCATGCAGAATATGTGTTGCTCAAGACCATGCAGTGTGAGTGTAGACGGCCCTATTTAATGACAGTATACATGGCTTTGATGCATGTGTGTAGTTGTTCAGTGATTGGCTACACCCTGGAACACAATGTGTACATGGACACAACATTGCTGTGCAAGTATTATCAGCTCTGCAATGTCCTGTGCACCATCACTCACAGGTATACATACCATGGCTGCATGTGTTATCTGTGTGACACATAGATTTCCATGTCTGATTACAGTGTCTGTGTCCATAGCAGATAATACTGGGCACCGGTGTAGCACATGCATGCTATGTACACACACGGGATGAGTGGTGCATGTAGACATGAAGGAATCCAATTGCTCGACATGGCCATTGTACAGTGGTTATGAGAATGTGGGACATATTGCAGATATGTCGGTGCCAGCCATGACATGGCATGCTACATGACTGCAACATTAAACACCACACATACTCAATGTGTGTCATGTGACCTATACGCCCAATAGCATTCCAGGACATATATGTGTCACTTTGTACAGATGGCGACTGCTATGCATATTGTGTATACTGGCATATGTAAGCACACACACAACATGCTATGCACATTATGTATAGGTGCATATGTTTGCACACACACAACATTGAGGTGCAAAGCAATGACTGTTATGTGTAGTACTGTGGTCACTGTAACTGGATGGGGTGTAGTACCATGAGCCATCATCAACATGCATCATGTGGTCACTCACGGCTACTGATGTGTGACAGACCACCGCCTAGCATGCTGTACCTGAACTGCAGTGCCGTGGCTACGTTCACAATTACACAGCCACTTTGTACATGGGTGTGTGGGTGTCCAATAGGGAGCATTGCCTAACATGACTTTGTTATGTGTTGAAGAGTGTTGCACAACCCCATGATAGGCCTCTACCCCTGAGGTTTATCATGTGTGTGTGGATGACATGTGGGATACTGAAGTGTGACCTTACAGCAGGTGTGTGGTAATGCCATATATAACATGTTGAGTTGTACTGCGTATGATAAACATGTTATGTTGTGTACAGCTGTAGCAACTATGCCTATCCAATGTGCAGTGCAGTGTTGCCACAACTGTGTCTGATGCTCTGTGATTTGCATGTCATTGAGGCAGCTACTGACATTACTGAGCTGTGCAACGTCTTACAGCAAACATGCACGGCATGCATTATGCGTAGGTGTGTTACGTGTACATGACCTACACCTTACCTATGACATGCACATTTCATTACCAACATTGCCATTATACCACACTCACCAGCATGGATCGTCTGCCCTGTTGTCACACCAGAGGGACCTACGAGAATATGAGAGAGTTCATCAGTGGCCACAACTGTGGCATTGCTACTGTGGGTTTGCTAAACTACAGTAGAACAACAGTCGACAGTCACAGGTGTACAGATAAATTTCCAAATATCAGTATTGCACAACACTAGGCAGCACAACTGCTAAACACACAGTACACATCTCACGTAGACATAATCTAACAATACAGGTAACTGTAGTCTACAGATAGGGCATGTTACCTGCACACTCCATGTCAACATGCTGGGTGGCTCCGGCCTCCATGATAACACATGTCTGTGGGAGTTGCTGTTGTTGTCCAGGAGCCACCACGCTTAGGAGCAGCTCCTCCACTCTGGTGAGGTGGGGATAAATGGCTACCCCACCACCTGTGGCAAGCTGTTGTCTATGGATATCAGATGCATGCTGCTGGACATGTCTAATTAAATCACTACAGTGATGGTGTACCTGCTCATATGTCTGGTTATGCATGCCTATGTCATTTACCCGATGACCAAGATCTTGCCACAGTGCAGTCCGCTCATGCTGGTGCTGGCTGCTTCTGGAAAACAACAGTGTATAGTGCTGCACCAGGCTTTGCTGGATCACCTCTTCCTCCTCTGCTGTGTAAGAAGGGTTACGCTGGTAGGCCATCAGGCTGAAAGAGAAATGAACAATATGTGTGAGATACGGGCAGCTATTTCGGGAATTTAAAAAAAATAACATTAATGTTTTACTTTTTATAACTGTAATGGGGGTTTACAATGTCAGGGTGTGTGGTGTTGGGTGCAAGGACATTTGAGCGGACTCGCTCTTGTGTGTTTTCATTTTACTTTTCGAACCCTTGCAGGGGCGTGGACATTTAGACTGCTCGGCAGTCGGACACGCCCCCTGCTTTCCTACACGGTCCGTGTAAGACTTACGGTTGAGTCAGCATGCCCTCATGAATATTCATGGCACGCTGACGTCATACCGTTGAACTGCAGCCTCCGAGTAAGACTTATTTAGTCTTACACGGAGGATTTGTGAATCCGGGGGATTGTTTTAGACATTTTTTATAGATTATTATATTTAGCAGCAAGTACTTTATCACATATTAGTCTTCAATAGTTAGATACACAGTATATAATTGAGTGATACCTTTTGTGGTTTATAATGTCCTATGCAGCATATGTGTTACTTAGCTATGACTGCCCACATTTGATGTATCAGCTGTTAAAACATATCATGTTACTTTTAGTTGTTATGCTACAGTGATGAATTATACTACATTTAGGTTAATTTACTTATTCCTTTCTCATGCTGAATTTTCTGTATGTATTACTTTATTACTTTTCAGTGATTATTTTATTTAATTATTTAACATTTGTTTACCGGGAAAGTCTGACAGGGACAGACTCCATTTTCAGTGGATGCCCAGGGAGAAACACTCCAGACGCATGTCTTTGGAATGTGGGAGGAAACCAGAATGCCTGGAGGAAACCCACACAAATGTAGGGAAGACATGTGGACTCCACAAAGGAACCCAAGCCAAAAATCAAATCAAAGAACCTCTTGTTGTGAGGTGACAATGCTAACTGCTGTACCACTGCTCTGCCTCATTTTCATTATAGTTTTTCCTGTCCTGCAATTAACCATAAGTTGCTCCCAGCTCTTCTCCTCTTCTTACTTGGTCTGCAGTACCCACCTTAGCCTCCTCTAGGCTCAACCTGACCACAGTCTGGAACCGTTGAGGAACTCAGGGATGCTGCCGCAGGATCATGCTGCTTGCATGGCAGTGCACCATAACTCCTGCTCCCTCATGCCAGTCTTGGCAGCTCTTTGATCACTGCCCCTTGGAGGTGCCTGCATGCTTCCATACATGAGCAGCCACCTGACTGAGTGACTCACCTGTCATGCAACACAGAGCTGGCCAGGCCTCTATGGTACATATTGCAGTGAGCCTTTAGGTTGCCTCCCTCCACTCAGGATGAGCAAGTCAACACAGGCCACTCATTCCCATTCTCCCCCTTTGGCCCCCAGCAGTGCGGGTGCCACTAATCAAGCATGAGCCATCTTGGGTGCAGTAAGTGCTTTACCCTTCTGAAGCTTGGTGCTCTAACCCTCAGTTTTGTTTATTGTCACTGTCATTGGGTCTGGTCCATGATTGAAAAGTGTCTGTGGACAAGATCACTTACCTGTTAACCAATATAATTAATCAATAAATAAAGAAACAGACTTCTTTCTGGCCATTAAAAACTCTTTCTTTATAGTCTCAAAACACGTCTGCCTTACACTGGCCATTGCTTTGGTAATTGCCATAACTTCTCCCTTTCTCATTTGTAGGGACATCCCTGTCAATTCTAGATACCAACAAAGATTTCTATCTTTAACTTGGCAACTACCTTAATGCTAGATTCTAGGATTACCACCATGGGAAGCAGTGACAGCTGCCACTGCTACTACTGAGGCCTTATATAGGTGAATTCAGAATCAACATCCAGGACATTGCCAAGTATATCTAAGACATTCTTCCAGTGGTGGTAAATGAATCACAGTTTCTACTACGTATTCCTAATACTGTCACTCTATATTTTATTTGCATGAGTCTGTCCAGCTGCCATGTTGGCTGTACCATTTGACAGTATAGCACGTGATTATCATCAAGAACCCCAGCACCTCTTTTGAATCAAGTGTTTAAAACAATAAGGCTCATGTCTAATGACACAACTACAAAGTCAGTCACTCACCTGTGGGTCAAGGTGTTCTGGTACCTGCTACACTTATGAGGTATTTTGTGCTTGAACATGATGCATGTTATGGAGTGTTATGACTAGCAAAGATGTCCAAGAGCAATTCACTACTCAAGTTCCAGTTGGGTAAGTTGTGCTTCTCAGTCTCATCAAGCACAATTCCTGTGATCTCCAAGAAGTCCTGAAACTCTAAGCAACTGTTAGGTGCACTTGAAGAAACAATAGACAGCAGCACCAAGGTGACTGTTTTCTCCCATTACAGCATGGTTCCAGTCTCAGGCTTTATAAACATCCCCACACATGCCTCGTGTCTTTGCATAGGAGAAGCTCCAATGAAAAAGAGTGTCTGCATCCAGTCATGATATCTGGTTCCAAAAACAATACCATAGTTAGATATAAATATGAGCTGTAGCTATATGATATGTGAAAATACATATCTCAGTTCAAAGAAACATTGCATAATGAGCCGAAAATCCTTATTTTTTCTTTCTTTCAGATTCTTGCCTCAGTTGTAATCTGTTATGGACAGTCACACATTTCTTACATTCTAATGTCTTAAAACTATGATTGTACTAGTAACTTTTATACATTCTGTTCTGCTGCACACAGCCCAATAGACTTGTGTTATTCAAAACTGATGCATCTGACACCTGGAAGCACTTGATCTGAATTACATCCTTTAGTTAAATGTGATTTCTTTTTGTGTTCATATTTTCTTCTCAATACAGACCTGCTACTGTACTCTTCTTCTGTATTCTCCCTTTCTATCAACTATGTTTACTTCTTTTGGATTCTTTCTTATATCTTCTTATGTACTTTTGTTTTTTCCTCCTAAATGTTTTCTTTCTGTCCTGGCAGCTTTGTTGTCCCATCACTCTTTGCTATTCTGTTTATATTTATAGCTGTGTTATGGCTATTAATAAGCATGAGGATATAAAATGCCCTATTCTGTGTCTCCTCATCTAGTCTCCATGCCTTTACTTTAATACTAACCTGAAATGCAGTTACGCTGGAACTCTGCATATGAAGGGCTGTCATTTTGCTCTCTTAGGACCTGTTTTCAACCGAATTGCAGTGCAGGAACTGCAGTGATTCCTTACTTTCTGCTGCCTTTCTTCTATTGTAATGCTGTTTGGCATCCCAGGCAAGGGGCATTACATGAAATAAATATTAATACTATACATGAAATAAATAATATGTACCAATGCACAAACTTTCGTGAAAAAAAATGTGTAGCAGCTCTATAAACACACTTGAGTGATGAAGATCCATAAAATAAACTGAACAAAAACTGTACATCTGGTAACCAGTCAAACCACTAAACCTCTCATGTTTCTTCTGACTCCAAAAGCTTCATCAGGTATGATGAAATATGGCAATATCTTGTGAAGCAGTGGTTTGCTTCATGTTTATGCAAAGTTTCTTGGCTACCAAGTATGTCATTTTTTACCTTTTTAAAATTCAAGACTGTTATTACTTGGGAAAAAGAAGTATGTACAGTGTGGTAAAACATTGCTTTTTGCTAAGTCTTAGATGAAAGATGACATGACATGCTTTCATCAGGCACGCAATGTTGAGGGTTGCAGTCAAGTCAGTTATCTCCATCATAGCCTTCTGTCAGCATTCATCTTAGCTTGTTGCCATATGAATGGATGAGATCATATCATCATCTTTGATTTTAAGGAACAGATTTCACTGAAAAAGGCTTTTGTTGAAAAGTAGCAGTATACAGTACTTTTTCTTGTGGTCATGGTGACTCAGGGGGTTGTTATTTTCTGTTTTGTTTTTTTTTTTGTTTTTGCATCAAAGATTATTATACAATTAAATAGATTGTGTAGATGTTTAGGGTCGTATGCTTACCCCCACAAAGTAAAAATAAAACTTCTCATAATTCTTTTGAAGTCCCATAAAGTCTTTTTTTTTTGGATACTTGTAATTTTGTTTATGAGACTTCAATGACAGTGTTTTTGTACTTTACACATTCATCATATTATGTTGTAATGTTGCTGGTACATAGTCAGCCATGAGTCTATTAAAATCTTTCCAGTCTCGTGTGTTTATCTATAAGGATTGTATACTGGCTATCATTAACCAGATATAGCCCCCAGAGATAATCTCTTACAGGCAGACACAGAATAACAACAATGTGCTTGTGCTGGCCTTGCTAGCAGTTGTACTTTTAATAGTTCTTTTTCTATCTTTGGAAATGTTTATAAGATCTGTATATTCATACCCTACCCACCTCTTTCAGGTATGTAGATATAAGGATTTGCTGACAGTGACAGAAATTCTATGCACTGTCAAGCTCTCCCACATGTTGCTCCTGTGCCATATCCCCCACTCCATCATTCTTAGGCATCCCTAGAACCAATCTGCTGACATGCATTTTATGACTGCACTTGCCATGTTAACCAAAGCACTAGTCCTTCCTCTGCAAAACTGCATTTTCTCTAGTATGTTTTAAATCATTATCCCTCAATCTGATAATGTATACTCCCTTCTCCCTACCATGGGTGTCTTCATTATCTCTGCCCATCCCATCTGCTTCCTGCTAATGCAGTACATCTGTTGTTATTATTATTATTATTATTATTGTTGTTATTATTATTATTATTGTTATTATTATTATTATTCATACTATTATTATTATTGTTATTATTATTATTATTGTTGTTATTATTATTACTATTATTATTATTATTATTATTATTATTATTATTGCTATTATTATTAATATCATCATCAGTAGTTTCATGTATTAACTGGTTAGGTCCAGTACACTCACATACTTATTTTGTAGAGTGACCAAGCAGCGCTGACTGGTTAACTGATTTGTTTACAGTCATGCACTCTGATGAATGTAGACTGATGAAACTGTACCTCAAGACTACAAGCTGTCTTTACCCATCACATTAGTGACAAGTAAAAGAAGTGAATCAGACAAACTGGAAGACCTCTGCTGTATTAGGCTGGGCCGTTAGCTATCTAAAGGGCATTAGACATTTAGAAAGTACACCTACCATGACAAATCTATCATGAAACTTTCCCTAAGATGGAAATGCAACAGAGAGGCCTCTAATTCAGTGACCCTTCCTATATCCAACATTATGGAAAGGGGCATTAAACTGGCATTGTGGCATCACTCCAGTGCCACAGGAAAAGTTATACATGTTTAACATTGGTTTGCACAGCACTGTTGTCAACTCTTCTGGAAAACAGAGTGTCGATCATATGGATCCTGTGACTTATCCTAGCAAGATTCCTTAAATTCCTTATGTACGTTTCCTACAAAGCTTCATCAGTGAGTTTCTTCCCATGCATGCCCAAACTACCACTTCTTGCTAACACCTTATGCTTTTAGTCCTCTGTAAATGCAGAGGTGAATAATTTATTCAGGACTGCCCCTAGCAGCTAGCCTTTACACATTTCTTTCAGCTTCGAATCCTGCACCTGGCTGAACCCTCCTTCATTGCCTTATACATCTGCATGTGATTTGCCTGTCACAAAATCTTGTCTTCCCTTTCACTGGGGTTGTTTTGGCCTTAAGATGTCCCTTTCTGCCTTTTTCCTATCTTCTTCATAGTCACTCTTTCCCATTGCTCACTACTTTTTATTTATCGCCCCAATTACCAGTTACTTCAGTTTTTAACCAAACCAGTTGCTTCTGCAGTTTTTTATTCTTCACATTCAGAGCTGGTTATTGTACTTGCAGTTTGATCCACTCTTTCATCAATGCAGCTCACTCATTCTTCTGTCTCCTCAGTGGCTTCCCACATGTGTTGACACATGTATGCATAACCACAAGTGTTGACACATGTATGTATATTCTGTTATACTGTGACATGTACCAGAAGAGTCTGCATTCATCAACAGCCCAATACGGGGGGGGGGGGTCTGCAATCTCTATGTGTAGGTTCTGAGGAAGTGAACAGCTGTGGGACCCTAACCAAGGAGACATCATACAACAGACTGCAGGATTTTTACTTACTGATGTGCTATTTGATGTCATGTATGTGCATGTTCAATGATGATGCAAGTGAAATACTTACATTTACATTGTGATGGGGTCCCTTTTTACTCACCCACCTACCAAAGCATTGGTTCACAATTATCATCATATCACCACTGCAGTTTGTGAAGCCACTGTGCCTCTAACTGTGCCTCTAACATGTCCTTATACCCTCCCCTCTGTAAGCATCATGCAGGGAATATGTCACTGCACATATGTTCATAGATTCTTACCAAGCTTACGCCAAAAAGAGGCCATCAAGAAGCTCAGTCACATCACACAGTACTGTGGCAAACCAGCAGTGTCCCCCATTAATTATACTAATTCCTTGTCATTCATATATTCCACATATTCCTGGTGTGACATTTGCAATCAACTATCTATTCAGCCAGACTTTTTTCATCCTGTCCAGCTTCAGCACGTGCCTGAGATACAAGTCAAACTCAGGTCACCTGGGTGATTGTCAAAGCATTATCCCCTCTATACAAAGTTGACTGAAGCCCACTCTCTGTATCTAAAGATAATTTCACATCCAAAAGTACTATGTAGAGCCTTAGCCATTCTGTAGCATGACCACAGTTCTCCAGTAGCTGTTCTATGTACAAATCCATCCATATTGTCTCCCACGTCTTCCCTGCTTACTCTATCTGTGCTGATGACGCATACACTAAAGATGCCCCTATCCTAACAGGGATGGTCACTTTATGTTTGATTCAATCTTCCTGTAAAAGGTTTATTAATTTCTTCTCATTCCTCATCCCAGCATCTCCCCGTCTATTGGTAGAAAATTACATTTTCTATGGCTATGGTTTTGTTCTCTTTGAACATATACCAGTCCTGATTTCCAGCATCCCCTTTTTCTTTATTTTGTATCTGTTTGTCTATATGCTGAAGTCATCAACCAGTAAGCTGTTGGTATACCTTCAGACTGTATACCAAGTCCATTTGTTCTACCTTATCTTTTACAATCTCATTTCTCTTACTCCATCTTGGAGTTACATCAAAAACCTTCTTACATCCTATCATCACCTGCCCATTCTTTCAGTCCTAAATTCAGGAATCCAAGGTCAATGCAGGTCACATCCAACTCCTGTCACACTGTATCCTATAATTCTGTTTTTTCCTTTTATAAGATCAGTATAGACTGACTCATATGTTAGCAAAGTCTTCTGCCTTGCACCTCATCATGTTCCATGTATCAGTGCCTTCCTTAATGAGCCATATTATTTCTTTTTATCCTGTTTTCCTTCTATCTGTGCTCTCCTGTATCTCAGCCATGTATTACTATTTGATCTGGGGGAGAGGGAATACTTTTTAACAAACAAAGTTAGATTTGCAGCATTTATATTAGTTTTAATGAAACAGCAGCAGTACAAAATAACAAATATGAAATATTTGTGCAACAGAACAAAACACATACATGTCAAATAACAGTGGAAGCTAAGATATAGTTTTTTCATTACAGAGAATGAAAGAAACAGTAGATTGTAAGAACAGATAGCAAATATTTAAGGGATTAATCATTATTTCAGTGGGAACTGCTCGAGGACTCAGTGAGGAGATGTTCCTTAAGGGATTTTCATGTTGGTAGGCAGGTCATTCTAGGTTACAGGTCCCAGTCTGGAGAAAACTTTTCCACCCATAATGGAATTGAATGGAAGGCAAGTCAGTGAGAAGCATTTGTCTTGTGCACTTCCCACATCATACACATTTTAATAGGAAATTTGCTAGTGTGCTGAGAAAAAACAACCCTGTTAGTAACCGAGAGCCCGTTGCGATTTTCCAGAAATTTGCAATGAAGTATTTTAGCTGAGTGAAAGATGAAAAAAGGAAGCCCATGTCCCCACTTAGATAGTAATACATTTTTAGTAATAGATAATTGGGTAGCTGATGATAGAGGATGAGTGAAATTATAAGGAAGTTTCAATTGAGCAAGGCTTTTATTAGCTATAGAGCCTGTGTACACTGTAAAGGAGAGAGCTTGGTCAATAACAAGGACCAGGTATCTCTTTTCTGTGACTATGGTAACAGTGTCACCATTAACAACAGTTAATTGAATGGGGGGAATACTGGGTAATTTCTTAGGAGCTAAGAAAACCATAACATTAATTTTCTAGTGTCTAATTAGCAGCTTGTTAGAAAGGGACTAGTTACATAGTTGAGTGATGTCTTCTTGTAATGTGCATTCAAGTCCACAGTAGTTATTGTTGGATTGTAAGAGACATATGTCATCTGCATTGATAGCCAGGCTGAGATTTGGGAGCTTGAAGGGAAAGCTACCACTTTATTTTAAAGGAAATGCATATAGTATTGCAGTCAAGATTTCAGCACTGCCACATCTCCATTGAGATACACACCAACAGTGAATTCTCTGATACTACATACTTTCACTCACAAACTGTCTCATTACTGCTATATACACCAATCTCACAAAAACTGTAAGAAAAAGCCATTTCAATCAGTTTAGCTTCCCCAGTTTGGTATTTCATTGCTAATTATTTGCATGTGGAACAGTCAGTCTTACAAATGTCCCCTAATTTCACTGATCTTAATTCACTTTCTTCCTTTTGTCCTGTGCCACATCAGTGGTTTCATATATACACTCACAGGAGATGTATCCCAGGGTTTTTTGACTTCTTAGGACTAAGCTTTGTATTTTTGTCAGCCATTGTACTGTGCATTATTTTCAATCCAGACAATATGCTGCTGATGGTCTCCACCCCACAGCTAAAAAGAATCTGTAAATATAATTCCTTAACTGGCCATCAGCATCAGTGGGTCTTCACTCCCCTACCTCTGTCTATGAAGTTCATCTGTGATCCCTCACCATTCTTAATTATAAAATCTTAATTTTTCATTTCTGCCTCCCCTGCTCTTACACCCACATTCCTCTTACTTATATATACTAACTCCATGATGAAAGAGCAAAAACCACATGAATGAATAACTCTTCCATCTCCAAACTGACAGCATTCCACTGCTTAAGCCAAAGCAATCATCTTCTCCCTAAAGTTCTGAAAAGAAAGACCTTGTCAGAACTTCAAGTACTGCACATCACATCCCTACAGACATGCGTCCTTGATACTGTGCGACATACATTGGAGTACCAAACTACAAAACACGAATTTCAAATCACACACCCACTGTAAAGGTACTTTGTTTGTTATGCTTCAGCACTAATGGGCTCAAAAAATAAGTGGCAACAACTAAATCTCCTCCTCCCCTCAACAACATGAATTACTCTGCCCCTTCTGTTAACAATATTGTCTGCTTCAATACCCCTTTTCCCTGTTTGTTTTTTCATTTCTCTAATTTCTTTGCTACTTTCCCTTACTTTCCTGCCCTTCTCTACTTTCAAGTGTTTTAATGCTTCCTAAGACTCTGCCTTGAGTCCATTATTGTTTTACCACCATTGTTTTTTGATTATTTCTCATTTCCAGTCTGTTTCATATTTAAACTTCTCTTACTAAATTGTTTGCTGTCTCCTTAGCTTACTCTTGTTAGAATGCTTCAGTAGTTACCTTGTTTGTTGTTTACCTCAGCTAAACAAATGTATTCTCTTTGTAAAGGGCATAACAGAACAATACAAGAAGTTGTGGATAAAGCCAGATTACTGAACTCCCCATTGTTCTTAAATACTTTTATCTGTTTGTCATTTCTTCTTCTTCTATTAGTTCACCCAGGTATCAGATGATGCTGCAATAAGCCTAGCATGGATATTTATCTAACTGACTTTGCTTTACTCACCTTCATGCCTCTCAACCAAGCCGAATTTCTCTGCTTTTACCGGTTTTGAAGTCCAAATAATGGGGTGCCACAATTCCCGAGTGGTACCCCCTTAATTTCTGAGTTTCCCAGCTTTCTTTTTTAAATTTTATTTTTGACCTGATGTCATCACATACAAGATGAAGTCAGTTCTGTCAACAACCTGCCAGCCTGTCCTTGACCTCCAGCCTGCAGGGATGACATGCAAGCATTACCGGGTGCTATGGTTTGTGCAAGCTGCAAGGGAGAATGTCCGTTAAGGCTGCTGTGCAGGGGAATGTGGAATGTGGTTTGGTTTATACAAGGGAGACGTGGTTAATGAAAAATTAATTTATCATAGTGCTAATCAAGGTGCTGCTTACTGTGATGCTTACTGTGATGGATCTGAAGTCTGTTTAAGACACTAGGTCTTGCAGGCTGGATTCTGCTGAAATCAAAGTCTAGTTATCACAGTCTGTTGCCCACAGAAACTTGCAGGGTGTACACTGATGCAGGACCAAAACTCTGAGCAGTAACCAATAAATGACTTTTTATAACAAATCACACATACTACTGTTGCAACTTTAGTTACACTGTTCTACTTTACTTCTCAAACAGCATGGATGATATAAGAGATACAATACAAAGAATATCTCTAACAATGTTATCTGCTATAGTCTCTTTATACTGTTCTAGTCACACAGTTCAAATCCTGTTTTTCTCTTGGTATACTATTTTGGGCTTTGTATGAGAACATCTGTTTGCTGGTGTTTGCAGAAAAATATGTTTTCATCCTGTATTGGAATTATTTTTGTAAGGAAAAACCTTGTAGTAAGACATATACAAATGCTGACTTGATCAGTCAAACTTCCTTGCTTAACAGTGTCATATGATAGAAACATGCAAGATTGTTTTTCTATTGTCCACTCTTTACAGAAGCAGGTTAGCTTTCTTACTGACAATGTGAAATGCATACATCCTGTTTTTCACATTCTTGCCAAGTCTGTAAGAGGTCAGCTTTATTGCTGACAGTGTGAAATGCATACTGATTCTGTAGAAAAACATGACCATTAAGCAAATTCCTTATTTTCCAGGCCACATTCATTTTATTATGGATGCCAATCACATATTACTAAACTCTATTTCTATATTTAAGCAAGCTTTATTTTATACCTTATTTATGTTGCATATTTGTAACAGAATTACTTTCAACTTTAATATTTTGTTGAGCATATTCTTACAATTCCCTCTTTTTATTTTAAAACATACTCAAAACACTTTATAGGAAACAAAACCTTTAGTCTTCTTTTGATACAAGTCAAAATGCAATTTTATATACTTAATAGAATGATATCAAGTTAATATATGAATGTAATTATTTTAGTATATTTAATACTTGAGAATTAAAAAAAACATGATTTATACACTAAAGAATGCTATGTACATATTAGTCCATTAGCTGTATGAGTACAATATTTTAATATAATTTTCCTCTAACTGGGGTAACCAATACCAGTACAGATAAAATGATGGTCCAAAAACCAGTGATAAAATTACAATTACTTGACAAATTACTTTTGAACTTGTTACTTTACAATGTGTCTTATACAGCATATATATCTCTACACAGACTGTTTGCTACTCATGTATTTCAATCTATTAGGTATCTTGGATGCATTTTTTTAAAGATGGTTTTTCACACATATTCATTGCTAGCCATTAATCTCGTTTGTATTGAATTCTTCTGTATTTGTCCATACAAAGACTGTAAAGTACATTTAGTCTAATCTTACAAATGTAGTAACATTAACATCAAGCAAAATCTTGGAAAATGTTTATGTTTCTTTAGAAGTATTTAGTGGAATTGCCACCAAAGGCAACTACATACACAACAATTAGAAACATTTATGCTTTTTGCATACCAACACTGTCTTGCCAAAAACATATTAAAAATAGTGACCAGTCTTGCTAATTTTTACATATCTTTACTCTCTCTTGTATAGCTTTAATAAAGCAATTTTAAGCCATCTGTTGTATAGCTTTACAGTTTAACAGGTTGTAAATACAATTTAATACTAAACAATACAATAATAACTAACATGATCCCCGGAATTCATGAAGCTCAGCGCAAGGCCGGTGTTAGGCTTACGCCGACTGTGTGGCGTGAAGATGGCGCAGTAGTGCCAAATGCATATTAATGAAGGTGCGCTGCCGCCACAGCCACGTGCATAGGAAAGGAGTGCGAGTGCATAGGGCGTGTCGAAGTGCTGCACGGAGGCATGGAAATGTCAGCTGTCGACGTGCAACCTAAAATGCTCACATATAACAATTTGCAAGCAATAGTAATCACATCTGTCAGTGTCCGTGGATACTGAAACGTATGCAAAGCATGCAAGACAGTTCCTGCGAACACAAAATGAGGAAGCAAACACAAATGTACGGTAGGGAATAATGGGTCCCTGTCCCGCGAACAAATGGCATTGAAAACCATGTGCCCGTAGTCTAACGCAGTGTAGATAGTTATACCAAGTGGAAGTGAAACACATCATATGTTAGCGCGCCGCCAATAGGTACGTCCAGCCCAATGGTCAGGGTCACCAGCTAAACCATATTGTGAGGGAGGGTACACAGCTGGGCAGATGTGTCCATAACAAAAAACACGATAAATGTAAATATCTAGTGACTGTATGACCGAATTATATCCCACAACGCATGTAATAGTCACATACAATAGGTATGTCTGTATTTCACATACCAAATGTGACAGGAAATAGAATAAGCATGTAAACGAAACAGAAGGAGCATATAAACTGCTACAACAATAAGGCAACATGTAGGCTGAAAGGAACAGTATTATCCGTAGCGTTGACTGTGGGTACATGTTGTCCAGCACAATTGGATATGTGTCCAGAATATATCCCATCCTGGACATAGGAAAAGGTGGCATCCTATCAATGATTAGAACAGTCGGCCAAAATCCGCACATCTGCGGTCCAAGCCGAACTTGACAGGATGTGTCACAGTTGAACGGGTATTACCCGGGTATACCAACCATGTCATGAAAGTTAAGTATGGGCGTGTACCTATGTGTGTGAGGTATAGCATGTGGAAGGTCAAACATGGCAGGGTAGTCCACACAACCATACAGGTACCTGACATATGTAGGATATGCAATGTGTTACCTTGACCGTGTCATGGGCCATCAACCAAAGCAGTGATGGATGGAGTGTCAGGAATATGTGTGTGTGTGGGGGGTAATGGTATAGTCCTCAAAGGCGACACTGTGTCATATGCATAATAGGTGAACCGGAGGTGTATGAGGGAGCAGCGGGTGAAGCAGAAAGAAACACAAAAACATGTATACACATCTGCAATACAACCAGACAGGCCATACTGTAGAACACAATCCCACAAACATATGAATATTAAAATGTGTGATACAAATGTACAGAAATGTCACCGGCACATACCCACAGATTGGTCCTGATGGAACTGGCCATATCAAATGCAACACACCTGGATGCATAATGGACTACCCAGCATCCCCTCCACAGCACACAACCCGCCCCCATACCTGAACGTCCGCTAAATACAGCATACTTGGCATTCTAGTTTGGTGCAGCCACATATACACATAGTGACCACTACGCATATGTAGTAGGTAGTGTCACCCTAGGCAGTTTCAGGATTGCAAACTATGTATCCCTTGCATGTAAAACCCCCAGCACATTTTCATAACGCCAGAAGAATGGTCGGTATTGGTCTTGTTATTATCAGTCTTGTTATATTTTTGGATATCCCTCATGGGATAAGTAACCTGTGTAAACAGTAGAATGGGTATGAAGACACGATGTCCAGTCCTGTAGACATCTGGACACAAGTTGGAATGTGCAGTAGTGGTGCACGAGACTGTTCAGCCCTAGATGGTCATGCAGAACCTACTACCCAGGATCAAACACCTGCCGGTGATGCATGTGTCCCGAAATGAATAAGCGAGAGAATATATTGCACACATTTGCATAGTGGCACATGGTATAAGGGTGATGAAGGCACTGACGTAAACAGGATACCCCCTGATCCACTGTGTGAGGGACAATTAATATGTGTGTAGGTGTGACCTGACCAACAATGATACAATGCCAAATGTCATGTGATTATAGGAAATAACTATGTACCATACTGCATGTAACAGTTGCCTAAAGCGGTCACGTCAGGATAGAATAAACGTAATTCGTACAAGAAACAGGCAAACAACAAAAGTGCTAAACATATAGGCTCACAGCTAGGAAATTAATGAATGTTCTAAACCTGCATTGACCGTGGCTATGTGTTGGCCCAATCAATCTGGTGTCCCCAGTAGGGTTACCATCTGTCCCACTTTGCGAGGGACAGTCCCTCTTTGGGCAGTTATGTCCTGACAAAAAATATTAAAAATGGCAAATGTCCTGAGATTGTAGGACATAATTATGTCCCATATGTTATGTAATAGTTGATTAAATAATTATTTCTGTATCTAAAATACCTAAATGTTACAAGAAACAGAATAAGAAACTAAACCGCTACAAGAATAGGCTTTTATGTAGGCAAATAAGTAAAGTTCTATCCTTTGTACTGACCGTGGGTATGTGTCGGCCTGTAAAATCTGATGTGTGTTCTGAAAATGTCCCATCTTGGCCATTTGAAAAGGTGGCAACCCTAGTCCCCCGAATATATCTCAACCTGTACATATGACAATGTCAACGTTACCAATGGTCAGAGCATTCGCACAATAACTGGCCAGCCTCTTAACCACTCACAAAGCCAGTGACCTTTGGAGGAAAGGTGTTGAATGAGAATGACTACTTACAACAATGAAGAGTAATAGACACATTTAACTGCAGAAAATTAGTAGTATTACGAATCTGTCAACACGTTCCAAGTTAATAGTACTAATATGGTATACATATGGTAGAAGTGTCCGTGATTGTCCCTGAGTTGTCATAACCTTGTCCCTGTCACTGTAGAAACAAGTCCCCACGTATCACAGTGGTCTGTACACATAAGTACACCAACCAACTGTCACATCTGTTGACAGGAATATTGCATACCTGTAGTGAATTTATAACTGATGTCCAGAATAATATTCATTGTATCTACAAGTTAATGAAATAGTCAAATGGGAAGGGAAACACGTGGAAACCCCCAAACGAGTAATAGGTCGAATGACACTGTATCACATCCCAGTTAGCAGCAGCAATCCAGACATGAAAAACGTGTGACATCTGTCCGCTGTATAACGTGCAATATACTGATCACAAGTTCACCGGAGTGAAGTGTCAGTGTCATAATGACTAAGGCAATAGTATGCTGTTGAAGCAGAGATAAAACCCAATACGCATGTGTAAGTGTCCATATCCGGGAAATGTATAGGTTAATGGACACACAGATGTATAAATAGATAAAAACGTGTATGTATATATATATATATATATATATATATATATATATATATATATTAATTTATATACACATATATTTTCATACAGATATATGTATATATATATATATATATATATATATATATATATATATATATACACACACACAAGGATATACTACAGATATATATAGATAGATATATATACATAAACAACAGCTATTGATATATACACATACACACAAAACAAAATATATATGTCAGTGTAGATATACACATGTACATAAATAGGTTACTTCACAGCAATTAGGGGTAACATATTTACAGCCGGGCATATGTGACTGGGTGGTCCAATAAATAAACGTTGTACCCCCCACACCACCCAGCTAGGCCAGTCAGACATACAGACAGGCAATACAGATCAATACACTGCCGCTGTCCAAAACACCGGTAGGAAAGTACCAGTGGGAGAGATCTGCAAGATCTACACTTTAAACATGGATAACGGTGTCCCTTGCGGGACCCCAAAAATTCTGGGTACGTGTGAATCTGCTGACACTAATACGAGCAGGAGGTAGGTGTACATGGAACAGTAGGTTGTGCAAGTGTGATAATACATGGGTTGACAAAACGTACATGTGTCCCGAGACGGGGAGAGTGAGCAATGTGTAGGGGTGTGCTCATACCCCAGCTGCGCTCGCAGTAAGTATTTGTCATGACTGCTGTAGAGGGGTGCCAGGTAGGTGGACCATGGGTATGCAATAATGGGCTTAAGTGTGCAGGTGCTGGTTGGCAGAGATGTAGTAGGCCCGCCCAGTGGAAGTCATTAATATTCCTATGTGGGCATAGCATACGCCTACACCTCCCAAACCTGAAGAGCACATCTACCGGATAGTCTGTAAACCATCGGGGGAATACATAGGGACCAAATCAGTGCAGTGTACCTGATTAGCATGGACATCCATAGTTATGTATCAGAATGTAACAAAGTCCAAATAAACACTTCCAGAACTAGTGATATTAGGTGGACAGGTGGTGGAATACAGGTAATGACAGATGACAACATGTATGAGTCATAAACAGCATGTACCTCGACAAACGTGAATGAATACATATGGTCTGTGACTGTAAATGTGTCTGGTTAATAGAACCAATTGTCTAAATGTGTCCACATGGTGTTATGCATTGTTCCTGATACAGTGTTCATTCACACCCATTGGTATGTGAGTTCTGCTAGTGACGGAAACTGCATAATTTGCTGACCACCTTAGGTAGATGATAACATAATAGACGTGGTTCAACACCCATATGCCTGCGAGGGACACACCCGTCTGGGCAGTTGTGTCCTGCAAAATAACAGTTATGGCACATGGCCTGTGAGTTCGGGAAAGGAGGCTATATAGTGTGTGTAGTGGTGTCAGAAATTAATTTGTTGTATCAGAAACAGCTACATATAATAGGAAACAGTATTATCAATTATAATGCTACACGAATAACCTTAACATATGCAAACCGTGGAAGTCGTCAGTTTACTACTGGCTGTGGGTATGTGTTGCCTTGACACATGTGATAGCTCTACATATAGGGTCTATAGGGCTGCCACCATTCTGAATGGCCAAAGTGGAACCTGCTCTGTAGAAATGTCAGACGTACCAGGGCAGAACATACCTACAGCCATGCATAGTACAGAAATATACATATCGGCACAAATCAAAGCGTAGTCTAGCAGCAGTAAAGTTGCTTATGCTACTACATATAACATATCGACGTGCCAGGTATACAAGACCTGTAACAAGCAATCAGTACAGACACGTACAACATGAGAATGTCCCCTAATCAGGACAGTTGCAGTGGCTAGAGTATTGTCCATACCTCTCAACTGTCCCTGAATTTCAGGTACATCCCTGAGTTTAACTGAAAGTTTAACTCTGTCCCTCTTAATCCCTCCTAAAATTAGTGACTTTTGAAGGAAAGGTGGTGAATTACACTTAATGACTAATAACAATAAGTAAGAGTTATAAACTTCTTTTACTTCAGAAAATGTGTATTAAGTCATATGCTCTGATTCTGTCAATGTTTCAAGTTAATAGCACTACTTTTGTAAAAGTGTCCCTGATGTTTTCTTGACCTGTCCCTAATTCTGTAGAAATGTGTCTCCAATTGGTGGGGAGGTCTGTTATTGTCACATGAGATATGCCTAATGAGGGACTGTCCCATGCAAAGTGGGAAAGGTGTCACTCCTACAGTCTCCCGTTGTGAAATCTGAAAGGTGGAAAATGTATAGTAGGTATGCGGTAGCATGACTCGGCGGGCAGCTGTGTTAACAAAATCATAGTCACATGTCAGCATTGCAGAGTATCGGTTCCCATGTATCAGGCAGATGGGAGCAGATCATATGAGGAACATGCATATAATATGATTACGTCACTGGACAGGCCGCCAAGTCCGTACAGTCGAACGCCTGCCGTCGCCAAATGGTTACACATATCCGATACTGTAGTCATGTAGTCCGATGTAATACGCATCACAAGGGATCGCACACACCCAGCATGAGTAACAAATGTAAGCAGAAATGTCGGTGAGCGAGCGGCTGTAAGTGTGTTTGTCTACCAGTATGCCAGTAGTGCACTGTCAAAGAAATGTGGATTCTAAACGGGTATAAGGTGCTGTGACCAGCAGTGCTTAACACTGTGCAAACCCACGCACAACTGCTCCCACCTGCTGGAATGTGCCTTACCCAGTCAGTATCCAAAGGCGTCAGTCTGTCCGCAAACAAAGAACCGCCCTATTCACGTGTTGGTAGCAGTACCCTGCGTACATACCTCATGTGAATTAACAATAGACCATGGCATATGTACAAACAATAGACCACACACACACACCATACAGCGCAGTTGTCCAACAGTACAGCAATGTACTGGCAGATATGTCCGGACCACTGGTGTATGCATGCCTGGCCGTCTTGTGTTTCAGTGTGTGAGCATGCCCAGTATGACTGTTACGCATGTTGTCGACTGACATTACCATCATACCGTCATGTGTGTGAGCATGCCAAGTATGGTCAACTGTATCGCATGTGTCACATGTCCAGATAGTACTGTGTTGCTGACCCCTCCATTCTACACAGGCAGGTGTCATGCTGTGTCTGGAGGGTAGCTAATGGTCATGTGGCATTGACAGTTGCTACATGTCTGCATAGCGTGGGGGGACATCAAACCACAACCACAGTCCTACACAGCACCGTGGGTGGCACACATGACTCTAACATGTGTAGGTTTGATGGGGGGGGGGTACAGCTGACAGTTGTACACATCTGCCACTACTGTACAGGTATGCCAGGTACTCCATGTCAGTGTGTGGACCTACCTAAATTGCTGGTTGGAGGGATACCAGTGTACGTCAGTTCCCAGCTTTAAATACCAGCACAGTGGTGTTGGACGTCCTAGCTTACACAACCTACATCAAACTGCCTGGCCTGCTGTAGTCTGCGTGTGTCTTAGGGGGTCAGGGTCATTCATTGGGTATATCCATAGGCCATTGTATATAATTTGTCTGTATTGGTCCACATCTGTCCAGCTGCATGGAACGTGTGTGGGCTGTACGGACACACATGATGGTCAGCCCATAATCTGCAGTGGGTTAGGACACCCTGTGTACTACTGGCTACCATTGTGACCCCCTATGTGCTACAGAGGTCATGGTGCCACTATGGATGTCTACTGTCTGCTGCCCTAACATTCGGCCACCACAGTCACTTGTATGCTCACATACATACCATAGCAATGGGTAAATACACGTTCTAATACAACTGCCAATTGTTAGGTCAATAGACATACCCTGGGTGTGTTCTGGACTTGAGGATGGTGCTGGAGGGCTGCCTATGTCGGATGCACACAGTGCACCTCCTATACATGGCCGAGCACAGGTAGTGTCATGTTTGGCATCCATTGTACTGTGTGTGGGTCAGAGAGGGGAAATCCGTGGGTACCTACTGTGTCAGTGCATATGCCTTATGTTGCCTCTTTGCCAAGGGAAGGTCATACTGTGCATGGGCTTTTGCCGACTGTACCCTGCTCAGGTAGTTCCTTCACCAATCACACTGTGCCTGTACAGGCCTTGGCAGTGGTGTTGGGCTGTGTGGCCCTGCCCCATGCCTTTCCTGCTGCAACTGTTACTGCAGGATAAGATTGTGTAGCATAGCAAATACCATAACAACTTGTATGCATGTAGCTAGTGAATACTACAGGGCTCCACCGGCTGTGTCCATATACCAGAACCGTGAACTGAGCATCCCAAACACATGCACAATTATATGTCTTGCCTGTGCATCCGCCTCATTATGGTGTGAGTGTTCAGGTGTGTGTGCATTGCTGATGGGTGTCATCAGCCACGACACCAGTGTTTACCCAGCATCCCCCACTAGGAGACTGTAGGGGATGTCCATATTGGCATTGGTGTGGTACAGCTGTGTCAGAAGCCATATATCGGAATCATCATAGCTTCCAGGGCAGGCAGCACACACATTCAATCTCATGCCCTGCCATCGCATATGGCCTAGCTGTTGGAGGGTATGCCCCTGCAGTGACTGTAGGCCTTACCCCGCTCACTGGGTGGTGCTTCCATGTGTATGTGTGTGCAGGCTATAGCACCCAGTACCCCAGGGTAGTCATCCATGTGGGTGAACTGATGCACATTGCTGGTCTACTAATCATGTGTGGTGGGGACATGTACGTGTTCACTAGCATGTGTTGACATGGCGTCTGTGAACTGGTCCAATACTCTGGATACAGATGCCTGTGAGATACCCTGCACATGTTGGTATATGTTACCTGCTGCAGCCCTTCTCATTTGGTTGGACTGTGTCATGAAATGTCCCCGCAGGTATACACCGGTGGTGTAGAGTGAGGAAGAAAAAAGGAGGTCATTGTCCCACTGTACTCATCCCTCATTAGACCCATTATAGAATACAATGCCCCATTTGGTATGTACCTCTCAAGACATCTGCAACAACTGGAAAGGCCGCAGAAATACCTCACTAAAAGAATCACAGGCCTAAAGCAGATGCCCTACGCTGACCGCCTTAAAAAACTCCAGCTATACTCTGTCGCATATCGTCTACTCAGAGGCGATCTCTGCTTAACATACAAGGCCATGTCAAAGCCAGAGCTGTTGGACATGCTACACTTAAAGAAATCCCAATCCCTCAGAGCTACACGCTCCAGGGATCTAAACCTTGTCATCACAATAAACAAAACATGCTGGAGGGATAGGTTCCTGACCCAGAGACTCCCTAGACTCTGGAATAGATTGCCCATACATGTCAAGCAGAGTGCCTCTTTGGACCTCTTCAAGAGGAACTTTGACAATTGGATGGGAAAAAGGAAATTCACCCCAGGGATCACGTCAGTCGCCCTGCTAGACAGGGGTCCAGGAAAGTAAATAATGTGGGAAGAAATAGCCAGGGAATTGTTATGGCTAGGCTTGTATAGGCCCTAGGGCTGATAGCCTAGTACCAACCTATGAACCTATGAACCTAAGAAACCTGTGTGTATGCTGCTTGCTCACATTACCATACTGCTCAGGTGCGGGCTGGCCATGTTATCTGCTGATTGTGCTGATCAACACCTGTTTGTGCAGCATGTACACTCTGACTACCCATACACTGCTGTCATCCCTCCCAATGTCACCAGGCAGGTATAGACACACCCCTAGCTTAGGCGTGCTAAGGCAGGAGCACTCCCGAGGCACAGTTTTGCAATGTACTTACAGTATGCCTGACCACTCTCCCATGCTGTCAACTATATTTGAGCCCTGCACCCGGCTGACTACACACATACACTCCAGGGACCTGCATCACACCCTGGTAATAAATGGGATACACTATTGTCAACCTCATCTGCATAGTGTAGTCTTCTAATGAATAGTTATATGACCCATACCGAACCTCCAAATTAATAACCACTGCTTAGTGTCACTCAGATCCGTACACAACTGGCAACAGGTGCCTTACTATCACCATATTCGATGTCCCATGGTCTTGCCAGCAACAACATAACCGGTGTCTACACGACTACTACCCGTGACCCTGCACACTACAGGCATACATACACACATATACATGTACACACATATGTAGATATTGCATTTATATCACAACAGCGGACCACATGACAGCAAAGCATTAGACAGGAATGAAAAGGAAACTACATGTGCCACCTGCATCATGTAGTGTTGTTACTATCAAGGCACGTCTGTTTTGTTGCGTCACACGGGTCAGACCGTATAAAGGGTAAGAGTAGGGCTGCTGACATTTACTCACCAGACCTATTGGCGAATGTATGTGTTGACAACCCAGTGTCTTGACAGAATATGCGGGCTGTGGACACTATATAGGTCAGCAACAAAACACACTGAACACATCCCGCAGCTAGTCACCCACAGATACCAACACATATGGTATGAATGCCAAACACACACACCTGCCATGCCTTGGAATTGAGCACCTACCTGTCTAATCTACCACACTACAGCATTATGCAGTAACAAAATGCACTACCAAGTTTCAGCATCACCGCACTCCCACAGGCATACATCTAGGTGGATGACATCAGCAAAGGCAAAGACGCCGATAGGGAATGTATGGAGAGTGAGCCATCTAAAAGCATTACTCTGTCCCCAAGCAGCTGGAAACACACATACACACTTCACAGGGCTGGGAGTCGAACATACACCTAACTACCTTATCACACTACAGCATTACACAGTTACAGAATGCACTACCGAGATTACTGGAACACAACACTACCAGAGGCATACTTCTAGGTGGATGACATCATCCGCAGAGGCAAAGACACCGATAGGGAATGTATGGGGAGTGAGCCATCTAAAAGCATTACTCTGTCCCCAGGCAGCTGGAAACACACACACACACTTGGCAGGGCTGCAAGTCGAACATACACCTAACTACTTTATCACACTACAGCATTACACAGTTACAAAACACGCTACCAAGATTACTGGAACACAGCACTCCCAGAGGCATACTTCCAGGTGGATGACATCATCTGCAAAGGCAAAGACGCCGATAGGGAATGTATGGGGAGTGAGCTATCTAAAAGCATTACTCTGTCCTCAAGCAGCTGAATACACAAACACACTTGGCAGGGCTGGGATTCAAACATACACCTAACTACCTTATCACACTACAGCATTACACAGTTACAGAACACGCTATTGAGATTACTGGAACACAGCACTCCCAGAGGCATACTTCTAGGTGGATGACATCATCCACAAAGGCAAAGACCCCAATAAGGAGTGTATAGAGAGTGAGCAGTCTAAAAGCATATTACTGTCCCCAGGTAGATGTAGACAAACACACGGCAGTGGTGTGAGCGGGACAACTGCCTATCTATGGAGCACTATCACAACACTACATAGATACGTGACATGGCACAGACAGTACACCCTTCAAGACAGTCAACCAGTGTGTTCAATGTAGGAATCCATCCTGACGTGGGGTATGGACATCTGTTGCCTGGATGACCACCATCGCTATACAGGATGTCAATGGCCATGCCCATACACAGAGGCACATAACTGACACAAGGTGTCACTGGGCATGCTCACACACTTAGTATCACACGTGCGTGTGGAATGTACTGTGTGTCCATCTACAGAACGGTGTACTGGGCATGCTCACACACTTAGTAGTAGCGAAGGGCTGTCTTGCATGCACACGGATTCTAAACATGGAAGGGCACAGTTTGGAATGTACTGTGTGTCCATCTACACAACGGCATACTGGGCATGCTCACACACTTAGTAGTAGCGAAGGGCTGTCTTGCATGCACATGGATTCTAAACATGGAAGGGAACAGTTTGGTGTTACTGTCCCCACGTACATGAAGGCCACTCACATGTACTGACCAGTACACACTCAAGAGCCATCACAGATGTCTCAGGTGCAGATCACAGTAGTAAATGTCGCATTCTACTATGTAGCCCTCAGACATCACCATGTCCTTGGACCAGCAACATGCATCCATACATTACTACAACACCATGTGACGCATGACCAGTGGACTGTACATAGGTCTACAGCAACTGTGCAGACTACACATGTACTGACAGGGTTCCATCATGTGTTATGCAATGCAATGATACCACTGTTCATAACCAGGTCGGCTCTACACATAACAGGGGCCCTGGGTCTTACACAGCTGTAACAGATGACTGTCGCTGTACACCAAAGAACACTCATGTTTGGATATGACATACATGTAATCGCAGTGGATATGTACATGGACCACACACACACAACACATATGTACATAGCATAGCTTTTGCTGTCCTCCATGCAGACAAGTGGCTACAGCAATCACACGCATGCACATGGAAGGTAGGTCCATGGCTGTTGAATACTAACAGTACATAAGGTAGCAATGTTGCCCGAGGTAACATTCCCTCTGTACTAGTTACCCATGACAACCATCATATCATACAACAGTCCATGTGTTATGTATGTCATCACACATGTCCACCAATTGCAATGCATACAAACATGGCTACATGACAGGCATGCAGGGCCAACACACATGTACATGTAGTGGTGTGCATGCAGCTACCATGCATGTGCAGTAGCTGATGTATGTAATTCATCTGTGCCTAACTACAGCATGCAATTGCAATGCAGCCCCATCATTGACACCTGTATATGGTGAAATACTGACAGTATGGTAGGATGTACATCAGGTATGGATGGATGTGGGTACATAAAGTGGTGATCCACCTTTGCAGATGGATGTTTGCCGAAGATGGCTCACAGGTGTGTCACAAGCCATCCTACCATTACATGTGCAAACAGTATGCTATGTTACTGTTACTTGAAGGTGAAGACATACAACCTACACAGCGGTCAGGGTGTTACTGACTGTAAATAACTTGACACCTGTAACATTACATCCTCCCACAGTACAATTGCCGAAGGTAGCATTGGTACACATAATGCGGCCAATAATGCTGCATGTGTGTCAGACGTATCATCATATAGCAGGTGTATCATTCACAGTACTGCCATGTGTGTTTGCTTGTGTGACCATATATGCCATGTATGGTGGGGAATACACCCCAATTGTTACACACCCCTGTACACTGTTGTAGACATCTGTACATACTGCAGTGTAGAAAGCATGACGTAGGCAGGGGTGGTGTGTGTATCACACACATGTCAGCTATCTGTATGTGAATGACATTTGTGGACTCCACACTGTGTGTGTGTGTGTGTGTGTGTGTGTGTGTGTGTGTGTGTGTGTGTGTGTGTGTGTGTGTGTGTGTGTGTGTGTATGTATGGCTGTCTGGTGCATGGAGTGAGGGTGTATGCTACCATACAGAACAGACAGTTTCCCTAACCCCTCATGGTGATGCAGTCTACTACCCTGTTGATGCCATCGGTCTCAGCCTTACTGGCTACCTGTACATGTTCATTCTCTGTGTCGAGTCGTGTGGGTTCACAGTACTGTGAGGGTGATTACCACATAGGCAGGGGTCCTTACCTCAACATTATCGAGTGTGCATTATAGTGTTGTTGACCCCGTGAGTGTGGGCATGTTACTGTGTGTTTCTGTGTATGTCTGTATGTGTTCTCATCCTGTAATGTGACAGGGTATTACTGCTACACAGTGAGGCCTCATGCTATCAAGTGGCCTCTAACTTTATCATCGGCCAGACTGCTGTGTAAACCCCCTGCACCATGTCACCATACCTGTGATGTGACCTGGTATGGATGTCACGTCTCTAGCCACTGTAGCCTATTAAACAGCCCACATGCTTCTGGATCAGTAGATGTGTGGACATCTGTGGAATAGTAGCCTTTCTAACAGTGAGGTTGAGGCTATGTATAGCATGCTGGTATTGCCATACATGCCTGTGAGTACTCCACATTTACACATGTGAAACTGCAAACACTGCTACTTATTGGCACATGCAAGTAGACCTTAAGGAGGGAAGCAGGGCATAATTACCAACATGCTGTTACCGTTGTTACCAAGACACATACTGTGAACATATAACAATGCATTATAAACCTTACTACATGGTATGTCTGGTGAGTGTCAACAGTACACAACTAATGTAATATACACTTATCTCACTATTCTGTTCACCCTGTGCATCAGACCATATGACCATGTCCCTGAACCGATGGTGTGGATGACAGGGATGTGGCATAGGCATCATCATATGCACAGGGTGATAATGTTTGCCAGGGGCATAGGCTGCACCAGTGGATGACATCATGTGTGTGGGTAAGGTCCGGTGATCTGATTGGACATGTGTGGTCGCTATGCATGTGGGTGTTGCGGTGCCCTACAGATGTTTCTGCTGTGTGCTTGTATGTGTGCACACAGTTCTGCCTTTTGTCAGGCCTACACAGGGGTATTATTGACAGCTCCAGATTGTACAGACCAGGATGTACAGCTCACTGTGTCCAGCCACAACCACGTGACCTGTGCCTTCCAGGGGTTGCACGGGCACTAGCAGGCGGAGGTACAGATTGGCTACTGTCCGATGACACTTGTCCACTGGAACTGTGTCCCTGCTGGGAACATCCAGGGCTACATCCACGTGGCCTGCTGTGTCCTGGTGTGGACAGCGCAGCACCAGCTGCACTGCTACTGCTACCGGCACTATGGAACCGGGCATGTGAGGTGGCTCATTCACGTTGACCTGCACTAGGTGGTGTAGCTGGCCTACGTCCACATGGCCTATGCCTCACTCCTACCAGATGTTCCAGCACAGACAGCTCACACTCGCGGATTGCCATGTCACGGTCAAGGATTCCAACCATGTCACCCAATCCCCTGTCCAGAACATCAGCAATCTGCTGTTGAGCATTTGCCAGTGCCTGGATGTTGTTGTTTAGAGTACGGATAGCAGCCCTCTGAAGCCTCTGCCCTTCTGTGTTCTGCCATTCAGCACGTGCCTGTGCCGCCATTACAGTCTGGAACATGCATCTGGTGACACCAGCTGCTGCGCTTTGTCCAGCAGGTGCATGTCTGCCAGAGGTCCTCCTACGAGCAGCACTAGCCACATGCCTGTGTGGCAAATCTGCAGTCATTACACTGACACCATGGTGTGGAGACACACCTTCTGTAGCCACCACACGTTCCTGTTCCAAGGTAACACACGCTGACTGTCCTTCATCTATGGCCACTGGTGATGGGGTATGTGTTGGCATGAGAACTGTGTGCGGGGAAGAGGGGGACATAGCTGGGATGGCAACCATTGGCATAGATTCAGCCCCTGACAACCCTGCCTGTACCTCATGTATATGTTCATCACTGCTAGTATCTGTGGGGACACTAACATCAGATAGACCACAGGAGGGTAACGCACCTACATCACCTGTGAATGCAAAGGAAGACTCTACATTACAATAGACACACACAGACACACAGACACACAGACACACCATGCATGTGATTTAACAGATGGCATGCAGCATGCATGTGATACAGCAGACGGCTTGCAGCTCAGACATTAATAGTGGTAGTTAGCATACCTCCCAGGGTTGCACACAACAGCAAGCAGGTGTCATATCAGTAGCCATGCAGTTCACACAATCATGGTAGTAAGCATGCATCCCTGTGATACACCATGTGGACCAGCACAGGTTAACAGTACACATGGCTGAAGTGACCTTGACATGTAATCTGCTGACGTGTACATTGACATGCATACATGTCTGACACAATGGTGTCCTGACACATGTACAGCATTGTAATGGGTATCACATTGCAGTGTTGTCTGTATGCCCTACAGATAGAATGCACTTTTAGCAAATGTGCATGAGCATTGAAGGGTAGTGTGAGGCATCTACATTGCTATACAGTGTGTAGTACAGACACTGTGCCATTGCATGGCATCATGAGGTGTCTATATTGCTATACAGTTTGTAATATGCACATAGTGCATAGCCATAACTGCGAGCATACACATTACATAACTGTGGATTGTGACCCACATCGCTGAGGTGTATACACACCAAACCATGCTGTGTCATGTGACAGGTCACTGAAAGACCTACGGATGACACCCCTGCACAACTACTACAAAGTCTTAGCTGCCTGGCAACCATGTCCACACATGGCAGACTTGTCAATACACCATGTCCCACATGACATTAATGTACCACACACACGAGGTGCATGGCTGACAGTGATGTCCTACAGCAGCAAGGGAAATGTACGGTATCTGTGACCTGATGTGGGGTCAATGTCTGTGGAAGCTGTACAGGTGACTACTGTCATGCTATGACACAGTCATGATGTTCAACACATCTTATATGGTCGAATTAAGTGACACCTCCACTAGCTGTGCACAGGCTTTTAGGATGTCCAGTGTTCCACATCAACTATATAATCAGTCAACTAAGGCTATAGTCGGACCATGTGTGGACAATGTGCAACAGGGTGTATACACATCACCACTACTGTATGGCTACATGTCTCTGGCCATCCTCCATGGCCAGAGGTACCTGTATAGGGGTGACACAGCAGTTTGAACATTATCCATGACTGTATGACAGCCACAGGGTGCACTGTGCATGTTAACACATTTGCCTGTATAATAGCATATAGTATGCACATGTGTGCATACACAGGGTAGCATACTGTAGTATGCGGCATGTGTGTAAACATACCTTGCATATAATGCTACATTACATATTGTACAGTGACACATGCAACTAAATGGGATATAATAGTCATATGTGCAGTAGTGACTTATCAGGCAACTCCTGGCTCATTGGTTGGGAGACACCCACCTCCATGATGGCAGCTAGTGTTTGTGGATGCTGTTCTGAGGGTGTCCCCAGGCTGGCCAGTAGTTCCTCGGTTGGTGTGAGTGGGGGCTGGGTTGGTGGCCCACAACCTGTTCCACCATGTTCCCTGGTGATTGCATTGGCACGCTGTTTCGCATGTCGTATCAGGTCCATGCAGTGTCTGAGCACCTGCTGGTAGGTGCGGTTATGGCCAGCCACATCACTAACCCTCCTGCGAAGGTCCTGCCACAGGTCGTCACACTGCTGGCCATGCTGTGGCACATGGCTGAACAACACCTCATAGTTCTCATGGAGGTATGGGATGAGGGCATCATCCTCCAGGTGGCTATATGCTGGCAGGTGTGAACGAGGCATTATCTGGAAGACATAATGATGGAGACAGGTCACAGTATCACAGAGATGTACAGACATACAGCTGCACATACATTTGTATTAAATCTAGTACATCTGAACAGTTATCTTTGCAAATCGTCATGACACTGACATGACTGACATGTTTGTGCCACACACATGTAACACCCATTATGCATTGGATATCATCACCATATATGTGTGTCACCTCATTACATTGTTTATACTCCATGTGAATGCTGCCTTGATGTGGGCATGTCTGTTTGCCTGTACTGGTGTTCTTACCTATCAGCACATGCCTGGATGTGTCCACAGTAATGCTGTTGACCTTGATGCTGTGTATATGTCACATATCAACACATACACTGCCTTAATGGACATGAGCAGTGACAATGCACACATATGCACGGAAACCTTTACATGCATGTGTTTTGCCATATACATCTACATGGCACTGTACAGCAGTTCAACATCCTGCCACGTATTGCCTGCATTGCACATGTGATAGACATGGGACAATGGCTAGCCGGACATCATTCGCAGGGATGGTTATCAACTATAGCATAAACGGGCAAGGTTTTTTAGCTGTATCCGACAGCCATTTTGCCACCGCAAGGTGCATCAGTGCCATATTACTGATCCAGACACTTAATAATACATCTACAATGCGGTCATTGCACCATGTATGACAGAGATGACATGTGCAGCTTTGATGGACAGGGTTGCATGGTATGGCAGGAGTATGTAAAATGTATGGCACAGGGATCTGTCCAGCATGAGGCGATCCTTCTAGTAAGAAGGTGGCTGTCCATGACGTATGTCTTTCAGATCAGGATATGTATGTGTAGCATGTCCAACATCACAGTGTAGCACATGTCTTTATGCAAGGTAGCCAGCATGCTGCATAGTGGAGGTGAGGATTGTGAAGGCTGGTATCGCCCATCCATGCATGGCCAATACCCATTAAAGGTGATATGTGATCCGATATTGGTCACCCGAGTGCTGAGTATGCCTGTCCAATGATCTCCATGCTCATGGATGGCACCCTGTCATGACATGGGTTCCTCATATGACTACCTAATAGGCCTGGAGATGTCAGCAACTCAGGGAGGTGAACTGCACAGCACCATCCCTTACACAGTGTCCATAATGTTGACCGCTGCCTACGTGGTAGGTAATGGGTACAGGGTTATTCACCTAGCGGTGACAATGCTATTATCAGCTGTCAGATTGTGCAAATATGTCACACACCTCACCCACAAAGCCCATTCTGAATGTTGTCCACAACACTGAGACAGCTATTGCTCCTAGGTCATGGCCATTCACATCCTTACATACACAGATGCCTCCCATTTGTCTGTGTGGTATGGGCTACAATGAGGGGGGAGTACACAACATTAACCCTGTTTTACTGTAGCTGCCACTGGTGTGATATGCACGTCACTCAGACACCTCAGTAGTGTTGCTTCTGTCAACAGGCCACTGGTAGAACACTCCTGTGACATACGAAGGTACATCTAGTATACTCAGTGTAGCTGGAACACGGTATGGGTGATGATGGCCTATGACCTGTCACAGGTATGCTATGCAGTGTGAAATCATCCGTACTGTCATCTACTTCTGTACTGCTAATATCTACGTTGATAAAGGTTCATAGACTTGCGGACCATACTCAGCAGGGTAATAGTGCAGTGCCTCCAATTATGACTGTTGTCTCCACTTGTGGGTTGCAGTGGGTTGATATTATCGAACACCCTATCTGTATTGCATATTCATGGTCAGCACTTGTTCGGTACATGTAAGCACTTCATGAGCTACTAATTACTATAGTACCCATTCCAACTCATTTCTTACAAGTACACTGTCTGTCCTTACATTTCCAGCTTGCTTACAGTACAACAGCTGTTGTACACACATAACTCACATATCTTGTGAGACATGGTTGAATATACAGGCATGTCCAAGTGTCACGTATCAGTGCTATTGCCTGTCTATATGATGTATATGGCAAACATGTGGCAATAGAGCAATAGTCTCATGTACACAGTCAATGCTCACCTCCTAACATACGACACTACAGCCTGTGGGAGATGCACATATGTAGCCATGCTGGGGGTAATGCTCTCACCAACCCAGACTGAACTTGACATTCATATGGGGACATTTAACATTTGCAACACACCCCACTCATCACATAGTCTCACTAGATCTCCACCACCACAGGCCACACATAGTATGAGTACGACATTTGCATAACCTCTCCATACTCTGTGTAGGCACCAAAGGCAGCCCCCATTACCAAACACAACAGCAATTACTTATAGCCCACAGACTCATGTGTGCCCATCAACTACAGCCAATAGGGTGTTATAACATACCCAACACACCGGTCATAGGTGACTCTGTAGGCGGTCACACTGATACACCAGGGATCACTGCAGTGGCTGTACTGTACAGAGGTGCAGGTAACACATGGCTCTGCTGTTCACAGACAGGACACTACCCTAGAGAGGTGCCGCCGGTGTAAACACTGTAGATGGGCTTACACATAGACTTGCCAGACAGCATAGTACCTCGCTATGAACCTGTGAAGCTATTATATGTCCTTTGTGCATGGTTAATTGAGTAGCTCTTCCATTTTGATTAGCTATCATGCTGTTACAGTGTCCCGTGACTACAAGCCATATGTATCCTGTTATTGTGTAGTATACATGCCAATAGACAATACCTTTTGTTTGCATGATATAACAGTTATGCTGTGTAGAATATCTGACATATCTACCTACAATACTTGCATTACACATATTTTACACATTATCCCATAATGCAAAACATACTTGCACAGCAGGACCATCTTAGGCATGTTATTGTCGTTATATGCCCATACACATGCCTACTGTGACAGTATATCAACATATACTATCCCCTGCTACGGCACGTACTTGCTGGACATACCCTACCACTGACGGCGGGTGTTGTGGAATTGTTCTGTTTAAAGCCGTCATGTAACATCCCTTGTGGTGTATGTGATGTTTACCTTGTGGCCCACAGCAGGACACACAATTTCTACAAGCTTTACTATGATCAACAAGACATCACTACATAATACCTTTTCCCACTTTATGCATTGTGTACACTTTTAATTAATACAAAACAGGCTCTACATACTCTAACATACTGAGTGTTCTACATACCTTGTTAGCGTTCCGAATCTTCGTAAATATCACTCTTATACCTTTACTGTTTAAACGGTTCTATGGTATGAGCATATGGTTTGAATGTATGGCAAGTCATCCTTATATACGTCGATACCTGTAACAAGTGGTTTCCTGCCACCAATTGGTGTTCCTGAGTAAATTATTACATGCACTTCAGCTGTGCAGTTACTCCATCCGCCAATTACGCGGCAACAGTGGGGTATAATTTAATTCTCCACTTGGGCATTGCCCTTTTGCCCTACCTTCTGGGAGACGGCCTGTATGTGTTTTGTTGTGAGGAATTGCAACTGCTATTTGTAGAGACATGGATATTTTGAATTCATGTCCCCCGTGGATTGTGTGCGACGGCTAGAGTATGTGGTTCTACATGTGAGTGTACCTGTCATCTCAACGGTCTGATAAGGGACTATTGCAAACAAAACCTGTAACATTGCCGTCTGTTCCATTATACAACAGCTACGATTTCACATGGCGCCTTTACAAATGTGTCTCTCACAAGGTATGTTAAAGCTTCTGCAGATGTAATTGAGTGAATGGATGTTTGTGATGTTATTACAGTCTGTATTGCAATTGTTTCGGGTGTGGGGGAGATGTAGGTGGGTGTACATAGCATATACAGGTTTGTGGGGACTGCATTTCTACATATTCCATATATGTGTGTGGGCTCCTTCCCTAACTGAAGACCTATCACTTAGTAGACTGAACTATGGTTGTTACGGGCTTATACATTGAGCCATTGTTAATTGGTTTCTATATAGTATTCAGGTGAGGTTGATACTTCCATACCTCTGGAAATACAGTGATATGTAAAGGAATGTTACTAAATGACAGCTGTCTCGTGTATTTCTGTCACAGATATTTGCACTCATTGCAGTTGTGTTGGTGACGGAACCTCTTTGGCAAGGGTTGCCACCTTTTCAAATGGCCATAGTGGGACATTTGCAGGACACACATCGGTGTTTACAGGCCGACACATACCCATGGTCAGTACACAGGATAGAACATACTTTTATCCTGAATACATACTTATTCTTGTAGCACTTTAGCTACTTATCATGTTTCATGTAACATTTAGTTTTGTAGATACAGGCATAACTATTTAATGCAACTATTACATAATATATGGGACATAATTATGTCCTACAATCTCGGACATTTGCCCTTTTTAATATTTTTTGTCAGGACACAACTGCCCAGGGAGGGGCTGTCACTCTTAAAGTGGGACAGGTGGTAACCATATGCCTACAGCCAGCTATAACTACACCTACCGTAATGATCTACCTCCGAGTTAGCACTAACAGGCACACGATGCAAACACACACACATACATTACAGTCCCATGGAAACGCACACGGCACCCTCAACACACACATACACAGACTACAGCAATCACAAACACAGTTGAACACAGTACCTACGTGGACCGCAACACCGGCAGCGATAACTAAATGTCCCTTAATATCGTGATAATATTTCACGCGGTTCCAGTGTTATGGTAAGGTTCTTTTGGTCTTTAAGCCTCGTGATTACGCATGTTGGTATGTGACACATTCCATAGTTGGCAGTATCCTATTTATTTCTACCTCCATGGTTGTGTACATTTCATTGACCTATCTATATATTTGCAGATATAGGTGAATCCGTATATATCAACATATATCTCTCTATCACCCTTTCTATCTCTATTATATATATGTATATATATATATATTTATATATATATATATATATATATATATATATATATATATATATATATATATGAGAGAGAGAGTGAGAGGGAGAATACACCTTTCATTGTGTACATGTCGGTGTATACTGTTTCCTGGACTCCACACATTTGTGTTTGAACCTGTCACATTACACACCTACCATTGGTACATCTTGGGTAGCTTAGTGTTAGGTGATTGTGTACATGATTGCATGTTCTACTCCTGGCAGTGGTCGTTTTACCCTTCAGAGCAGGCACTATTAGTACAGTGGTGAATAATGCTAGTTTCACCTGTTCTGGACATCACTGACCGTGATCTGCGCGATATTCAGAGAAGCTTAGTCGTGTTTCGCTCATATCCGTATAGTCATGTTTGAATGATGCTTACCAGCACTGGGCAACGCATATTCCTGCTAACATGTGCTAAACCTGATCTAATGACCTGCATCCAACATCCATTATTCGTGCCTTCGGGATTACGTAACATCCCTTGCAGGATGTGGTACCGGGAACATGCACGACAGTCAGTGCATTTACCACTTGGGCATCTGGGATTTGTACACGTGTTATGGCATTTTGTATATGGACTGTACTATGGCTGTTATTCCATACTGCAATCAAATGGGTAACTCAGTTAGTTTACATATGGATGAGACCTATTAATGGTATGTCTAAGTGATGTTTAATGCATGTGCTCCAGCATTGGAAATGTATGTCACATTGAGCCACATGCTATAATGTGCTACACCTTCACAAAACCATTGGTAGACCGGTGCTGGGGTGACAGATACCTGTCATGGGTACACCCCATGCTTTGCCACTACATCCATGATTACATTGTATGGAGCTCCTCATTAACACACTAGGAAATCCATGCAGAGTGTGTGGGGAACAATGATTACACACGTGGATCCTGCAATTGGCTCTGCTCCACTGAGGGACAGTTGGTTACTCAATGTGGTGGCGACAGCAGACACTGTTTGCCTCGATTGATGAATGGCCTCTGACAATCGGGCGTGTACCTACCGATGTACTTAGGAACCTATACATACAGTACCAACATATGCTGATAGGTGCGTGTACTGTTCAGGTGTTGACATTCCTTGTTCCAATAGCTGTTGTGTGTGCAATGGTTGAGGGCTGCCTATGTAAGATTCACACAGCAGGCCACCTATACATTACAATTTACAGGTGGTCGTGTGTGTGTCATCCATTTTACTGTGTGTGCAGGTGGAGAGGTGGGTCAGTCCATAGGGGCCTGCACTGTCAGAGTATGTGCTATACATTCCCTCTTTGCCAAGGCGTAGGTATATTGGGCACGCCTCCATCTGCCTACTGGTTCTGGCACAGGGTGTTTGTGGTACGAATCCCTCTATGCCTGTGATGGCCTTGGCAATTCCGGTGGGCTGTGAGGGCCTTCACCATTATGTTCCTGCTGCAGCTGTTTCCGCAGGATCATATTATGTAGCATGGCACATACTATGAAGATGTGGGCACACGTGCCTGGAGAGTACTGCAAGGCTCCACCAGATATGTCCAAGCAATGGAATCGTGATTTCAGCATCCCGAACACACACTCTATGATGATTCTGGTTTGTGCATGTGCCTCATTATGGCATTCTTGCATGGGTATGTGTGCATTTCTGATGGGAGTCATCATCCACAGCTCCAGTGCATAGCCAGCATCCCCCACAAGGTGGCCATGTGGGATGTCCCCCTGACAAATACCTGATACAGCTGTGAGGCATGCCAGATGTGGGAGTCATGGTAGCTTCCAGGGCTGCCAGCACACACATCCATGATAATGCCCTGGGCATTGCACACGACCTGGCAGTTGATGGAGTGGTATCCCTTGTGGTTTATGTAGCACCTACCATGCTCACCGGGTGGTTACTTGATATGTATGTGCGTGCAGTCTATCTCACCCAGTACCTCTGGGTAGTGTGCCACATGGTGGAAGAGACGCATATTGCTGGCCAACTCCTCTTGAGTTCGGGGGAAGTATATATGCTCATTGGCATGTGGTAACATGGCATCCAGGAACTGGTGTAGTACCCTGGATGCTGATGCCTGTGAGATCCCCATTATATCTCCAGTTGGCCTTTGAAAGGTACCTGTGGGTAGTGTTCGCATGCTTACACATGCCTTCATGTCCACTGGGATGGGTTCCCCACTGTTGTTTCTGGATCTCAGGCATGGCCGGCAGAGCTCAACTGTTTGCTGTAAGATGTCCCTGTCCACCCTGTAATGCTCTACTATCTCCAGATCATGTAGCCCCTGGTAGGTTACCCTTGGTCTGAACACTCTTCTCCTCCTCTGAGGCCTGCGGTGGTTGTCAGCATCATCCTCCACAACACCTTCAGTCTCTAACACATGGTGATGAATCACAGCTATGGCAGCTCCCAACATGTACATTGTAAAAGTTCCCAGTCTGTTTACACCTATGGTGCAGTGTTTGGGAATACACAGGTGTGCGTGAGGTGCTTTCACACTTTATACTATTGTGCTGTGAACACTAATGATGCCATAGGGTGTGTATGTACGATTGTAGCTAAGGGTAGCTTATGTGTTTTATGACAGGTACTACTATTGTGGTGCCTTTGGTGTTGAATTACATTTGGCTGCCATGGATTACCTCTTGCCCTTCCCTTTACATTACTTAACATTTCACCTCCCATTTTCTGGCATGCATCCAGCAGCCTGCTTTCATTTGTACTTTCCTAAACCTGGCTTATCTTGCGTAATGTGTTCTATGGCCGGTCTACTGCAGGTTTGCTTTGCTCTGCTATGACAGTTCTCTTTTCTTTGCAATCAGACACCTCCCTTATCCTGTTTTGTAGGTTTCTGCGAGCAAACTTGTCAGCTGCCATCGATTGCCCGCTGTGAGTTAATAGGTGTTAATTGCTCAGTTGTACTCCAATTACCCTACTGCGGCATTTCCTTATTTTCCTCCCCTGACCTTCCTGTTTGAGCTATGGTGCGCACCGCGTGCATCTGCTTACTGGGTTTTGGGCATGTTTTCATCCCCGTACACATGTGCTTTTGGGGACCATATGTGCTCTCAGCTAAATGATGCTATACCTACCTCCCCACCCCTGTCCTGCGGCTTTGCTTAGCAACGGCCAGGCTGGATTTGCATTGCTCCAATGTGCTTACAGCTATGGTGGCACACCCCACTGCTGATGTCATGTATACCTCTAAACCACTCCTCGGTGTTGTAGCACTGCGCCGTATGGTACATCCTTAGTCTGGCTGGACGTTTGCGATTCACTATTACTTGCCTCATTTGCATGGCATTGACTACTAATTCCTAGTTACCACACCGAACACTGTCACAGACCCTTAGCAATCCTTGCAGCTTGGTTGTGGTGTACCATGCATACCACTGAGTACTATGGTGAAATCATGATTTGTATTACATTGCGATTTTATGACATTTGTATATATTTTCTTTGTGTTCCCATTTGCACACACATGCCCTGCAGTTGTACTTTGCATTACTATGGACATGACATTAAATGTTGTTTTTTAGGTGTTGTGCATCTTTTCTTATGCCATTGGCTGTATATTTAGCCATTGGCATATGTTAACTTTGTAATACATGAGTCTGGTCCACTTTCATAGCTCTGATGTTCTATTTGGAAAAATGTAAACCGTGTTTTTTGGTTTACATTTCTGTGGGCTTATGCTACGCCTGCACCACTTCATGAATCGTTATGTACCTTCATTTGCATGGTGCGGCACTGTGCATGGGGTGATTAGCATACCTAAGCTGAGGGCTGCGCAGATCTGGCGTACGCTGGTAGTGCATGTGGAATTGGATCGTACCTGTATCGCTTGGCGGCCATATTTGGCGTTATACTACCTACGCTACGTCTGCGCCTGGCGCAAGCTTCATGAATCCCAGGGGATAGCTATTAGCAACTTGTAAAATATCTTATCCTGTCAGGTTTAATCTGTTTACCAGTATTTCTACTGCATTAATACCTGTTTTACCCCTCCCCCTAAAAGAGCATTGTCAAGAAGGAATGAGATATTATTTTTCTTCCTGTAGCTCTGTTTTAGACCCTTTTGCAATACTGCTCACACAGTCAGTGTAAAACTGAAAGTGTTCCCCTGCCCCTGTAGTACTGCAGTATTGTTTATTTGTTTTATGCTGTGAGCATAAAATGTATGTCAGCCCATCACTTTGGTTATACATTTGCTTTATTATGTTACTAATAAACTATAGACCTTTGTCTGATTTGATCATTTTTTGGCTGTTTTTAATGTTAAATTATATTTTTCTGTTGCCTTTTCGGTCTAATAGTAGTTATTTGTATATTCCTGTATACTTTATTTGAACTGTATGTATACTATAGCCCATCTGTTGGCTATACTTGATGTAACTGAGGGTTGTTTTTACTTTTAACATTTACTTGCAAACAGATTATCAGTTGCATATATGCACAATTGTGATGTTTTATTAAATTACAAAATAGTGTTGCATGTGAACATTTAACAATTATGTTTTAACAATAATGTTTTAGAAAACATCAAGCCACTTGTCTGGCAATCAGTCTTGTTTTTTATACCTTATCTGCTCAATATTTCCTGTAACTATTCATCCAGTCTAAGAAGGTCTGAGCTCACATTTCAGACTTTGTAAACCATAGTTAACCCTTTTAGCATTTTTCTTTTAATCATCGGTTAATACACTTGCAATTTGATAGAAAAATGCAGTTATAAAACACTTAGAGTTATAATAAGTATTTGTGATTTGCATAACTATGCATTTATGCTACATAAATAGATAATCCCTGGGATTCATGAAGCTCGGTGCAAGGCCGGCGTTAGGCTTGCACCGACTGTGCGGCATGAAGATGGCACAGTAGCGCCAAATGCATATTAATGAAGGTGCACTGCTGCCACAGCCACGTGCATAGGAAAGGAGGGCGAGTGCATAGGGTGTGTCGAAGTGCCGCACGGAGGCATGGAAATGTCAGCTGTCGACGTGCAACCTAAAATGCTTGCATATAATAATTTGCAAGCAATAGTAATCACATCTGTCAGTGTCCGTGGATACTGAAACGTATGCAAAGCATGCAAGACAGTTCCTGCGAACACAAAATGAAGAAGCAAACACAAATGCACGGTAGGGAATAACGGGACCCTATCCCGTGAACAAATGACATTGACAACCGTGTGCCCGTAGTCCAACGCAGTGTAGATAGTTATACCAAGTGGAAGTAAAATGCATCATATGTTAGCGCGCCACCAATAGGTACATCCAGCCCAATGGGCAGGGTCACCAGCTGACCCATATTGTGAGGGAGGGTACACAGCTGGGCAGATGTGTCCATAACAAAAAACACGAGAAATGTAAATATCTAGCAACCGTATGACCGAATTACATCCCACAACACATGTAATAGTCACATACAATAGGTATGTCCGTATTTCACATACCAAATGTGACAGGAAATAGAATAAGCATGTAAACGAAACAGAAGGAGCATATAAACTGCTACAACAATAAGGCAACATGTAGGCTGAAAGGAACAGTATTATCCGTAGCATTGACTGTGGGTACGTGTTGTCCAGTACATTCGGATATGTGTCCAGAATATATCCCATCCTGGACATAGGAAAAGGTGGCATCCTACCAATGATTAAAACAGTCAGCCAAAATCCGCACATCAGCGGTCCAAGCTGAACTTGTCAGGATGTGTCACAGCTGAACGGGTATTACCTGGGTATACCAACCATGTCATGAAAGTTAAGTATGGGCGTGTACCTATGTGCGTGAGGTATAGCATGTGGAAAGTCAAACATGGCAGGGTAGTCCACACAGCCATACAGGTACCTGACATATGTAGGGTATGCAATGTGTTACCTTGACCGTGTCATGGGCCATCAACCAAAGCAGTGATGGATGAAGTGTCAGGAATATGTGTGTGGGGGGGGATGGGTAATGGTATAATCCTCCAAGGCGACACTGTGTCGTATGCAGAATAGGTGAACCCGAGGTGTATGAGGGAGCAGCGGGTGAAGCAGAAAGAAACACAAAAACATGTATACACATCTCCAATACAACCAGACAGGCCATACTGTAGAACACAATCCCACAAACATATGAATATTAAAATGTGCGATACAAATGTACAGACATGTCACCGGCACATACCCACAGATTGGTCCTGATGGAACTGGCCATGCCAAATGCAACACACCTGGATGCATAATGGACTACCCAGCATCCCCTCCACAGCACACAACCCGGCCCCCATACCCGAATGTCCACCAAATCCAACCATACTTGGCCTACTAGTTTGGTGCAGCCACATCTACACATAGTGACCACTACGCATATGTAGTAGGTAGTGTCACCCTAGGCAGTTTCAGGATTGCAAACTATTTATCCCTTGCATGTAAACCCCCCAGCACATTTTCGTAACGCCAGAAGAATATTCATTATCGGTCTTGTTTTGGTCTTGTTAACTTTTTGGGATATCCCTCATGGGATAAGTAACCTGTGTAAACATTAGAATGGGTATGAAGACACGATGTCCAGTCCTGTAGATATCTGGATACAAGTTGGAATGTGCAGTAGTGGTGCATGAGACTGTCCAGCCCTACATGGTCATGCAGAACCTACTAGGATCAAACACCTGCCTGTGATGCATGTGTCCCGACATGAATAAGCGAGAGAATATATTGCACACATTCGCATAGTGGCACATGGTATATGGGTGGTGAAGGCACTGACATAAACAGGATACCCCCTGATCCACTGAGTGAGGGACAAGTAATGTGTGTGTAGGTGTGACCTGACCAACAATGATAGGATGCCAAATGTCCTGTGATTGTAGGAAATAACTATGTACCATACTGCATGTAATAGTTGCCTAAAGCGGTCACGTCAGGACAGAATAAACGTAATTCGTACAAGAAACAGGCAAACAACAAAAGTGCCAAAGGTATAGGCTCACAGCTAGGAAACAAATGAATGTTCTAAACCTGCAATCTGGTGTCCCCAGTAGGGTTACCATCTGTTCCACTTTGCGAGGGACAGTCCCTCTTTGGGCAGTTGTGTCCTGACAAAATATATTAAAAATGGAAAATGTCCTGAGATTGTAGGACATAATTATGTCCCATATGTTATGTAATAGTTGCATAAAATAATTATTTCTGCATCTAAAATACCTAAATGTTACAAGAAACAGAATAAGCAACTAAACCACTACAACAATAGGCTTTTATGTAGGCAAATAAGTAAAGTTCTATCCTTTGTACTGACCGTGGGTATGTGTCAGCCTGTAAAATCTGATGTGTGTTCCAAAAATGCCCCATCTTGTCCATTTGAAAAGGTGGCAACCCTAGTCCCCAGAATATATCCCAACCTGTACATATGACAATGTCAACGCTACCAATGGTCAGAGCATTCACACAATAACTGGCCAGCCTCTTAACCACTCACAAAGCCAGTGACCTTTGGAGGAAAGGTGTTGAATGAGAATGACTACTTACAACAATGAAGAGTAATAGACACATTTAACTGCAGAACATTAGTAGTATTATGAATCTGTCAACACGTTCCAAGTTAATAGTACTAATATGGTAGAAGTGTCCGTGATTGTCCCTGAGTTGTTATAGCCTTGTCCCCGTCACTGTAGAAACGAGTCCCCGAGTATCACAGAGGTCCGTACACACAAGTACACCAACCGACTGTCACATCTGTCAGCAGTACTATTGCATAGCTGTAGTGAATTTATAACTGATGTCCAGAATAATATTCATTGTATCTATAAATGAATGAAATAGTCAAATGGGAAGAGAAACATGTGGAAACCCCCCCAATCTGCATTATGTAGTGGAACCACTCCCTGCCCTAAATTATGTAGTGCCAACCTAATAATGTTGTCAGAAGTGCCCAAACACCTGCTTCTGTAAACACAGGTAGAATGTTAAAACCTGGACTAACTCTATCCATGTGCTACATCTGATCTTTGAACAGCACCAGGGCAGTTCTAGTCACCAGTCTGCCGAGCCTAAATCCAGATCAGTACATGAACACCCTGACAATCAAATAGACGTATGTGTGAGGACTATAAGCGTAGGAGTTCTGAATATCCTTGGAGTGAGTATACATGCAGCACGGGTCCAGAGCAGTAAGAAACAGGGAATGTCCTAAGTGTAGTACAGTGGTTTTCCCAGCAGGAGAATGGATGCCTGCTGTGTAAGGGAAGTGGTGAGGCATATGTCAGAGTAGCTATGAACCATGGGTATACATATAAATGAGCCAGAACAACAATAGTGTAGTGGTTACAGCATCCGCCTAACGTAAAGGCATTCCCAGTTCAAGTACGACTACAGCACATATTAATTGTGTAATGAATGCCTCTGTGCTGTGAAGCCAACATTTATACATGTAAAGGTGACCGCGTTCGCATGGGTCCGTTAACCGGATTCCATCAAAGTGGTACTTTCATAAGGAATATGGCAAATGTAATCCCAAAGAAGTGCCTGTAAACATATGTAACTCAGAATAAGGAGATGCAAGTGCACCTGCATGGGTGTACGCAGCTATTAGCATAGCAAATGTATGTTGCCTTGTACAGCGGTAACTTTTATATATATAGATAGATAGATGTGTGTATAGATAAATATCCACAGACATATCAGAAATATGCAATTATATATATATATATATATATATATATATATATATATATATATATATATATACATATATATCTATATATACACATATATACATATATATATATAAATATATATACATATATATAAATATATATATATCTATATACACACACACACACACACACACATCTATATATATATACATATATATATATATATATATATATGATATATATACATAGACATACATCTATATATATATATATATATATATATATATATATATATATATATATATATATACATACATATATTTGTATATATATATATATATATATATATATATATAGATATACATATATATATATATATATATATATATATATATATATATATATATATATATATATATATAGATATGTAAGGAACGATGAAAGGAAACATAAAGGTTGTGAAGGGAATCCAGAGCAAGTAAGGAATTATAAAGTGCTCGCAGCGTATGTCACATAAAGCTGCACAAGTGTGAGTAGAGCACCGCTCTTCACACCAGAGGCAGGGTTATACCAGTGGCCATAACATCGTTGAACTGCTACGTCAACATTGTAAACAGACGGAATGTAGTACATGTTGCGACTACTTACACTTGTAACCCGTAAAGCGTTCGTAATAAATAACACCAGGAAAGGCACGTATGTGCAAATATGAATGGATGGTGAGCCTGTGAATACATGAGTCAGTACAAAATGTGTAAAGGGCCCCAACGCTCATGAGAGGGCAATGTGTAAAGGTGTGTCATGGCTGCGATATCAGGTGTATAATGGCTGTTATGTGTGGAAACTCAACATGGTTGTGCAGGAGAAACTATGGATATGCGATTATGGACACATGAGTGCTAGGGTATGTTGCGCCGGGTGCAATAGAGTGGCCTGTGGAGGTCAGCTAGTATGTAGGTGCGATTCCCAGATAGAGCTTTGTTTGCATGGAGACATGCGTGAATGGGCGTATCGTTGTCAGACGTTGTGTGTCAGGGATGGCAGCCCGGCACGTAAAACCTATACGCCACCCATGAGTGGAACGGAGTTCTGCTGTGACAACCCCAAACCGGGAAAAGCAGAAAGACACAACTACATGAATGCAACAATATGTTGACGTACAGTCACAGTACCACAAACACATATCCTATCAACAGTAATAATATGAATGTGCACAGAAACAAACACAGTAGCAGGAATAATAGGCTGCGCATATGAGTAATAGGTCGAATGACACTGTATCACATCCCAGTCAGCAGCGGCATCCTGGACATGAAAAATGTGCGACATCTGTCTGCTTTATAACATGCAATATACTGATCACAAGTTCACTGGAGTGAAGTGTCGGTGTCATAATGATTCAGGCAATAGTATGCTGTTGATGCAGAGATAAAACCCAATACGCTTGTGTAAGTGTCCATGTCCGGGAAATGTATAAGTTAATGGACACACAGATGTATATATAGATAAAAACGTATCTATACATATATCTATATTAATTTACATACACATATATACATATATATATATATATATATATATATATGTATATATATATATATATATATATATATATATATATATATACACACACACAAGGATATACTACGGATATATATAGATAGATATATTTATACACAAACAACAGATATTGATATATACACATACACACAAAACAAAATATATATGTCAGTGTAGATATACACATGTACATAAATAGGTTACTTCACAGCAATTAGGGGTAACATATTTACAGCCCGGGCATATGTGAATGGGAGGTCCAATAAATAAACGTTGTACCCCCCACATCGCCCAGCTAGGCTGGACAGACATACAGACAGGCAATACAGATCAATACACTGTCGCTGTCCAAAACACCGGTAGGAAAGTACCAGTGGGAGAGATCTGCAAGGTCTACACTTTAAACATGGATAACGGTGTCCCTTGCGGGACACCAAAAATTCAGGGTACGTGTGAATCTGCTGACATTGATATGAGCAGGATGTAGGTGTACATGGAACAGTAGGTTGTGCAAGTGTGATAATACATGGGTTGACAAAACGTATGACATGTGTCCCGAGACGGGGAGAGTGGGCAATGTGTAGGGGTGTGCTCATACCCCAGCTGCGCTCGCAGTAAGTATTTGTCACGACTGCTGTAGAGGGGTGCCAGGTAGGTGGACCATGGGTATGCAATAATGGGCTTAAGTGTGCAGGTGCTGATTGGCAGAGATGTAGTAGGCCCACCCAGTGGAAGTCATTAATATTCCTATGTGGGCATAGCATACGCCTACACCTCCCAAACCTGAAGAGCACATCTACCGGATAGTCTGTAAACCATCGGGGGAATACATAGAGACCTACACAGTGCCGTGTACCTGATTAGCATGGACATACATAGTTATGTATCAGAATGTAACAAAGTCCAACTAAACACTCCCAGAACTAGTGATATTAGGTGAACAGGTGGTGGAATACAGGTAATGACAGATGACAACATGTATGAGTCAGAAACAGCATGTACCTCGACAAACCTGAATGAATACATATGGTCTGTGACTGTAAATGTGTCTGGTTAATAGAACCAATCATCTAAGTGTGTCCCACAGGGTGTTATGCATTGTTTCTGATACAGTGTTCATTCACACCCATTGGTATGCGAGTTCTGCTACTGACGGAAAGTGCATAATTTGCTGACCATCTTAGGTAGATGATAGCATAATAAAAGTGGTTCAACACCCGTACGCCTGCGAGGGACACACCTGTCTGGGCAGTTGTGTCCTGCAAAATGACAGTTATGGCACATGGCCTGTGAGTTTGGGAATGGAGGCTATATAGTGTGTGTAGTGGTGTCAGACATTAATTTGTTGTATCAGAAACAGCTACATGTAATAGGAAACAGTATTATCAATTATAATGCTACATGAATAACCTTAACATATGCAAACCATGGAAGTCATCCGTTTACCACTGGCTGTGGGTATGTGTTGCCTTGACACATGTGATAGCTCTACATATAGGGTCTATAGGGCCACCACCATTCTGAATGGCCAAAGTGGAACCTGCTCTGTAGAAATGTCAGACGTACCAGGGCAGAACATACCTACAGCCATGCATAGTACAGAAATATACATATCGGCACAAATCAAAGCGTAGTCTAGCAGCAGTAAAGTTGCTTATGCTACTACATATGACATATCGACGTGTCAGGTATACAAGACCTGTAACAAGCAACCAGTACAGGCACGTACAACATGAGAATGTCCCCTAATCAGGACAGTTGCAATGGCTAGAGTATTGTCCATACCTCTCAACTGTCCCTGCATTTCAGGTACATCCCTGAGTTTGACTGAAAGTTTAACTCTGTCCCTCTTAATCCCTCCTAAAATTAGTGACTGTTGAAGGAAAGGTGGTGAATCACACTTACTGATTAATGACAATAAGTAATAGTTATAAACTACTTTTACTTCAGAATATGTGTATTGAGTCATATGCTCTGATTCTGTCAATGTTTCAAGTTAATAGCACTACTTTTGTAAAAGTGTCCCTGATGTTTTCTTGACCTATCCCTGATTCTGTAGAAATGTGTCCCCGATTGGTGGAGAGGTCTGGTATTGTCACATGAGATATGCCTAATGAGGGACTGTCCCATGCAAATTGGGAAAGGTGTCACTCCTACAGTCTCCCGTCGTGCAATCTGAAAGGTGGACAATGTGCAGCAGGTATGTGGTAGCATGACTCAGCGGATAGCTGCGTTAACAAACTCAGGTCACATGTCAACATTGCAGAGTATCGGTTCCCATGTATCAGGCAGATGGGAGCAGATCGTATGAGGAACACGCATATAATATGATTACGTCACTGGACAGGCCGCCGAGTCCGTACAGTCGAACGCCTGTCGTCACAAAAGGGTTACACATACCTGATACTGTAGTCATGTAGTCCGATGTAATACGCATCACAAGGGATCGCACACACCCAGCGTGATTGACAAATGTAAGCGTTAATGTCGGTGAGCGAGCGGCTGTAAGCGTGTTTGTCTACCAGTATGCCAGTAGTGCACTATGAAAGAAATGTGGAGTCTAAATGTGTATAAGTTGCTGTGACCAGAGGTCAGCCATGCTTAACACTGTACAAACCCATGCACAACTGCTCCCACCTGCTGGAATGTGCCTTACTCAGTCCATATCCCAAGGCGTAGGTCTGTCTGCAAACAAAGAACCACCCTATTCACGTGTTGGTAGCAGTACCCTGCGTACATAGCTCATGTGAATTAACAATAGACCATGGCATATGTACAGACAATAGACCACACAAACACCATACAGCGCAGTCATCCAACAGTATAGCAATGTACTGGCAGATATGTCTGGACCACTGGTGTATGCATGCCTGGCCATGCTGTGTTTTAGTGTGTAAGCATGCCCAGTATGACTGTTATGCATGTTGTCGACCGACATTACCGTCATACCGTCATGTGTGTGAGCATGCCAAGTATGGTCAACTGTATCGCATGTGTCACATGTCCAGATAGTTAGTACTCTGTTGCTGACCCCTCCGTTCTACACTGACAGGTGTCATGCTGTGTCTGCAGGGTAGCTAATGGTCATGTAGCATTGACAGTTGCTACATGTCTGCATAGCGTGGGGGAACATCCAACCACAACCACAGTCCTACACAGCACCGTGGGTGGCGCACATGACTCTCACATGTGTAGGTTTGACGGGGGGGGGGCACAGCTAACAGTTGTACACATCTGCCGCTACTGTACTGGTATGCCGGGTACTCCATGTCAGTGTGTGGACCTACCTAAATTGCTGGTTGGAGGGATACCAGTGTATGTCAGTTTCCAGCTTTAAATACCAGCACAGTGGTGTTGGATGTCCTAGCTTACACAACCTACATCAAACTGTCTGGCCTGCTGTAGTCTGTATGTGTCTTAGGGGGTTGGGGTCATTCATTGGGCATATCCATAGGCCATCGTATATAATTTTTCTGTATTGGTCCACATCTGTCCAGCTGAATGGAACGTGTTTGGGCTGAACGGACACACATGATGGTCAGCCCATAATCTGCAGTGGGTTAGGACACCCTGTGTACTACAGGCTACCATTGTGACCCCCGAATGTGCTACAGAGGTCATGGTGCCACTATGGATGTGTACTGTCTGCTGCCCTAACATTTGGCCACCACAGTCACTTGTATGCTCACATACATACCATAGCAATGGGTAAATACACATTCTAATACAACTGCCACTTGTTAGGTCAATAGACATACTCTGGGTGTGTTCTGGACTTGAGGATGGTGCTGGAGGGCTGCCTATGTTGGATGCACACAGCGCACATCCTATACATGGCCGAGCACAGGTAGTGTCATGTTTGGCATCCATTGTACTGTGTGCGGGTCAGAGAGGGGAAATCTGTGGGTACCTACTGTGTCAGTGCATATGCCTTGTGTTGCCTCTTTGCCAAGGACAGGTCATACTGTGCACGGGCTTTCGCCGACTGTGCCCTGCTCAGGTAGGTCCTTCACCAAGTCACACTGTGCCTGTACAGGCCTTGGCAGTGGTGTTGGGCTGTGTGGTCCTGCCCCATGCTGTTCCTGCTGCAACTGTTACTGCAGGATTAGATTGTGTAGCATAGCAAATACCATAACAACTTGTATGCATGTAGCTTGTGAATACTGCTGAGCTCCAACGGATGTGTCCGGATACCAGAACTGTGAACTGAGCATCCCAAACACATGCACAAGTATATGTCTTACCTGTGCATCCACCTCAGTATGGAGTGAGTGTTCATGTGTGTGTGCATTGCTGATGGGTGTCATCAGCCATGACACCAGTGTTTACCCAGCATCCCCCACTAGGAGACTGTAGGGGATGTCCATATTGGCATCAGTGTGCTACAGCTGTGTAAGAAGCCATATACCAGAATCATCATAGCTTCCAGGGCAGACAGCACACACATGCAATCCCATGCCCTGGCCATCGCATATGGCCTAGTTGTTGGAGGGTATGCCCCTGCAGTGACTGTAGGCCCTACCCCGCTCACCGGATATTGCTACGATGTGTATGTGTGTGCAGGCTATAGCACCCAGTACCCCAGGGTAGTCATCCATGTGATTGAACAGATGCATATTGCTGGTCTACTAATCACGTGTGCGGAGGACATGTACGTGCTCACTAGCATGTGTTGACATGGCGTCTGTGAACTGGTGCAATACTCTGGATGCAGATGCCAGTGAGATATCCATGATATCCCCAGTTTTGCTGTGTGAGGTACCTGTGGCTAGTACACCTAGGCCAACACATACCATGGTATCCACTGTGATGTGTTTCCCTCGGCCTGTTTGATGTGTCAGGTGCGGCAGGCACAGGTCAACAAGCTGCTGTAGGAGGTCTCTGTCCACCCCATACTGCTCCACCATCCCCAGCCCATGTAGCCCCTGGTAAGTCACCCTGGGTCTATACAGTCTTATGTCATCCCAGTAAGGGTTGTTCGGCAGCATACACATCCTCACTGCCCCAGCCTCCTGCACATGTTGGTATATGTTGCCTGCTGTAGCCCGTCTCATTTGGTTGGACTGTGTCATGAAATGTCCCCGCAGGTATACACCGGTGGTGTAGAGTGCGGACGAAACCTGTGTGTATGCTGCTTGCTTGCATTACCATACTGTGCATGTGCGGGCTGGCCATGTCATCTGCTGATTGTGCTGATCAACACCTGCTTGTGCAGCCTGTACACCCTGACTACCCCACCACTGCTGTCATCCCTTCCAATGTCACCAGGCAGGTATAGACACACCCCTAGCTTAGGTTTGCTAAGGCAGGAGCACTCCTGAGGCACAGTTCTGCAATGTACTTACAGTATGCCTGACCCCCCTCCCACACTGTCAACTATATTCGAGACCTGCACCTGGCTGACTACACACATACACTCCAGGGACCAGCATCACACCCTGGTGATAAATGGGATAAACTATTGTCAACCTCATCTGCATAGTATAGTCTTCTAATGAATAGTTATATGATCCATACCGAATCTCCAAAATAATAACCACTGCTCAGTGTCATTCAGATCCATACACAACTGGCAACAGGTGCCTTACTATCACCATATTCGATGTTCCATGGTCTTCCCAGCAACAAAATAACCGGTGTCTACACGACTACAACCCATGACCCTGCACACTACAGACGATGTGCATTTCCACCACGCCATGGCAGATATATATAGATCCCAGGTTATCATGTACAGATCATCCAGCACAAACATTCAATAGTGCTGATGTCCCCAGACATATATGTTCACATCTATGTCCACCTCTATATCTACATATATCATATATGTTATTTGTATACATATATACATGGACATACATAGATATATATATATATATATATATATATATATATATATATATATATATATATATATATATATACATACATACACACATATACATGTACACACATTTGTAGATATAGCATTTATAGCACAGCAGCGGACCACATGACAGCAATACATTAGACAGGAATGAAAAGGAAACTACATGTGCCACCTGCATCATGTAGTGTTGTTAGTATCAAGGCACGTGTGCTTTGTTGTGTCACATGGGTCAGACCGTATCAAGGGTAAGAGTAGGGCTGTTGACAGTTACTCACCAGACCTATTGGCGAATGTATGTGTTGACAACCCAGTGTCTTGGCAGAATATGCGGGCTGTGGACACTATATAGGTCAGCAACAAAATACACTGAACACATCCCGCAGCTAGCCACCCACAGATACCAACACATACGGTATAACTGCCAAACACACACACCTACCATGCCTTGGAATTGAGCACCTACCTGTCTAGTCTACCACACTACAGCATTATGCAGTAACAGAATGCGCTACCAAGTTCCAGCATCACCACACTCCCACAGGCATACATCTAGGTGGATGACATCATCCACAAAGGCAAAGACACCGATAGGGAATGTATGGGGAGTGAGCCATCTAAAAGCATCACTCTGTCCCCAGGCAGCTGGAAACACACACACTTGGCAGGGCTGGGAGTTGAACATACATCTAACTACTTTATCACACTACATTATGCAGTTACAGAACGCACTACCGAGATTACTGGAACACAGCACTCCCGGAGACATACTTCTAGGTGGATGACATCATCCGCAAAGGCAAAGACGCCGATAGGGAATGTATGGTGAGTGAGCCATCTAAAAGCATTACTCTGTCCCCAGGCAGCTGGAAACACACACACTTGGCAGGGCTGGGAGTTGAACATACACCTAACTACCTTAACACACTACAGCATTACGCAGTTACAGAATGTGCTATCTAGATTACTGGAACATTGCACTCCCAGAGGCATACTTGGATGACATCATCCGCAAAGGCAAAGACGCTGATAGGGAATGTATGGGGAGTGAGCCGTCTAAAAGCATTACTCTGTCCCCAGGCAGCTGGAAACACACAGACACACACTAGGCAGGGCTGAGAGTCGAACATACACCTAACTACCTTATCACACTACAGCATTACGCAGTTACAGAACATGCTACTGAGATTACTGGAACACAGCACTCCCAGAGGCATACTTCCAGGTGCATGACATCATCCGCAAAGGTAAAGACGCCGATAGGGAATGTATGGGGAGTGAGCCGTCTAAAAGCATTACTTTGTCCCCAGGCAGCTGGAAGCACACACAAGCACACACAAACACACTGTTGGCAGGGTTAGGAGTAGAACATACACTTAACTACCTTATCACACTACAGCATTACGCAGTTACAGAACGTGCTACCGAGATTACTGGAACACAGCACTCCCAGAGGCATACTTCTAGGTGGATGACATCATCCGCAAAGGCAAAGATGCCGATAGGGAATGTATGGGGAGTGAGCCGTCTAAAAGCATTACGTTGTCCCCGGGCAGCTGGAAACACACACACACTTGGCAGGGCTGGGAGTTGAACATACACCTAACTACTTTATCAAACTACAGCATTACACAGTTACAGAACGCACTACTGAGATTACTGGAACACAGCACTCCCAGAGGCATACTTCTAGGTGGATGACATCATCCTCAAAGGCAAAGACGCCAATAGGGAATGTATGGGGGGTGAGCCATCTAAAAGCATTATTTTATCCACAGGCAGCTGGAAACACACACTTGGCAGGGCTGGGAGTCAAACATACACCTAACTAGCTTATCACACCACAGCATTACGCAGTTACAGAACACGCTACCAAGATTACTGGAACACAGCACTCCCAGAGGCATACTTTTAGGTGGATGACATCATGCACAAAGGCAAAGACGCCTATAGGGAATGTATAGAGAGTGAGCAGTCTAAAAGCATATTACTGTCCCAAGGTAGACGTAGACAAACACATGGCAGTGGTGTGAGCAGGACAACTGCCTATGTACGGTGCACTATTACAACAATACATAGATAAGAGATGCGCCACAGACAGTACACCCTTCAAGACAGTCAACCAGTGTGTTCAATGTAGGAATCCATCCTGAAGTGGGGTATGGACATCTGTTGCCTGGATGACCACCATCACTATACAGGATGTCAATGGCCATGCCCATACACAGAGGCACATCACCGACACAAGGTGTCACTGGGCATGCTCACACACTTAATATCACACGTCCGTTTGGGATGTACTGTGTGTCCATCTATACAACGGCATACTGGACATGCTCACACACTTAGTAGAAGTGAAGGGCTGTCTTGCATGCACACGGATTCTAAACATGGAAGGGCACAGTTTGGAATGTACTGTGTGTCCATCTACACAACGGTGTACTGGGCATGCTCACACACTTAGTAGTAGCAAAGGGCTGTCTTGCATGCACATGGATTCTAAACACGGAAGGGGACAGTATGGTGTTACTCTCCCCATGTACATGAAGGCCACTCACATGTACTGAGCAGTACACACACTCAAGAGCCATCACAGATGTCTCAGGTACAGATCACAGAGGTAAATGCCGCATTCTACTATGTAGCCCTCAGACATCACCATGTCCTTGGTCCAGCAACACACATCCATACATTACCACAATACCATGTGACTCATGACCAGTGGACTGTACATAGTTCTACAGCAACTGTGCAGACTACACATGTACTGACAGGGTTCCATCATGTGTTATGCAAAGCAATGATACCACTGTTCATAACCAGGTCGGCTCTACACATAACAGGGGCCCTGGGTCTTACACAGCTGTAACAGATGACCGTCGCTGTACACCAAAGAACACACATGTTTGGATACGACATACATGTAATCGCAATGGATATGTACATGGACCACACACACACACACAACACATATGTACATAGCATAGCTTTTGCTGTCCTCCGTGCAGACAAGTGGCTACAGCAATCACACGCATGCACATGGAAGGTAGGTCCATGGCTGTTGAATGCTAACAGTACATAAGGTAGCAATGTTGACAGAGGTAACATTCCCTCTGTACTAGTTACCCATGACAACCATCATATCATACAACAGTCCATGTGTTATGTATGTCATCACACATGTCAACCAATTGCAATGCATACAAACATGGCTACATGACAGGCATGTAGGACCAACACACATGTACATGTAGTGGTGTGCATGCAGCTACCATGCATGTGCAGCAGCTGATGTATGTAATTCATCTGTGCCTAACTACAACATGCAGTTGCAATGCAGCCCCATCATTGACATCTGTATATGGTGAAATACTGACAGTATGGTAGGATGTACATCAGGTATGGATGGATGTGTGTACATAAAATGGTGATCCACCTTTGCAGATAAATGTTTGCCGAAGACGGCTCACAGGTGTGTCACAAGCCATCCTACCATTACATGTGCAAACAGTACGCTATGTTACTGTTACTTGACGGTGAAGACATACAACCTACACAGCGGTCAGGGTGTTACTGACTGTAAGTCACTTGACACCTGTAACACTTACATCCTCCTGTGTGCATATAGCAGCACAATTGCCGAAAGTAGTGTTGGTACACATAATGCGGCCAATACTGCTGCATGTCTGTCAGACGTATCATCATACAGCAGGTGTATCATTCACAGTACTGCCATGTGTGTTTGCTTGTGTGACCATATATGCCACTTATGGTGGGGAATACATCCCAATTGTTACACACCCCTGTACACTGTTGTAGAGATCTGTACATACTGCAGTGTGGAAAGCATGACATAGGCAGGGGTGGTGTGTGTATCACACACATGTCAGCTATCTGTATGTGAATGACATTTGTGGACTCCACAGTGTGTGTGTGTGTGTGTGTGTGTGTGTGTGTGTGTGTGTGTGTGTGTGTGTGTGTGTGTGTGTGTGTGTGTGTGTGTGTGTGTATGTATGGCTGTCTGGTGCATGGAGGGTGTATGCTACCATACAGAACAGACAGGATCCCTAATCCCTCATGGTGATGCAGTCTACTACCCTGCTGATGCCATCGGTCTCAGCCTTACTGGCTACCTGTACATGTTCATTCTTTGAGTCGCATCGTGTGGGTGCACAGTACTGTGAGGGTGATTACCACATAGGCAGGGGTCCTCACCTCAACACTATCGAGTGTGCGTTATAGTGTTGTGTACCCTGTGACTGTGGGCATGTTACTGTGTGTTTCTGTGTATGTCTGTGTGTGTTCTCATCCTGTAATGTGACAGTGTATTACTGCTACACAGTGAGGCCTCATGCTATCAAGTGGCTTCTAACATTAGCATCGGCCAGACTACTGTGTAAACCCCCTGCACCATGTCAACATACCTGTGTTGTGACCTGGTATGGATGTCACGTCTCTAGCCACTGTAACCTATTAAACAGCCCACATGCTTCTGGATGAGTAGATTTGTGGACATCTGTTGAATGGCAGCCTTTCTAACAGTGAGGTTGAGGCTATGTATAGTATGCTGGTATTGCCATACATGCCTGTGAGTACTCCACATTTACACATGTGAAACTGCAAACACTGCTACTTATTGGCACATGCAAGTAGACCTTAAGGGGGGAAGCAGGGCATCATTACCAACATGCTGTTACTGTTTTTACCAAGACACATACTGTGAACATACAACAATGCACTCCAACTGCAAACACTGTAATGTAATGGCACATGCAATTGGACCTTAAGGAGGGAAGCAGGGCATAATTACCAATATGCTGTTACCATTATTACCAAGACACATACTGTGAACATATAACAATGCATTATAAACCTTACTACATGGTATGTCCAGTGCGTGTCAACTGTACACAACTAATGTCATATACACTTATCTCATTATTCTGTTCACCCTGTGCATCAGACCATATGAGCATGTCCCTGCACCAATGGTGTGGATGACAGGGATTCGGCACAGGCAGCATCATATGCACAGGGTGATAATGTTTTCCAGGGGCATAGGCTGCACCAGTGGATGACATCATGTGTGTGGGTAAGGTCCGGTGATCTGATTGGACATATGTGGTCGATATGCATGTGGGTGTTGTGGTTCCCTACAGATGTTTCTGCTGTGTGCGTGTATGTGTGCACACAGTTCTGCCTTTTGTCAGGCCTACACAGGGGTATTATTGACAGCTCCAGATTGTACAGACCAGGATGTACAGCTCACTGTGTCCGGCCACGGCCACGTGACCTGTGCCTGCCAGGGATTGCACGGGCACTACCAGGCAGAGGTACAGATTGGCTACTGTCTGATGACACTTGTCCACTGGAACCGTGTCCCTGCTGGGAACGTCCAGGGCCATGCCCATGTGGCCTGCTGTGTCCTGGTGTAGACAGCGCAGCACTAGCTGCACTACTACTGCTACCGGCACTATGGGAGCGGGCATGTGAGGTGGCTCATTCACATTGACCTGCACTAGGTGGTGTAGCTGGCCTATGTCCACGTGGCCTACGCCTCACTCCTACCAGATGTTCCAGCACAGACAGCTCACGCTCGTGGATTGCCATTCCACGGTCAAGGATTTCAACCGTGTCACCCAATCATCTGTCCAGAACATCAGCAATCTGCTGTTGAGCATTTGCCAATGCCTGGATGTTGTCATTTAGAGTACAGATAGCAGCCCTCTGAAGTCTCTGCCCTTCACTGTTCTGCCGTTCAGCATGTGCCTGTGTCGCCATTACAGTCTGGAACATGCGTCTGGTGACACCATCTCCTGTGCTCTGTCCTGCAGGTGCATGTCTGCCAGAGGTCCTCCTATGAGCAACACTGGCCACATGCCTGTGTGGCACATCTGCAGTCATTACATTAACACCACGGTGAGGAGACACACCTTCAGTAGCCACCACATGTTCCTGTTCCGAGCTAACACACCTTGACTGTCCTTCCTCTATGGCCACTGGTAATGGGTTATGTGTTGCCATGAGAACTGTGTGCGGGGAAGAGGGGGACATAGCTGGGATGGCAACCATTGACACAGATTCAGCCCCTGACAACCCTGCCTGTACCTTGTGCATATGTTCATCACTGCTAGTATCTGAGGGGACACTAATATCAGATGGACCACAGGGGGGTAACGCACCTACATCACCTGTGAATGCAAAGAAAGACTCTATATTACAATAGACACACAGACACACAGACACACCATGCATGTGATTTGACAGATGGCATGCAGCATGCATGTGATACAGCAGACGGCATGCAGCTCAGACATTAATAGTGGTAGTTAGCATACCTCCCTGGGTTGCACACAACAGCAAGCAGGTGTCATATCAGTAGCCATGCAGTTCACACAATCATGGTAGTAAGCATACATCCCTGTGATACACCATGTGGACCAGCACAGGTTAACAGTACACATGGCTGAAGTGACCTTGACATGTAATCTGCTGATGTGTGCATTGACATGCATACATGTCTGACACAATGGTGTCCTGACACATGTACAGCGTTGTAATGGGTATCACATTGCAGTGTTGTCTGTATGCCTTACAGATAGAATGCACTTTTAGCAAATGTGCATGAGCATTGAAGGGTAGTGTGAGGCGTCTACATTGCTATACAGTGTGAAGTACAGACACTGTGCCATTGCATGGCATCATGAGGCGTCTATATTGCTATACAATGTGTAATACGCATGCAGTGCTTAGCCATAACTGAGTGCATACACATTACATAACTGTGGATTGTGACCCACGTCGCTGAGGTGTATACACACCAAACCATGCTGTGTCATGTGACAAGTCACGGGAAGACCTACGGATGACACCCCATCACTACTACTACAAAGTCCTAGCTGCCTGGCAACCATGTCCACACATGGCAGACTTGTCAATACACCATGTCTCACATGAGATTAATGTATCACACACACGAGGTGCATGGCTGACAGTGATGTCCTACAGCAGCAAGGGAAATGTACGGTATCTGTGGCCTGATGTGGTGTTAATGTCTGTGGAAGCTGTACAGGTGACTACTGTCATGCTATGACACAGTCGTGATGTTCAACACATCTTATATGGTCGAATTAAGTGACACCTCCACTAGCTGTGCACAGGTGTTTAGGATGTCCAGTGTTCCACATCAACTGTATAATCAGTCAACTAAGGCTATAGTTGGACCATGTGTGGACAATGTGCAACAGGGTGTATACACTACACAACTACTGTGTGGTTACATGTCTCTGGCCATCCTCCATGGCCATGTGTGAACATGTGTTGGCCAAATGTTTGTGATGGCCATCTATCTCACATGTCTGTGTTGTCCCATATGACATACACCCATAGATGTCAGATATGCCACTGTCCACAGGGCTATGCAGACAACGGGTTGTATGTTTGGTATGTGGGGTATGTACTATGGGATAGTGAGACAATATTGCAGCCGGAACACTACATGTCTGGAACATGTCAGATGGCACATCACAATGTGTGCACCCATTGCAGGGGCATATTACACAATGGTGACTCCTGTGGACTGCCCATATCCCAGCTCACTGTGTGGTACTGTTTGCATACCACACATGTGTTGTTCCAATGTATAGTACATATGCCTACATTGAACACCTCCACCGATGTATGCACAGCTGTCCACACATCTAGCAATAACAGGTACTGTGGTTTCATGTCGGTGTTTCATTTAGTTTGTATATATTGCACATGGGTAGCCAGTGTGAATGATGACAGATGCGACCTGTATATCATGACTGGACCATACATTATGTATACATGTGTTAACTGGCCACATGGCGTATAGATACATGCCTGACACTGATAACTGTCTCACCTGCAACGGACTGATGTCTGTGCAGCATGCCAGAGGTACCTGTATAGGGGTGACACAGCAGTTTGAACATTATCCATGACTATATGACAGCCACAGGGTGCACTGTGCATGTTAACACATTCGCCTGTACAATAGCATATAGTATGCACATGTGTGCATACACAGGGTAGCATACTGTAGTATGCGGCATGTGTGTAAACATACCTTGCATATGATGTTACATTACATATTGTACAGTGACACAAACAACTAAATGGGATATAATAGTCATATGTGCAGTAGTGACTTACCAGGCAACTCCAGGCTCATTGGTTGGGAGACACCCACCTCCAAGATGGCAGCTAGTGTTTGTGGATGCTGTTCTGAGGGTGTCCCCAAGCTGGCTAGTAGCTCCTCGGTGTGTGTGAGTGGGGGCTGGGTTGGTGGGCCACCACCTGTTCCACCTTGTTCCCTGGCAATTGCATTGGCACGCTGTTTTGCATGTCTTATCAGGTCCGTGCAGTGTCTGAGCACCTGCTGGTAGGTGCGGTTATGGCCACCCACATCATTAACACTCCTGCGAAGGTCCTGCCACAGGTCTTCATGCTGCTGGGCAAGCTGTGGCACATGGCTGAACAACACCTCATAGTTCTCATGGAGGTACAGGATGAGGGCATCATCCTCCTAGTGGCTATACGCTGGCAGGCGTGAACGAGGCATTATCTGGAAGACATAATGATGGAGACAGGTCACAGTATCACAGAGATGTACAGAGATACAGCTGCACATACATTTGTATTAAATCTAGTACATCTGAACAGTTATCTTTGCAAATCGTCATGACACTGGCACGACTGCCATGTTTGTGTCACACACATGTAACACCCGTTATGCATTGGATATCATCACTCTATATGTGTGTCACCTCATTACATTGTTCATACTCCATGTGAATGCTGTCTTGATGTGGGCATGTCTGTTTGCCTGTACTGGTGTTCCTACCTATCAGCACATGCCTGGATGTGTCCACAGTAATGCTGTTGACCTTGATGCTGTGTATATGTCACATATCAACACATACACTGCCTTAATGGACATGAGCAGTGACAATGCACACATACACACGGAAACCTTTACATGCATGTGTATTGCCATATACATCTACATGGCACTGTACAGCAGTTCAACATCCTGCCACATATCGCCTGTGTTGCACATGTGATAGACATGGGACAATGGCTAGCTGGATGTCTTTCGCAGGGATGGTTATCAACTATGGCATGTACGGGTAAGGTTTTCTAGCTGTATCCGACAGCCATTTTGCCACTGCGAGGAGCATCAGTGCCACATTACTGATCCAGACAGTTAATAATACATCTACCATGCAGTCATCGCACCATATATGACAGAGATGACATGTGCAGCTTTGATGGACAGGGTTGCATGGTATGGCAGGAGTATGTAACATGTATGACAAAGGGATCTGTCCAGCATGTGGCGATCCTTGTAGTAGGACGGTGGCTGTCCATGACGTATGTCTTTCATATCAGGATATGTATGTGTAGCATGTCCAACATCACAGTGTAGCACATGTATTTATGCTAGGTAGCCAGCATGCTGCATAGTGGAGATGAGGATTGTGAAGGCTGGTATCGCCCATCCACGCATGGCCAATACCCCTTAAAGGTGATATGTGATCCGATATTGGTCACGCGAGTGCTGAGTATGCCTGTGCAATGATCTCCATGCTCATGGATGGCACCCTGTCATGACATGGGTGCCTCGTATGACTACCTAATAGGCCTGGAGATGTCACCAAATCAGGGAGGTGAGCTGCACAGCACCATCCCTTACACAGTGTCCATAATGTTGACCGCTGCCTAGGTGGTAATTAATGGGTACAGGGTTATTCACCTAGCGGTGACAATGCTATTATCAGCTGTCAGATTGTCCACATATGTCACACACCTCACCCACAAAGCCCATTCTGTATGTTGTCCACAACACTAAGACAGCTATTGCTCCTAGGTCATGGACATTCACATCCTTACATACACAGATGCCTCCCATTTGTCTGTGTGGTATGGGCTACACTGACTGGGAGTACACAACATTAACCCTGTTTTATGGTAGCTGCCACAGGTGTGATATGCACATGTCACTCAGACACCTTTTGTAGTGTTGTGTCTGTCAACAGGTCACTGGTAGAACACTCTTGTGACAAACGAAGGTACATCTAGTATACTCAGTGTAGCTGGAACACGGTATGGGTGATGATGTCCTATGACCTGTCACAGGTATGCTATGCAGTGTGAAATCATCCGTACTGTCATCTACTTCTGTACTGCTAACATCTACGTTGATAAAGGTTCATAGACTTGCAAACCATACTCAGCAGGGTAATAGTGCAGTGCCTCAGTTATGACTGTCGTCTCCACTTGTGGGTTGCAGTGGGCTGATATTATCCAACACCCTATCTGTATTGCATATTCATGCTCAGCACTTGTTCAGAACATGTGAGCACTTCAGGAGCTACTGATTACTATAGCACCAATTCCAACTCATGTCTTACAACTACACTGTCTGTCCCTACATTTCCAGCTTGCTTACAGTACAACAGCTGTTGTACACATGTAACTCACATATCTTGTGAGACATGGTTGAATATACAGGCATGTCCAAGTGTCACGTACCAGTGCTATTGCCTGTCTATATGATGAATATGGCAAACATGTGGCAATAGAGCAATTGTCTCATGTACACAGTCAATGCTCACCTACCAACATACGACACTACAGCCTGTGGGAGATGCACATATGTGGCCATGCTGGGGGTAATGCTCTCACCGACCCAGACTGGACCTGATATTCATGTGGGGACGTTTAACATTTGCAACACACCCCACTCATCACATAGTCTCACTAGATCTCCACCACCACAGGCCACACATAGTATGAGTACGACATTTGCAGAACCTCTCCATACTCTGTGTAGGCACCAGAGGCAGCCCCCATTACCAAACACAACAACAATTACTTATAGCCCATAGACGCATGTGTGCCCATCAACTACAGCCAATAGGGTGTTATAACATACCCAACACACCGGTCATAGGTGACTCTGTAGGCGGTCACACGGATACACCAGGGATTACTGCAGTGGCTGTACTGTACAGAGGTGCAGGTAACACATGGCTCTGCTGTTCACAGACAGGACACTACCCTAGAGAGGTGCCACTGGTGTAAACACTGTAGTTGGGCTTACACATAGACTTGCCAGACAGCATAGTACCTCACTATGTACCTGTGAAGCTATTACATGTCCTTTGTGCATGGTTAATTGAGTTGCTCTTCCATTTCGATTAGCTATCATGCTGTTACAGTGTCCCATGACTACAAGCCATATGCATCCTGTTATTGTGTATCGTACATGCCAATTGATGATACCTTTTGTTTGAATGATAACAGTTGTGCTGTGTAGAATATCTGACATATCTACCTACAATACTGTACATTACACATATTTTACACATTATCCCATAATGCAAAGCATACTTGCACAGCAGGACCACCTTAGGCATGTTATTGTCGTTATATGCCCATACACATGCCTACTGTGACGGTATATCAACATATACTATCCCCTGCTATGGCACGCACTTGTTGGACATACCCTACCACTGATGGCGGGTGGTGTGGAATTGTTCTGTTTAAAGTCCTCATGTAAAATCCCTTGTGGTGTATGTGATGTTTACCTTGTGGCCCACAGCAGGACACACAATTTCTACAAGCGTTGCTATGCTCAACAAAACATCACTACAAAATACCTTTTCCCACTTTATGCATTGCATACACTTTTAATTAATACAAAACAGGCTCTACGTACATTAACATACTGAGTGTTCTACATACCTTGTTAGCGTTCCAAATCTTCGTAAATGATTCTCTTACACCTTTACTGTTTAAACGGTTCTATGGTATGAGCATACGGTTTGAATGTATGGTAAGTCATCCTTATATACGTCGATACCTGTAACATGTGGTTTCCTGCCACCAATTGGTGTTCCTGAGTAAATTATTACATGCACATCAGCTGTGCAGCTACTCCATTCGCCAATTACGAGGCAACAGCGGGGTATAATTTAATTCTCCACTTGGGCATTGCCCTTTTGCCCTACCTTCGGGGAGACAGCCTGTATGTGTTTTGTTGTGAGGAATTGCAACTGATATTTGTAGAGACACGGATATTTTGAATTCATGCCCCCCGTGGATTGTGTGTGATGACTAGAGTATGTGGTTCTACATGTGAGTGTACCTGTCATCTCTACCGTCTGATAAGGGACTATTGCAAACAAATCCTGTAACATCGCCGTCTGTTCCATTATACAACAGCTACGATTTCACATGGCGCCATTGCAAATGTGTCTCTCACAAGGTATGTTAACGGTTCTGCAGATGTAATTGAGTGAGTGGATGTTTGTGATGTTATTACAGTCTGTGTTGCAATTGTTTCGGGTGTGGGGGAGATGTAGGTGGGTGTACATAACATATACACGTTTGTGGGGACTGCATTCCTATATATTCCATATATGTGTGTGGGCTCCTTCCCTAATTGAAGACCTATCACTTAATAGACTGAACTATGGTTGTTACGGGCTTATACATTGAGCCATTGTTAATTGGTTTCTATACAGTATGCAGGTGAAGTTGATACTTCCATACCTCCGGAAATACAGCGATATGTAAAGGAATGTTACTAAATGACAGCTGTCTCGTGTATTTCTGTCACAGATATTTGCACTCATTGCAGTTGTGTTGATGACTGAGCCTCTTTGGCATGGTTTGCCACCTTTTCAAATGGCCATAGCGGGACATTTGCAGGACACACATCGGTGTTTACAGGCCGACACATACCCATGGTCAGTACAGAGGATAGAACATACTTTTATCCTGAATACATACTTATTCTTGTAGCACTTTAGCGACTTATCATGTTTCGTGTAACGTTTACGTTTTGTAGATACAGGCATAACTATTTAATGCAACTGTTACATAATATATGGGACATAATTATGTCCTACAATCTCGGACATTTGCCCTTTTTAATATGTTTTGTCAGGACACAACTGCCCAGGGAGGGGCTGTCCCTCTTAAAGTGGGACAGGTGGTACCGTATGCCTACGGCCAACTATGACCACACCTACCGTACTGCTCTACATCAGGGTTAGCACTAACAGACACACAATGCAAACACACACACACACACACACACACACACACACACACACACACACACACACACACACACACACACACATTACAGTTCCACGGAAATGCACACGGCACCCTCAACACACACATACACAGACTACAGCAATCACAAACACAGTTGAACACAGTACCTACGTGGACCGCAACACCGGCAGCGATAACTAAATGTCCCTGAATATTGTGATAATATTACACGCGGTTCCAGTGTTCCAGTACTGTGTTCTTTTGGTCTTTAAGCCTCGTGATTACGCGTGTCGGTATGTGACACATTCCATAGTTGGCAGTATCCTATTTATTTCTAACTCCATGGTTGTGTACATGTCGTTGACCTATCTATATACTTGCAGATATAGGTGAATCCGTATATATCAACATATATCTCTCTATCTCCCTTTCTATCTCTATTATTTATATGTATATATATGTGTATATACATATATATATACATATATATATATATATATATATATATATATATATATATACATATATATATATATAGGTTCATAGGTTCATACTAGGCTATCTGCCCAAGGGCATTTATAAGCCTAGCCCATAGTTATGTGGCTTTCGCCACCCCTTTAGTTTGAATAAAAACTATGCCTATCATTTTTCTGTGCCTCTGTCAAGCAGTGACACTGAAGTAATCCCTGGGGTATATCTGCGATCTCCCATCCATTGGTCAAGATTCCTCTTGAACAAGGCCAGCGAGGTGCTCTGCCTCACATGTACCGGGATTTTGTTCCACAGCATAGGGAGTCTCTGGGTGATGAATCTGTCCCTCCAGCACGTTCTATTTATAACCGTGTCAAGGTTTAAGTCTCCCCTTGTGGTTCTGAGGGATCTAGATTTTTGAGGTGAAGCATATTCATCAAATCTGGGTTTGACATGGCCTTATATGTCAGGCACAGGTCACCTCTGAGCAAGCGGTATGAGACTGAATAAAGCTGGAGTTCTTTCAGTCGGGCAGCATAAGACATATTTTTGAGAACCTTTATCCTTTTGGTGAGGAACTTTTGGGGCCTTTCAAGCTGCATCAGGTGTCTGGTCAGATACATTCGAACGGGCATTGTACTCAATCATAGGTCTAATGAGTGATGAGTACAGGGGACGATGACCTCCCTTGATCTAGATGTGAATCCCTTCATGATCAGGTGGCTTATATAGAAGGTTTTCCTAACTACTTTAGCAACATGAGTGTCAAACGAAAGACTACTGTCAGCTTGGGTCCCCAGATCCCTGATGACTTTTTCTGTGCTCAGTGGATTGTCACCTATATGGTAGCTAGGGGTAACCTTGTTTTCCGAAGGGTATGACTATGCATTTTTTGGTGTTTAACTTCAGGCCATGGCTCTGGCACCAGTTATCTGTTTCTGTGAGGCCCTTCTGGAGGATATCTGTGTCAGATGTGTTTTCGACTATGGCCAGTTTGCAGTCATCTGCAAACTTTGTCAGCCATAACCCTCCTGTGTTTGCTTGTACTTCAGAAAAGTAGATGCCGAACAAGAGTGGACCCAGGACTGAGCCCTGTGGGACACCACTTGTGACAGGCTTTGAGTCTGACATGGCTCCAGAAACTCTGACCCTGTGGGTTCTGTCGCTTAGCCAGTTTGCAACCCATCTTGTGATGTATGGGTTTACATTCAAGCTGATGAGTTTTTCGATGATACCTGAGTGGGGTATTGTGTCGAAGGCCTTTGCCAGGTCGAGGTAGGCTGTATGGACTGCCTTTCCCTCATCAATGGCCTTGGTGACTGTCTCAAAAAGTCAACCAAGTTTAAGAGGCAGGATCTGCCTTTGACAAAGCCAAACTGGGTTGGATCCAAAGTCTGCAAGTTCCTATGTCTTTATTTATGAGTTCCATTATGATCCTCTCCATGGCTTTGCAGATAAGGCTTGTCAAGCTAATGGGGCGGTAATTTCAGGGTCTGTGGAGGCACCGCCCTTATGAAGTGGGACCACAGTCGACGTGCGCCACTCCTTGGGTACGTATCCTGAGGTGAGGCTAAGATTAAACAGCTGTCCTAACTGTGGGTTTAATTCCTCATTGAGTTCATGAAGCACACAGCCGGGACACCATCCGGTCCCATGGATGCTGTGTTTTTGCCTTAGTGAGGGCAGTTCTCACCTGGGCGTTGGAGATGTTTGGGGGCTACAATCCTCTGGAATAGATATCTCTCCTTTGGGGAGGGGAGAAGTTTGCACTGAACCTGTCAGCCAGTATGTTAGCAATGTGTGTAGGTTCAGTAATTTTCACATCATTTTGAACTAATTCTGAGCATATCTGGGAGTTTCCTCCTAGGTTTCTAACATAGCTAAAGAAGGCCTTATGATTGTCTTTAGAGTCCTTGGCATTTTTCTCTCAAAATTTGCCTTTGATGATTTTATGAGAGCTCTTAGTTTTTTACTTATAATGATCAAAGGTGTCTTACCTTTCAAGGATTTTGCTCTATCTTGTAGTAGCTTCCTCCTTTGTTGTAGAGCTTGTTTATGGCTGGGGTCCACCAGACTGGACGCTTGCCTTTGGTACAGAGAGTCTTAGTTTTGTTTGGGATTGCCTGATCCATGCAGTCCTGTAGGTGCTGGTAGAAGGCATTTGTAAGTGATTCAACGGTTTGAGTAATGTTTACCACTGGCTCAGGGGCCTTAAAGAGACCACACTAGTTTTTAGAAGTGTGAAATCGGCTTTTGAGAAGTTTTTCACTGTGGTCTTTTTTGTTTCAGGTGGGGGCGGGATGAGGACCTCCAGCGAGATTAGTTTATGGGCCTGATCTCACCAGTGAGGGGTATACTTCCGGTGTTGAACATTTTGATCCCATGTTCGTGATGATGAGATCACGTATGTTTTCACCTCTTGTGGGGATGGTGACTAGTTGTTCCATGGCATTTGAGTTTATGAACTCCAGGAATCTTTGGGTTAGAGTGTTCGGGCTTGAGTAGTGTTCCCAGTCTATATTAGGGTAGTTGAAGTCACCTAGTATGATGGTGTTTGGAGATACATTTATCCCCTCCAATGTTTTCAGGAAGGCCATGTGAGGTTCCTGAGTTTGAGAGGGTGGCCTGTAACATGCTACAAATTGCAGAGCAGTCTTGCCTATGGTTAATTGCACCTGGATGGTCTCCGATGCATCGTGCGTTGCCACCAACCTTGAGGTGTGGGTGTCCTTTATGAATATGGACACCCTCCTTTCTTGGTGTTGTCCGGATTTTGGGGCGGAACGTATGATATGAGGTGAAACCCGTTAGTGCTGGGGTGCTCTCAGGAGCCTTGAACCAGGTTTCTGTCACAGCACAGACATCGATGTTCTCCATATTGAGAAGGGCCTCGAGTCGTGCATCTTGAGATTGAGACTTCTGGCATTGAGCAGCATTACCCTTAGTTTTTTTTCCTTTTGGTGTTCTAGGGTGGTAGGTTTAGAATTTGCCTTGCCTAAAAAGGCACTATGGGGTGGCAAGAGCCTTTGCCAATATCCGAAGCCCAGGGTGACAGGTGCAAGCCATCCCTTAAGCAGCGTGGCTTGTCCAGCATGTCATCCCAGGCAGACAGACATTGATCCCCTTTGAATGACACCAGAATTTAAGCCAATTATTAAAGTTGATCATCTTATCACTGTATTGTGGCATCATTCTAGGTGAAGGTAGGATACTGCTCAAGGTCAGGGTCATACCTGCCTGGGCTACATAATCAGAGAGCTCCTCGACATCCCTTTTCATGTAGTCCAGGAGGTACGTCTCAGGTCGTTGACACCAGCGTGGACAATGACTGAGTCGACTTGTACCTGCTGTTGAGAGACCTGAGTGCTTGCGTTATGTGGCGGATTCTAGCCCGACAGGCAGCTTACTGTGACCTTCTCCTTACTCAGTCTGGTGAGCGGGACGTCAGTGTGTCTGACTATGGAATCACCAATGACAAGTGTGTCTGGCATTTTGTTTGGCCTTAAGGGCTGTGACTGTTTGACACTCTGACTGTGTGGTCTATGTGTTGCATGTGTTGGGTCGTGAGGTGGCAGTTGTTTGGGTGTCTGCTTTGGTGGCCTCTGCTGTTTTGGTAAATTTTTGATCAGAGCCTCCGAGTATGTCTTTGTGTGAGTATGTGTATGATTTGAAGTTGTGATGGTACCATGTGTGACTGGGTATGTATTGTGTGTGGTTGCCTTCTCCTCCTGTCTGGTCTTGCCAGTCCTATGTTGAGAGAGCTCAGCCTCCAGTTTGGCCGTATAGTTGCATCTCTCGCATGTATTTGTGTTTTGTGGGAGAAGGAGAGGATTGTCTGTGTACATGAGGCAATTGTAACATTGCCTCAATATTCTCAGGTTCACCAGTTGAGCTGGAGAGGACACTAGCAACTGATCCCTCGACATACTAGAAGTAGTAGATAAAGAACTTTCAAAGGACTCCGGGGGAAGTGGGTTTTAGGCTGGTGGGGTACTATCTATAATAAGAGTGCTTTATCAAGGTGCAAGTACTGTAGGAGTAAGTGCTAGGCTTTACAGATAGAGAATAGTCTACTTGGGAATCAAGTAGAGATGAACTTTTCAGTTATAGGATATGCTGGTTAGATCAGCAGTACAGTTTAGCGTGTTTTATATATATATATATATATATATATATATATATATATATATATATATATATATGAGAGAGATAGTGAGAGTGAGAGGGAGAATACACCTTTCATTGTGTACATGTCGGTGTATACTGTTTCCTGGACTTCGTACATTTGTGTTTGAACCTGTCCCATTACACACCTGCCGTTGGTACATCTTGGGTAGCTTAGTGTTAGGTGATTGTGTACATGATTGCATGTTCTACTCCTGGCAGTGGTCGTTTTACCCTTCAGAGCAGGCACTATAAGTACAGGGGTGAATAATGCTAGTTTCACCTGTTCTGGACATCACTGACCATGATCTGTGCAATATTCAGAGAAGCTTAGCCCTGTTTCGCGCATATCCGTATGGTCATGTTCAAATGACGCTTATCAGCACTGGGCAATGCATATTCCCGCTAACATGTGCTAAACCTGATCTGATGACCTGCATCCACCATCCATTATTCGTGCCTTCGGGATTACGTAACGTCCCTTGCAGGACGTGGTACCGGGAACATGCATGACAGTCAGTGCATTTACCACTTGGGCATCTGGGATTTGTACACGCGTTATGGTGATTTATATGTGGACTGTTCTATGGCTGTTACTCCATACTGCAATCAAATGGGTAACTCAGTTAGTTTACATATGGATGAGACCTATTAATGGTATGTCCAAGTGATGTTTAATGGATGTGCCCCAGCACTGGGAATGTATGTCACAGTGAGCCACACACTATAATGTGCTACAACTTCACACAACCATAGGTGGAGCATGCTGGGGTGACAGATACCTGTCATGGGTACACCCTATGCTTTGCCACTACATCCATGATTACATTGTATGGCACCCCTCATTTACACACCAGGGAATCCATGCAGAGTGTGTGGGGAACAGTGATTACACACATCGATCGTGCAATTGGCTCTGCTCCACTGAGGGCTCAGTTGGTTACTCGATGTGGTGGCAACAGCAGGTACTGTTTGCCTCAATTGATGAATGGCCTCTGACAATCGGGCGTGTAGCTACCGATGTACCTAGGAACCTATACATACAGTACCAACATATGCTGATAGGTGCGTGTACTGTTCAGGTGTTGACATTCCTTGTTCCAATAGCTGTTGTGTGTGCAATGGTTGAGGGCTGCCTATGTAGGATTCACACAGTATTCCACCTATACATTACAATTTACAGGTGGTCATGTGTGTGTGCCATCCATTTTACTGTGTGTGCAGGTGGAGAGGTGTGTCAGTCCGTAGGGGCCTACACTGTCAGAGTATGTGCTATACATTCCCTCTTTGTCAAGGCATAGGCATATTGGGCATGCCTCCATCTGCCTACTGGGGCTGGAACAGGGTGTTCGTGGTCTGAATCCCTCTGTGCCTGTGATGGCCTTGGCAATTGTGGTGGGCTGTGAGGGCCTTCACCATTATGTCCCTGCTGCAGCTGTTTCCGCAGGATCATATTATGTAGCATGGCACATACTATGGACATGTGGGCACACTTGCCTGGAGAGCACTGCAAGACTCCACCAGATATGTCCAAGCAACGGAACCGTAATTTCAGCATCCCGAACACATGCTCTATGATGATTCTGGTTTGTGCGTGTGCCTCATTATGGAGTTCTTGCATGGGTGTGTGTGCATTTCTGATGGGAGTCATCATCCATGGCTCCAGTGCATAGCCAGCATCCCCCACAAGGTACCATGTGGGATGTCCCCCCTGACAAATACCTGATACAGCTGTGAGGCATGCCAGATGTGGGAGTCATGGTAGCTTCCAGGGCTGCCAGCACACACATCCATGATAATGCCCTGGGCATTGCACACGACCTGGTAGTTGATGGAGTGGTATCCCTTGTGGTTTATGTAGTGCCTACCATGCTCACCGGGTGGTGACTTGATATGTATGTGCGTGCAGTCTATCGCACCCAGTACCTCTAGGTAGTGTGCCACATGGTGGAAGAGACGCATATTGCTGGCCAACTCCTCTTGAGTTCGGCGGAAGTATATTTGCTCATTGGCATGTGGTAACATGGCATTCAGGAACTGGTGTAGTACCCTGGATGCTGATGCCTGTGAGATCCCCATTATATCTCCAGTTGGCCTTTGAAAGGTACCTGTGGCTAGTATTCGCAAGCTTACACATACGTTCGTGTCCACTGGGATGGGTTCCCCTCTGTTGTTTCTGGATCTCAGGCATGGCCGGCACAGCTCAACTATTTGCTGTAAGATGTCCCTGTCCACCCTGTAACACTCTACTATCTCCAGATCATGTAGCCCCTGGTAGGTTACCCTAGGTCTGAACACTCTTCTCCTCCTCTGGGGCCTGCGGTGGTTGTCAGCATCATCCTCCACAACACCTTCAGTCACTAACACATGTTGATGAATCACAGCTATGGCAGCTCCCAACATGTACATTGTAAAAGTTCTCCGTATGTTTACACCTATGGTGCAATGTTTGGGAATACACAGCTGTGTGTGAGGTGCTTTCACACTTTATACTATTGTACTGTGAGCACTGATGATGTCATAGGGTGCGTATGTATGATCGTAGCTACAGGGTATCTTATGTGTTTTACGACAGGAACTACTATTGTGGTGCCTTTGGTGTTGAAGTACATTTGGCTGCCGTGGATGACCTCTTGCCCTTCCCTTTACATTTCTTCACGTTTCACCTCCCATTTTCTGGCATGCATCCAGCAGCCTGCTTTCATTTGTACTTTCCTAAACCTGGCTTATCTTGTGTAATGTGTTCTATGGCCAGTCTACTGCAGGTTTGCTTTACTCTGCTATGACAGTTCACTTTTCTTTGCAATCCAACACCTCCCCTATCCTGTTTTGCAGGTTTCTTTCTAGCAGACTTGTCAGCTGCCATCGATTGCCCGCTGTGAGTTAATAGGTGTTAATTGCTCAGTTGTACTCCAATTACCCTACTGCGGCATTTCCTTATTTTCTTCCCCTGACCTTCCTGTTTGAGCTTTGGTGCACACCGCGTGCGTCTGCTTACCGGGTTTCGGGCACGTTTTCATCCCCGTACACATGCGCTTTCGGGCACCATATGTGCTCTCAGCTAAACGATGCTATACCTACCTCCCCACCCCTGTCCTGCAGCTTTGCTTAGCAACGACCAGGCTGGATTTGCATTGCTCCAATGTGCTTACAGCTACGGTGGCACACCCCACTGCCGATGTCATATATACCTCTAAACCACTCCTCAGTGTTGTAGCACTGCACCGTATGGTACATCCTTAGTCCGGAGGGATGTTTGCAATTCACTATTACATTCCTCATTTGCATGGCATTGACTACTAATTCCTAGTTACCACGCCGAACACTGTCACAGACCCTTAGCAGCCCTTGCAGCTTGGTTGTGGTGTACCATGCATACCATTGAGTATTATGGTGAAATCATGATTTGTATTACATTGCGATTTTATGACATTTGTATATATTTTCTTTGTGTTCCCGTTTGCACACACATGCCCTGCAGTTGTACTTTGCGTTACTGTGGACATGACATTAAATGTTGTTTTTTAGGTGTTTTGCATCTTTTCTTATGCCATTGGCTGTATATTTAGCTATTGGCATATGTTAACTTTGTAATACATGAGTCTGGTCTGCTTTCATAGCTCCGATGTTCTGTTTGGAAAAATGTAAACCGTGTTTTTTTGGTTTACATTTCTGTTGGCTTACGCTACGCCTGCACCACTTCATGAATCGCTATGTACCTTCATTTGCATGGTGCGGCACTGTGCATGGGGTGATTAGCATACCTAAGCTGAGGACTGCGCAGATCTGGCATATGCCGTTAGTGCACGTGGAATTGGATTGTACCCGAATCACTCAGCAGCCATATTTGGCGTTATACCACCTACGCTATGCCTGCACCTGGCGCAAGCTTCATAAATCCTGGGGAATATTTTACAATTAGCTTACATCTTTTTGTAACTTGGATTTCAATATTTTTTTATTTATTTAGCTGCTCTGCCATTCATTTTACAAAGACTGCTTGACTAATACCATCTGTGATTTTATTTCTGTTTAAAATTCAGAACTTTAACTGTTTGGTGTGATGCTACTATACAATTATTAAAAAAATTGTAAAAAACAGATATTAGCTTAACTAACACATGTTTATATTTACATTATTTATATTCGCTGTTGTCTGCCTTTCATTCTTGTGCATTTTAGCAGATGTACTTTATATGAAAAGAATATACATGCATGTCAGTCTTCCGACTTTAAATCTTTACTGTTATTAACTATTTTTATTTGATTTTTATACACAACTGTTTTGTTTACCTTTTGACTATGCTATGAGAATGGCAGTCATATGCTCTACTTTACTGTAGTACTGATAAATATCTTGCTTTAATTGAATGAAAGTAGAATATTTAGGAATGATTTATTTATACATCAGCTCCTGCTATGTATACTTAACCATTTTCAAAATACAAACATATTATAAAATATATCGTTTTTGTACAGATCAGCTGTAGCTTCCTGCACTTTTGTAATGTTTTCTTAAGCTCAGCTGTTATATGGAGGAAGTCAGTCTCTGTCAGTTCAGCTAATTTATTTTATTTATCCTGCAACTGCTGTTTAAGAATTTCCTCATGGTCAGCTTGATATGTCTCAGGAACCTGTTCTGCTGAATCTGAAACTCCTATCCACTTTTGAAAAAAATGTCTGTATAACTTGTCTAAGCTTCCTGAACTCATTGTATCTGTCTTTTAGTAGTTTATTACATTCTTTGTAACACAATGTACTAGACGTTCTGTCAGTAACTGATTTGACTGCTGTTGTAAGTCTGAAATCTGAAATTAACCTTTTACATGTGGTGACACAACATAACTGTTCAACATCTGAATATAATGGAAACACTTTGCCCTTAGTTAATTTGTTATCATAAAAAGGTCTGTCTTCGCAGTCTAATTTTTTAGCAATATCATGCAATACTTTTTATGACATTGTAGACAAAATGCAGTTTCTGTTGAATCACACAATAAACATTTGTCATACAACATATAATTTTCTTTGAGATACCAGTCAGATATTGTAATACATTTGCAAAATGCCTTACTATCAACTTGCTCTGATAAGGTCTTACATTTACTAATGTGCTGTGTATACCAACTTTGCAATTTACTAAAGCTTGGCTTACACCTGCTTGAATTGCGTCTAATAGCATCCATACTAAAAATGTGACATAGAAAAAAGTCTTACCAGTTAGCAAGAAAACAGGTGATCAGGCTGTTGTTGCTGATGGCTGGAAATTGTTCAGAGTCACTAGAGAAGCTGGTGAAACACAACAGGCAGCAAGATGCTGTGAAAGTAGATGGCCACCTTTTCTTGAAGAATTTATGGCACTGCGACTTTCCTGGACTTCAGGCTCAAGTCTGGATTCAGATGTTGAAAAACTTTACTACTACAAGCTGCATAAATGGGAGTACCTCTGTTTGGGATTTACACATATGTACTAATGTTAGTTACTGCAATTTGATTGAAGTGATCCTCTGCAGGGCTTACCACTCCCTCTGTGTTCGAATGCAGGTAGGCTCACCATTAAAAAAATAATTATAAGGTGCTAATCAAAGTGCTGCTTACTGGGATGCTTACTGTGATGGATCCAACATCTTCTTAAGACACTAGGACTTGCTGGCTGGATTACAGAATTACTTTCAACCTTAATATTTTGTTGAGCATATTCTTACAGTTAAATTGTATTTTATTTATGCAAAGTTAGCTGGTCTGGGAGACATGGTTCATTTCAAGCTGGCTAGCTGGTCCATGCAACTTATGGTTTGTATACAAGCTGCAACATTTTATTTATTCAAAGTATGCTGGCTGGTCTGGTCCGTGCACTCTGCAAGGGGAATGTAGTTCGTTTTGGCTGGTTTGTATAAAAGCTGCAAGGGAGAAGTCTTTTTATTTTAGTTATTTATTGAAAGTACGCTGACTGGTCTATGCAGTCTGCAAGGGGAATGTAGTTTGTTTTATTATATGGTTGGTTTGTACAAGCTGCAAGGGAGGGCTGTGGTTCATTTTATGTTATTCAATGTATGCTAAGCTACAAAGGGTGTGAGTGTGTGTGTGTGTGTGTGTGTGTGTGTGTGTGTGTGTGTGTGTGTGTGTGTGTGTGTGTATCTGTGTGTGTGTGTGTGTGTGTGTGTGTGTGTGTGTGTGTGTGTGTGTGTGTGTGTGTGTGTGTGTGTGGTTGGTTGGTTTGTACAAGCTGCAAGGGAGAGCTGTGGTTCATTTTATGTTATTCATTGTATGCTGCGCTACAAAGGGTAAGTATGTGTGTGTGTGTAATGCCCCAGTTAAATACACCTGGTGGCTAGAGTTATCCAGGCTCAAACTCTATACCTTTGGTACAGGTAACAATAGCCTGAATTCCCTACCCACCACCACTTCTGAAAACTGTACAGGTTTTTGCCGCATATTTTTGTTCTGTTTCTCATAAAATCTATGGGTTTCTGGATTTTTGTGGCAAATCAAGGACTGAATTCATTAAATAATGACAGGCATTTGAATTTCAGACTTCATATTCTTCAGAAAATACATGGTAACACAAACCTTTTATTCTAGCAAATGTCCAAGTTTATAAGATCAATATTTGAAAACTGTCTCTATATTTGGGGTTGTATTCCTCCATTATTGGCTTTGTCCAGTTATTTTGCACTAAGAGGTTGAGAGCTATGGTGAGAATGGAATTCACTGAATATGTTTGGGGGCTGTATTCCCCCATTATTGGCTTTGTCCATGTGTTTTGTGCTAAAAGGTTGAGCGTAATGGTGAGAACTGAATTCACTAACTGATAGCCATTTAAGTTTCAGTCTTCCTATCTTTCAGGAAATAGCTTATTTGGCATAGCTGTATGTTGCTCTGTTTGTAGTGGACAGGGTCCTGGGTTCAAGACTTGGCAATGAAATGCAGTGTAGTAACAAAGCATTTTATTCTAGCAACTTTCCAAGATTATACAAGCAGTGTTTAAAATGTGTCCCTGATATTTGGGCTTCTGTCCCCACCAATAAATTTTGGCTTTTTTTCGGATTTCTTGTGCTGCAAAGTTGAGAGATGCAGTTGAGTGTTGAGTGGATTTTACAAGGAGCTGAGAGCTTCAGGGGAAGAAAAGTTTAGTGCTGCTTATGCTAAGCCTGCTTGTGTTGTTAATAGAATAACAGGTTGAATGCTCGCTTTTGATGCAGAAAGCTGTGGGTTTTACTCTCACAGTATGTAGATGCATTGCTGATACTGTACTGTGTTGTACTTTTAAATGGGTGGATGCTGCAGTCCTGAGAATATCCTCTTTGGTGGTGATAACTAGTAACTATGAACCTGTTATCCGTTTGCCATCCTTTCCCTATTGCAATATTACTAGCTTATCATTTTTAATGTAATATAGACAATTTATTCTTCAAGGGCAACAGACACTTTATTTGTAGATGAAACACTGAAATATAAAGTTGTTTTCTAGCAGCAACCTCTTCATTAGTTACAGATCTCTTTAATGTGGAATTATTTAGATGACTTCTACTTCTGCAGATATTGTGCATATTTACGGATACTGGTGGATTTTAGAAGTTTGAGTAGACTTTTATGATGGAAATGTTCTGAATTTGGCAGTTTTGTCATTATTGGTGCATGCATTTTGTTTCATTGTTTACTGGAAAATTTTCAAAACAATACATTTAAAACCAATTCTAACAAATGTGATGTATTATACTAGGAATATAATTTAATTCAGTCAGGAAGGTGTATCAAAGATCACATGTATGTTTTGTGTGCAAGGGACCTATGATTTGAAAACAGCCCAAGGTTAATCTTTATCTGCCACTGGCCAAATGTATTTTCTTTGAATGTGGGTTTCAATGCTGTTTCAATGAATGTGACTTTCAAGGGCATATAAGTTTTAATGCTAAGTCTATTTTCATTGTAAGACTGCATTGCTTTGTTTAGCAGATGTCTATTAGTGTTTGTGCTTAAAATGTAAAAAAAAAACTTTTAAATAAAATCCAAATTGTTATAGAAGTAAAGCAGTATGCACATTACAGTGTTCATGGTCAATGGGGCAGAATAGCCAAGTAATGGGACATTGGAATGGTTGCAGTGGGGAGGGCTGTATATGGGGAGGCCCCATTCAACCATGATTCTGTGAGGGTGGGAAGAGTGGCAAGCTCAAGACAGCCCTGTGCTGCACAAACTTTAGCTATGCCACTGATCAAAAGGCCGAGAAGAATGACTTTTGGAGGTCCTAGCAAACAATAATATTCTTTTGCAAAGATTAGAATACTGCCTACCATTAAATGCCCTACTTTTACCAGAAAACCCACATACTGAAGTCACCAAAAACAAAATCCTAAGGTTCTTAACCTTCCCCCTTCCCAGTGAACATCACTGCTACACATTTAAAAGAAAATGGTTACCATTTACTACAGGGTCTGGGCCTCTGGGGCCATATTGTGGTTGTCTGCTCTTCAATTTGTGTTTGAAAATTGATATCCCACAATCCCATTGGAGTGGGTGGGGTTACATAATTATTATGCAAATTTTATTTTAATCAGTGTACAGATTTGTATCTATTTTTCATGGGCCTTTGTCCAGATTTTTGATGTTTCCAGGTTGAGTGGTATGCTCACCTTCACAGCCCATTTCAAAGCTATATATAATATATATGTGTGTGTGTTGTTGCCATTTACTCTGCTTATAGCCATCATCATCTTCTTCATCAGCATTATCATCCCCCTAATCATAATCTTCACCATCAAAGCAATACTGTAAATTATAAAATCATTTTTTGCATATTACCAGTGACTGTTTTCTACATTTCCTCATTACATAAGTTCAGAGACAGACATACCTCTCAACTGTCAAAATTATTGCAGAATGCCCAAATTTTTGCCTCATATTTTTGGTCCATTCCGTTCATAAAATTTCTGGTTTTCTGGAAAATCAAAGTGAGGCTCTGTGGATTAAAGTCACCAAATAATGACATATATTTGAGTTTCAAACTTCATATCTTTCAGAAAATGTATGTTAACACAAACCCTATTACTCTAGCAACTTTCTAGGTTTATAAGAGCAGTGTTTATAATCTGTCCCTACTTTTCAGCTTTTCTTCCCCCATTTTCTCAGGCTTTTTCCAGATTTATTGCACTAACAGATTGAGAGGTATGGAGATAGATTATAAGTAGTCAGTCATCAGACCATGAACAACCTTGTCCAGGGCACTCAAGACCATGATCTACCTCCTGCCTTAAGGAAGGATGCATATGATATACCCAGGGAGAATTTGTACATGCCTAACCAAGAGTCTAAGTTAGTCTTGAATGTAGCTGAGGTACTACTTTGCTTAATACTCAGAGGTTGTTTATTTGTGAGGTGGAGAATACAATCAGATCAGAACCTCTCACAGCAGTGTGTCCTGTTAATTTGTTTATATATACTAAGATCTGTTGTATAAATGTTGGATAAACCATTAATTTTCTGAATGCATAGCAGGTCTAGAAGAGTGAGCTCTATTAATATCTGAAAAGTGAAACCCAGATGACTGCAGAGGAGTTTATAAGAAATGGAATACAGACCAAGGATGGCCAATCAGTCTACAATAACTAAGAGACTTAAGCCTTGTGACTTTTTTGGTTAGGAATCCCTGGAGTCTCTGCAATTGTGTGATATGTTTTGATAGCTATATACCAAAGGAAGCATTATATTCAATACTGTGGCATATGAGAGATGAGTACAGTGGAAGTTAAGACTTCTTTTGCTCTGGATAAGCTGCCCTAGATTATTAGCTTGGCTAGGCAGAAGGACTTCATGACTACATGATCGAAGAGTAGTAAGTCATCTACAAAAGTGTCTAGTTTTCTAATGACAGTCTCACTGTAAGGAGGTGGGTCATTCACGTGGTATGATAAAGAATTAGTTATTTTATCAAAAGTGGACTATAATGCATTTTTATTTTGATTTTTCTATTTTTAACATTTAGTTTGGAGAGCCATGTCCTTGCAACAGTTGCTTTCATAGTTCAACCCATTCTGGGGTACTTTCTTTTTGGAAGGCTTTCAAATAACAATCCCCAAATTTACAGTTGCTACTGAATATAGTTAAGCAGAGACCTAGTATATTAGCTTGTAGATCTAAAATAAATGTCAAATAGGAAAAAAACACAGTACCAGCTTTGAATGAACCCTTTTTGTGACATTTCTAATTTCTGAAGTGGCTTCTGTAAGTCTAATGACATACATTCTGTTCTATAACCAACTTGCTACCACCTCACTATATATGAGGGATGATGTTAGGTATGCTGGTGTGTCAGCGATGCCTGCAGGGAATGGATCAAATGCCTTGATCAGGTCCAAGTTTGCTGAGTATTCCAACCACCATCAACTGCTTCAGTTATAATTCTGAAGAAGTTAACAAGGTCAAGAAGGCATCATCTGCCTTTGAAAAAGCTAAAATATCTTAGATATTATCATTGTCTAGAATTATGAGGTCAGAAATTATATCTTCAGAGGCTTTACAAACAACACTAGTAACATTGATGGGTTTATAACTATCAGGGTCATTGGTTGGCCATCGCTTATTCAAAAGCCTCAAGATGTCTGTTCTCCAGGCTTCAGAGATATAGCCTGTTGCAGAAAAAAATCATGTTACATAAGTTTAACAAAGGTTCAGACAGATCATCCTTAACACAAATTATTAAGTTTCCAGGTTTCCAGGTATATTATCATGACCAAAGGATGTGGAGTTCTGTGTTTTATAAGGGCTTCTAGGACTTGTCCCATTGTGATCTGTTTAGGGTAGAAAGTGGGAAAGATGGATGCTATTATAATTGTGAGTGAAGTAAATTTTGCATGAAATTTGTCAGTTATTAAATTATCTATTTTATTGTGATACAAATGGGTGATGTCATCGTGGATCAAATCTTAGCAATGATGGATATTTAAAGAAGGGTTTATAATATGGCCATTTTGCGATCATAATCAGTTCTGTGTTTTCTGACTCCTGATAAGTTCTTTGTTAGTATGTTTGAGTATTCTCTTAAGATGAGGTGTATGTGACCTCTTATAAGAATTTTGCACTTTATTCTTTTTCTCCATTGTTTATTTATGAGTATTCTACCTAAAGAATGTTATTACACTTTCCAAGCAGTCAGTAGGGGCAAGCACTGATTTCTGTATACAACTGTTTAGGTGAGAGTTAAATTCAGAACAAAGGCATTATCTCCATGTATATGGCTAGTCTGGGCAAGGATACAGATGGAAATGTTTATGTCACTACAGTAGCTGTAGGGGGATTGCTTTTGAGAAAAGCTCAAATAATAATGCATAATCATTTGGCAATACTGCCAGCTTTATATGTGAAAATCACTGGTATGTGTTTTGATTAAGCAGTGAAGGATAAAACATGTGAATTCATGCAAGAGTAGAAAATATTAGTAAGGACTACATTCCTAATAAAGATGTTTGTCATCTGTTCTATGTGGTTTATGTTTATATAGCCAAAAAAGAATGGTGCATGCTATTAATTTGTAGTGTATGTAAGCTAGTTTGTTACAGGGTACTTGAAATCACCTAGAATAAATGTGTTTGGGTTTATGGGGCTATTAGTCATTAAATTCAACTTACACATCTAACTGGCATTTTTATAAGAGGTTGTTGGATGACATTTGTATTTTATGGAAAGGTATGTTGGATTGTTTGAGTAATTGTCTTAAATATATTAATAATACTTCAACATTTCTGAAATTCACCTATACATATTCCTTGGATAGTATTAATTACTTGGATTTTTCATATAAGGATAGGGAGGGGGATAATCCCATTCTAAATTGTTTAGTAAGGACACATTTCAAATTCTTATCTACACCATTTGAGTGAACACCCCTCTTACCAGAAGAAGGGAATTATTAAAGGCCAGTTAATTAGAGCATCTCAAATGACCTCTGACTACCAACAATTTATTGATGAAGTTGGATTTATTAGACAATTATTTTTGGAAAGAGTCTACCCCAGGGATTTGATTTTAAGAATGGAATGTGAGGTTATTAATTCAAAAGACAAGTTTGGTCCTATTTTAAGTAGGGATGTGTCCGAGTTTGAGAATAGTCGGGCTTCCTATAATACATTCCAGAAAACTTTTGCCAATACCTTTAATTCCAAGTCCAGAAGCATTGAGAATATTATTAATAGACATTGAGGGGTTTTAACTCATTTTCCTGGCATTAAGAATAATATTCCCGAGAAACCAACTTTTGATAGAAAGAAAAACATAAATATTAAGGAAATCTTGGAACTGGAGGTAAGGAGAATGCTTTTAAATAATAAAAGGTTGGGTACATTTCAATGTAGGAATTGTAATCAATGTGCCTATATATGTTCATAGGTAGGTACTAGGCTATTGGCCCTAGGGCCTATATAAGCCTAGCCAAAAAATGTACACTGGCTTTCGCCACCCAAGAAAATTATTTTCCAGTGCCCCTGTCGAGCAGAGCCACAGAAGTGATCCCTGGGGTGAATTTCCCATTTCCCATCCAATCATCAAGATTTTTCTTGAAGAGTGCTAATGAGCAGCTCTGTTTGACATAGATAGGTAGTCTGTTCCAGAGTATGGGAAGTCTCTGGGACAGGAATCTATCCTTCCAGCATGTTCTGTTTATTGTGGTGACAAGGTTTAGGTCCCTAGAGCGTGTAGCTCAGAGGGATTGGGATTTCTTTAAGTGGAGCATGTCCAACAGCTCTGGGTTTGACATAGCTTTGTATGTTAGGCAGAGATCGCTCCTGAGTAGGCGATATACGATGGAGTAAAGCTGTAGTTTTTTTAGACGGTTTGTGTAGGGCATCTGTTAGAGGCCAGTAATCCTCTTTGTGAGGTATTTCTGTGGTCTTTCCAGTTGTTGTAGATGTCTTGTGAGGTACATACCAAAAGGGGCATTGTACTCTATAATGGGTCTACTGAGTGATGAGTAGAGGGGAACAATGACCTTTCTTTTTCTGGATGAAAATCCTTTTGTGATGAGATGAGCCACGTAGAAGGATTTCCTGACCATTGTGGCAATGTTATTATCAAAGGAGAGACTACTGTCCACCTGTGTCCCAAGGTCTCATCACATTTTCGGCATTAAGTAGACTACCAGCTATGTGGTAGTTCATGGGTACAGAGTTTTTACCAAAGGGGATGACAATACACTTTTTGGCATTGAGCTTCAGGTCATGGCTTTGACACCAGGTATATGTCTCAGTGAGGCCCTTTTGTAGTTTGTCCGCATCATTAGGAGTTTTGATTATGGCTCCTAGTTTGCAGTCATCTGCAAACTTTGTTAGTCAAAGACCTTCTGTGCTAGCCTGCACTTCAGAGAAGTAGATACCAAACAGGAGAGGACCCAGGACTGAACCCTGTGGTACTCCACTTGTCACTGCTCTGAAGTCGGATTTGGAATCCGCTACTTTCACAGTGTGGGTTCTGTCCGTGAGCCAGTTGGCAATCCATCTTATGATATAGGGATTTATACCTAGTTTAGTGAGCTTATCTATAATTCCAGAGTGGGGGATGGTGTCGAAAGCCTTGGTGAGATCTAGATAAGCTGTGTGAACAATTGTACCCTCACCTATGGCTCTGGTGACTGCTTCAAAGAAGTCAATCAGGTTTAGGAGACATGATCTGCCTTTTACAAATCCAAACTGGGTAGGGTCCAGAGTTTGGAGATTACCAATGCCTTTGTTTATGAGTTCCACGATGATACATTCCATGGCCTTGCAGACCAGGCTCGTCAGGCTAATGGGGCGGTAGTTCCCGGGGGCTGTCGTGGCTCCCCCTTTGTGGAGTGGGATAGTTGTTGCGGTGTGCCATTCAGTGGGTACAAAGCCTGAGGTGAGGCTATGATTGAACATGGTACTTAGGTAGGGTGCAGAGTTCATTCTGTAGTTCGTGTAGAATGCAGCCTGGGATATTGTCAGGTCCCATGGATGCTGTGTTCTTGGCTTTGGAGAGTATGTTTTTTAACTGTGAAGCCGTGATTATAGGAACTTTGCATTCTTCCGGTAGAGAGATGGGCCCTCTAGAGGGTGAGAGGGGGGTAAAGTTAGCACTGAACCTATCTGCTAGGATGTTGGCAATATCAGTTGGTTCTGTATATTTAGCGTCATTGTGCTGTAACTCAGAGCAGATCTGAGTGTTCCCATTGAGATTCTTGACATAGCTATAGAATGCTTTGTGGTTGTCTTTAGAGTCAGTGGCAATTTTGTTTTCGTAACTAGCTTTGGAGGATTTTATGATGAATCTCAGCTTCTTACTGAGGTTGACCAGGGAGTTCCTCCAGTCATGGTATTTTACTCTTTTTTGCAACAGTTTCTTTCTTCTGTTGTAGAGTTTGTTTATGGCAGAGGACCACCAGATTGGCTTCCTTTTTTTGGAGGATAACATCTTGGTTCTATTAGGGATAGCATGATCCATGCACTCGTGTAAGTGCTTATAAAGCGCATTTGTGTAGGATTCAGCAGTCATACCTCTATTGTCCATCTGCATGGGTGTTTTGAAGTTTGCCACTTCTGTCATAAGAATTGTGAAGTTGGCTTTGGAGAAGTTTTTTACGATGGTTTCCCTAATTGGGGGTGGGGGTGCGATGTGGATGTCTAGGCTGATTAGCTTGTGGTCGGATCTGACCAACGAGGAATTGACCTCTGGTGTGGAACACCGGTTTCCCATGTTGGTAATGACCAGGTCTAGGATATTGCTGCCCCTGGTGGGGGTGTGAATAAGTTGATCCAAGGCATTGGAATTTATGAATTCTAGAAAATGTTGAGCAAAAGAGTTGGTACATGAGTAGTTTCCCAGTTAATGGTGGGGTAGTTGAAATCACCCATTATTAGGGTGTTGGGTTGTACCCTAATACTTTCCAGTGTATCAAGAAATGAGGAGTGGGAATCCTGGGGCATGGTGGGGTGTCTGTAGCAAGTTACAATTTGGATTGCGGTCTTGCCCAGAGCTAGTTGCACTTGGATAATCTCGGATGCATTATGCTGTGCAACTAGCCTGGAGGTGTGGATATCCTTAATGAATATGGACATGCCTCTGCCTTTAGTGCTTCGTTCTGGGTTAGGTTGCCGAAAGGTGTGGTATGAATTGTAGCCTGGTAATGCAGGGGTGCTCTCTGGAGCTTTGAACCAGGTCTCTGTCACTGCACAGATGTCAATGTCCTGCATTTTAAGGAGTGCCTCAAGTGAATGCATTTTGAGGTTTAGACTTCTAGCACTGAGTAGCATTACCCTCAGATTTTGCTTGCTTGTACCTGTTACAGTGGTGACTTTGTCATTTGAACCTTGCCTAACAAAGGCACTATAGGGGTGGCAAGAGCCTTAGCCAGTATCCAGAATCCTAAGGGCGACAGGTGCAGGCCATCTCTGGCAAAGCATTGTGGCCTGTCGATCATGTCGTCCCAGGCAGACAAATACTGGATCCCCTTAGAATGACACCAGAAGCTTAGCCAATTATTGAAGTCAATCATTTTGTCCTTGTACTGTGGTATCATTCTGGGTGATGGCAGGTTGCTACTCAGGGTTATGGTCATACCTGCCTGGGATACAAGATCGGAGAGCTCCTCCATGTCTCTTTTCATGTAGTCCAGGGAGGTATGTCTCAGGTCATTCACACCAACATGGACAATGACAGTGTCATATTTGTACTTATTGTGGAGTGACCTGAGTGCATGCATTATGTGGTGGATCCTGGCACCTGACAGGCAGCTGACAGTAACTTTCTCCTTGTTTAGTCTAGTGAGTGGAACATGGATCAAATCTATTTACAAACCAGGAATGTGGTTATTATGTTCAAGGGGCATTACAATTGTTACAGCATGGGTATAATTTACTTAGTCCATTGTTTAGGCTGCACCAGTTTTTATATTGGGAAAATGGGGATAATGTTAAAAACACACACATATATATATATATATATATATATATATATATATATATATATATATATATATATGAACATATTTATGATGTTCAACATGGCAATGAGACAAATACTCTTTTTAAACACACATGTTCTTTTACACAAAGTAAATTTTGCTTTCATGTTGAAACAAATTGTTAGAAGTGAAAGGGTTCCTATTACCTGATCGAACATTTAGGTTAGCAAATACCTAAATGTCGATCTGGTAATAGCGAAAGTAAAAAAGTGAATGGCCGATTTAACACAGGGAAAGAATTCCCTTTGTCCGTTATGTGGATTTTCCCCTTTCCCCACTGTACAGCAATCTCAGAGTTGGTATATGTACTTGGGGGGGTGCAGGGAGCACATTTTGTTTTAAAATTTTTTTTTACAGCTGAGGGATGTCATTCCCTATTTTAAATCAGCCATCCACTGTTTAAATTTTTCAATATTACCAGGTCGACATTTATGTATTCGCTAACCTAAACGTTTGATGGAATAATATAGATACAAGTGAAATGGGAGGGTCCTGGGAAACCAGGACTGCATATAAACACCTGGTTTAGCAATTAAAGTTGGACACAGAAATGCCCCCTGGTCTAAATGACAATGTATCAATTACCAGTGCTGTTAAAATATGGGCAGCTTAATTATACATTTTTACAAATGATTGTTGTAATGGTATTTGAAATTTTATTATCATGCAAACCTTTCATTTTATTTTTATTTTATTATTATCACTTTTACTTGTAGTTATTTGATTGTAATTTTAATTTATTAAGGTTTGATTAAATCTACTTTTTGATTGGGGTTGAGAAATTATATCGATTTTATGGATTATATAAATATATATGGTTATGATGTTTCAGTAGTTCTGATGAAGTCTTCTATGTTAGAGACGAAAGCCCTTAACTAATTTTAATCCTAATAAATTGTGGTGTTTATTTCTATCATTTGTCCTTACATTTGGTGGCTGCTTGTAGTTTGTTTTTTGGTTTACCTTCCTAGTTTCAGTTTACCGTGTGCTGAGTTGAATTGTGTTGTTTTTTAGTGGCTTGAGCAACTCATGGATCAGAAGGCTGGGATGGGCATTACCACCCCTGGAAAATGGCAGTGCAGTGGATGCTTCCCTCACAACAATCCTTGGTGGAAGTTGGAAATATGTAAGAGTGCAGTCTAAGGAGGGATTGGGGTGGGGACATTGACTAAGCTGCTGCAGAAGTGGGGTGATACATAAGCAAACTCCAATTTCATGCCTCCCCTCAGGATCAAACCAAGGGAACTGCATCAGTGTGGAATGGGAATAAGGCATAATAAAGAGCTTCCCCTGGAGGATGGTATGATGATCCGCTCATATGGGGGAAGTCCAGGGGAAAGGCAGGTGTTACGAAGACCTTGTGATGTACACTGGAAACTGTGATAGGGAGCCATAGGATGATTTAAGGGGGGTAAAAATAAAAAAGAAAGAGAATAAATGGAAACTAGTTAGTAGAAAACTGGATGCACTTTCAGTCAGCTATGCAAGAATTTTTACTGCCCTGTATCCTTTTGAGTGTTAATGAGGCATGTAGCTTGGTACCATGAAAAAAGTGTCTGGGGACTACATGTTTAATAAGCCTAAGACAGACTTCATGTTTAGAGATAAATGCTCCTTTCCTTTTGTTTCTGACTTCAATAACAGATATGCTTCTGTCACCAACTGAACAGTTCCACTAACTGAGTCTGATAAGTGACAAGAAAACAGATTTGTGAGGGGCATGGCCAAGATGATGAGTAGTTAACAGCACTGGTTTTAGCTCTGCTTCATTTTAACACCTCTAACAGAATTTTTACTAAAAAGACTCAAATAGAACATTTCAAAACATAAAGGATTTATATTTGAACATCTGCTGAAAGATTTACTAAAAAATAACAAGTTTGAAACACTTTTAATTGATTTTTCCTGTCAAGAAAACTAGAAAGAACTAATTGTCACAGAATGAGCCAGTCTAAGCCCAGTGTATGGTTCAGCACTATGAAAGAAGACCACAGGCTATACTAAGTAACATCACTGAGTTATCTGTAAAGGAGATTAATTAGAAAGCAAAATAGACAATTTTAAAGAGGAATTTAAAAAAGTTAAAGTGCTGAGTGAATCTCTTAAACACCAATCATCACAAATCTCGAGTATAGAAGAGGCAATGTCTGATGTTGATGGACGATTACTTGAAAATGAGAATAACACTGAATTTCTTCTGAAACAAAACAACTTAGTTTTATTTGGGATTGCATGATCCATGCATTCCTGAAGGTGTTCATAGAATGCATTTATAAAGGATTCTGTGGTCTGGGCCTTATTTTCCACAGGCTCGGGGGCTTTGAAGGATTCCAACTTGGTTTTGAGGAGTGTGAAATTTGCTTTAGAGAAGTTTTTCACTGTGGTTTTCTGGGCAGGGGATGGGGTCGGGATGTGAATATCCAGTGAGATTAGTTTATGGTCTGATCTTACCAGTGAGGGATACACTTCTGGTCTGGAGCATAGAGTCCCCATGTTGGTGATGATCAGGTCCAGTATGTTTTCCCCTCTTGTGGGAGTGGTAACAAGTTGTTCCATAGCATTTGAGTTTATAAATTCAAGGAACCTTTGGGCTAGGGTGTTGGAGCTAGAGTAATGCTCCCAGTCTATGTTCGGGTAGTTGAAGTCGCCCAATATAATGGTGTTTGGAGAGACCTTCATATTTTCCAGTGTTCTCAGGAAGGCCGAGTGGGGTTCCTGAGTTTGGGAGGGTGGTCTGTAGCAGGCTATAAACTGGAAGGCAGTTTTACCCACTGTTAGTTCCACATGGATAGTCTCTGATGCTTTGTGCTGTGCCACCAACCTGGAGGTGTGGGTGTCTTTGACGAATATTGATACTCCCCCTCCTTTTGTGGTTCGGTCCAAGTTTTGGGGCCGAAAAGCATGGTATGAGCACTGGTAGTGCTGGGGTGCTCTTGGGAGCCGTGAACCAGGTTTCTGTTACTGCACAGATATCGATGTTCTCCATGCTAAGGAGAGTTTTGAGTGCGTGCATCTTGAGGTTTAGACTTCTGGCGTTGAGTAGCATTACTCTTAGTTTCTAATCCCTTGTGATACCTATGGAGGTGGGTTTGTCTTTTGAGCCTTGCCTAAAAAAGGCACTATGGGGAAAGCAAGAGCCTTTGCCAATATCCAAAAGCCCAGGGGTGACAGGTGCAAGCCGTCCCTAGCGAAGCATCGTGGCTTGTCGAGCATGTCATCCCAGGCTGACAGGCATTGGATCCCCTTTGAATGACACCAATACTTAAGCCAATTGTTGAAATTGATCATCTTGTCTTCATATTGTGGCATCATTCTTGGTGAGGGTAAGATGCTACTCAAGGTCAGGGTCATACCGGCCTGGGCTACATGCTCAGAGTGCTCCTCTATGTCTCTTTTCATGTAGTCCAGGGAGGTATGTCTCAGGTCATTCATACCAGCATGGTCAATGACCAAGTCATATTTGTACTTGCCTTGGAGTGACCTGAGTGCTTGTGTTATGTGGCGGATCCTAGCACCTGACAGGCAGCTCACCGTGACCTTCTCCTTGTTCAGCCTGGTGAGCGGGACGTCAGTCTGCCTGATGATAGAGTTACCTATTACAAGTGTATCAGGTGTGTTGTTTAGCCTTAAGGGCTGTGACTGTTCAGCACACTGGCTTTGTGAGCTATGTGTTGCACGTGTTTTGTTTTGGGGTAGCGGTTGCTTGGGTGTCTGCTTTGGAGGTCTCTGTTGCTTAGGCAGATTTTTATTTAGAGCCTCCGAGTATGTTTTTGTGTGTTTATGTGTTTGGTTTGCTGTCGTGGTAGGTCTGTGTGAGACTGGAATTGTAGTGAGTGTAGTTTCCTTCTCCTCCTGACTGGTTACGCCAGTACTGAGTTGAGAGAGCTTAGCCTCCAATTTGGCTATATGGTTGCATCTCTCACGTGTGTTGGAATTTGTTGGGAGGAGGAGAGGGTTGTCTGTGTACATGAGGCAGTTGTAACATTGCCTCAAGATTCCCAGATTCACCAGCTGGACCAGAGAGGAGATTGACAAATGACCTTTGGACATGCTAGAATAGTATTGGGAATTCCTTTATAACTGAAAAAAAGGGCCAACGGGGAACAAGGTACTCAATGGGAGTTTGTGAGGGTGTAGTGCTTTTAACTTTTTAGTGCTGACTTATATAATTGCTTTAGTGAGCAAGTGCCAGGTAACTTAAATGCAATGTGTTACAGGTAACTTAAATGCAAAAATGACAAACAGTAACTTTCTTTCAAGTGAAACAAGAAAATAAGTACAGTAAGCAATGCAGATATCACCGGGGATCCACAGAAGCGCTGAAAAGCCATGTTTTAGTTGGAATTAGCATTTCAGGGAAATAACAAGCAAACAAACAACAAACATACAAACAAAGCTAGATTCAGCAGGCCTGGATCTAGTCTATGCTACAGCAAACAAGGTGTACCAATTTCAGTAAGAAACCATTCAAATATGCAGGCACTATAAGCCTTTAACCAGAAATTCCCAGCTTAGAAGGGCAGAGTCCAGCCTCTCCTCCCACAAGAGTGCAGACCATGAACCTTCTTAATGTAAAATAACTGGCCTGAAGCCGAAGTGCTTAAACCAGAACTAATACACTTTTAGAATAACAGACGCTGAGCCCTCAGTCAGCAGTTCCCAACTTAGAAGGATGTAAGCTACCTGTCCTGCCACCACAGTGCAGGCCACAAACATTCCTAATGTAAAACAACTGGTCTGAAGCCCAAGTGCTTAATCCAAAAGACTTAGAATAATAGCTACACTTTAATCAAGTTACTACCAAGCAGTAATAAATACAATTGAATACTTTAAAGAATGCCTGGATTAGTGCTCAAGTTATACAAACAAAGCTAGATTCAGCAGGCCTGGATCTAGTCTATGCTACAGCAAACAAGGTGTACCAATTTCAGTAAGAAGCAGTTTAAATATGCAGGCACTATAAGCCTTTAACCAGAAATTCCCAGCTCAAAAGGGCAGAGTCCAGCCTCTCCTCCCACAAGAGTGTAGACCACGAACCCTCTTAATGTAAAATAACTGGCCTGAAGCCCAAGTGCTTAAACCAGAATTAATACACTTTTAGAATAACAGACACTGAGCCCTCAATCAGCAGTTCCCAACTTAGAAGGATGTAAGCTACCTGTTTTGCCATTACAGTGCAGACCACAAACCTTCTTAATGTAAAACAACTGGTTTGAAGCCCAAGTGCTTAAACTAAAAGGCTTAGAATGAGTTACACCAAGCAGTAATAAATGCAATTGAGTACTATTAAGATGACGCAAAAGCAAAATAAAGTAGGAAGAAACACAAATACAGTAAAAGCAGATACATTTTTTTTTTTTTTTTTTTTTGAGTGAGCAAATGAGATGGGCCCAGGAGTTACAGGACAGAAACAAGTGCAAATGCAGGCCTTCAAATCAGAAAGTTGAGAGAGATGGAAGACTGCCCAAACAGCCAATAACTACAAATTCTGGGCCAGAACCACTCCTTATGTGGTAGACAGGTTACCTAATGCTTACCACTCCCACTGTTAAGCTAGAAGGCTTCCCTCCAACACAGAAAGGCTTGGGGGGCTCAGAAGCTTACAAACAGTCCTGGATACAGCAAATCTGTATCTGGAACACTAATTACAGGAAAGGTAGGAAACCGGCTTACAATTTTTTTTTCAGAACAGTAGCAAAAACAGTAGTAAAAATAATTCACATGCAGTGCAAGCTGGCACACTTGAGTATGTAGCAATATTAGTCCACGCACAGTTTGAAAAAAATGTAATTAAATTAAAAAGGACTAAAAGCAAGTGCAGAAAGGGTTTATTAGGTAGAATGCGGTAAAGAGATGGGACTGGGGGAGTGTCCTAGATCAAATCTACAGTGGGGCGAGCACTGCAAAAGCCACCAAATTTAAACTACAACCAAAAACAGGGAGGGGGGTTGGGGAAGACAGTTTCAACGGAGATGTGAGGAATCACAGTGCAAATTATAAAACCAAAAAAATATATACTGATCTCTGTATATTTGCAGAACAGTAAGACAACAGATATCTAAGCAACAATTTAGCTCTATAATACAGAATAATACAGAAAAATATACTCAGCTCTATATATTTGCAGATAGTCTTGTAAGGCTCTCTCTCAGTGCACTGGTTCCAATTTAAATGCAGGCTATTATTAACAGGTCAAATTAAGGGAACCTGGAGCAACACACAAGCTATAAAAACCGGTTATATCAGCTGAAGACAAGGCAGAAAATGAGGGGGGGGGGGAGTTTCAACAGAGATGTGAGGAATCACAGTGCAAATTATAAAACCAGAAAAATATATACTAATCTCTGTATATTTGCAGAACAGTAAGACAACAGATATCTAAGCAACAATTTAGCTCTATAATACAGAATAATACAGAAAAATATACTCAGCTCTATATATTTGCAGATAGTCTTGTAAGTCTCTCTCTCAGTGCACAGGTTCCAATTTAAATGCAGGCTGTTATTATAAAATTCTAAGAAAAGGCCAGGTTACTTCTTCCTGTCTAAAAGTAAATAATCATAATATTTTGAATTATATGCTAAGATGTCAATGAATACAAGTTAGATAATAAGCAAAAGACAGGGAATTGCATTCTAAACCACTGTCAGTTATTACATAGTTCTGAATGCTTTCTATTAATAATATACTTGACATGCAATAGCACACAGGAAAGTTATGTTATGTTTTAAACAAAGTATAAAAAATATAGTTTTTTCATATATAAAAGTTATTACTGGAATGTTATCAAACAGTTAGAGAACAATTAACACTTTTACAAGTTAAACCTGGATTACACATAACTGTCATTCTTTTAATGCAAGTTTATATTCCATGTCCCCTTTAAAAGATGCCAGTCTGCTTTATATTAAACATCTCATGCAAATAGTGCTTACTGAATCATTAAATGGTATTTCTTTAAATACAACAGCTTTTTAGTGGTTAACATACTTTGAATTTTTTTATTGTTTTTTAGTGGTTTGGAAGGGTTTGAGGGATAAAGCAGAGGTGGTTTGGATTCACTTGTGAATGTTTTTGTGTGTATTGCAACTTCTGCTTCTTCTTCTTTCAGCTTTTCCTGGTTAGGGGTCACCACAGTGGATCACCTGTCCGCTCATGATTGGCAGTGGAGTTTTAATGTGTCGAGTTGCCAGCCCGGCACCCAACCTTCCACAGAAGGCACACACACATGCACACACTCACACCTAGGGCCAATTTAGAGTGTTCAATCCACCTACAGCATGTCTTTGGGATGTGGGAGGAAACCAGAGCACCTGCAAGAAACTCACACGATGACAAGGAGGACATGCAGACTCCACACAGAAGGCACCCCAGCCAAGGATCAAACCAGAGAACCTCTTGCTGTGAGGTGACAATGCTAACTGCTGCAGCATCGTGGCCGGATAAACTGTTTTATTTGCAAGCCCTTGTCATGAAGACCCGCTTGAATCAGCTTAATTAGAATCATGAGCGCTTTTATGATGCTGTAAGAGTTCTAAAATTCTAAGAAATGTTCAGGTTACTTCTTCATGTCTAAAAGTAAATAATCATAATATTTTGAATAATATGCAAAGATGTCAATGAATACAAGTTAGATAAGAAAAAGACAGGGAATTACATTCTAAATCACTGTCAGTTATTAAGTAGTTCTGAATGCTTGCAGTATAACAAAAGTATCGTTTATATACTACCCTATAGAATGACACTTCTGATAAAAAAATTGGGATTGTGTTTTTCTGTTATTATCTCTTTTTAATGATCACAACACTTAATATCTCAGAATAATTTATTATGGAAATTTTGAATCTCAAAAGGGACAAATTTTCATATGTTTGTTCAGATACTAATAGGCATAACATTAAAGGAAAAAATAGGACTGATTCTAACAGTAGTACTACATTAAACAGTATCAAATACATAATGGTAAATATAAATGTTCTGTTATATGACACTCTATACCAGTATTATAGCTAAAATATAAAATCAGGGAATATAGAAATAGTACAAGGCATAGTATAAAAACAGAAATAGAAAGAGATCAGAATAAGTACATATGTATATAGTTAAAGAATGTAAATATGCTTACAAGTGTGGGAGATTGGCATAGTGGTTAATGTGTTCACCTTATAGGCACAAGTTACAGGGTTTGATTATCATGTGGGGTAATTGGATGGGCTTGGAATGATCCACAAGGAGAGTTAGTGTGGTACTGATTTATGAACTTATGATCCTATGAACAACTTCACACATAATAAATAAAATAGAAAAATATAAAATCATCTGACCTATAAATTAATAAATATGAAAATAACAACTGACTTCCTTCCTATAGTAGACCAGGGAGATAATGTGAGGTACAGGGAAAGATGACTGTAGAGATATTAAGTTTGGTCAACTTACAATAAAGATTCTGAACACCTGTTTAACTTTTCATATTTATAATAACTCACTAATGGGCTTTTTTTAATATGATACGTACTAAAAATATGAGATACATTAATATGAACCAGAAGCATGAGATAAGCTTTGTTAGTGTAATTCAGAGTTTGAGAGGTAGTTGGTTCATCTTTTTAAACAAATTAGGAATACATTATTCCATGGTAGAATGTTTTAGGATTATATAATTATATATTTTTTTATTTGTTTCAAAGGATTTGTCAATAGCTGAAGATTTCATATTGTTATATATAAAGTATATAATAAGTTCTGTATGCGTGTGTTTCTTTTTTTCTCTCTCTCTTATATAAATGTCTGATTTTAAATGCATATCTGTTAATATTAATGGATTGAATAATCCAGTAAAGAGGGTGAGTTTGTTCAAATACTTACCATTACATAAAACTCAAATAGTATTTCTACAGGAAACACATTTACTTAATAAAAATATAAAACTTTCATTAAATAATTATTTGGTTTTTAGCAGGTTCTGGCTTTCGAGCTAAAAGAAGAGGCATCCTCATTTTATGGAAGAACTCACTAATAATGTCTAAAGTAAAAGATACCTATATTGATAAAAATGCTATGTTAAGCATTGTTATAATTGAGTGGAAAAGAAAACTATATACATTGGTGAACTCTTACTGGATTCCAGGGGTTGGAGCTAAAATTGCAAAAAAATTACTTAGACACTATAGCCTATTACATGAAAGGTTAAGTCATAATGACTGGTGATTTTACTAAGGAAAATAAACTCACTTAATTTTACCCATTATTCACATAGATGTGGAACACAAACAAATATTGATAAAATTTTTGTCTCAAACAATCCGTTATCATATATTAGAAAAGTTTAGTTTCATGTCAAAAAAAATGACGATCTAATACATCACAGTGTAAATTATTAAAATAAAAGGATTCAAGAATTGGTATGTTAATGAGATCAAAAATTTCATAGAAATAAACATGAAGGGTGAAGTAACTGACATTGTCCTGTGGGATTCACTAAAGGCTTACTTAAATGGAAGCGCTACACTCTAGTACATTAGTAAAACAAGAGAATGGGACAAATAATTGAATGCACTACAGGCCAAAATAGACACACCAAAGTTAATTCTAAAACCAGTTACATTATCAGTCAGTCCGAACTTAAAATCTTAAATACAAAATATGTGTGTGCGTGTGTCTTTTCGGCTTTTCCCGGTTAGGGGTCACCACAGCGGAACTCCGGTCTGCTAATGGCTGGCAGTTGATTTTTACTTGCCGAGTTGCCAGCCCTGAATATGTCAAAACTCTAAATTATAAAGTTTCAATAAACCTGGAAAAAAACTTCAGGCATGTTCAGTAAACCCTTTAAGCTTGCATAAACTTCCTCTTAGACAAAAGAAAATGAATAAACTAAATCATATCAAACAAATTATAACATATAAATAATAAAAAAGAAAGTAGAACAGATGTGAAAGGTATTCTTGAGGGCTTTAAAATAATTTATGAAAATATAAATAATAATACAAATAACCTTGATAATGATACTAAAGTTGAAACTTCTCTATGGGGAAAATATAAATAGTAAATTAACAAGTGAACAAAAAAATTGACAGACCATACACTTTAACAGAAATAAAAGATCAAATAAAAAGTTAAAAAATAATAAGGCACCAGGCTTAGATGGACTTCATATGTTAGTACTAGGCTAACTGCCCTTGCAAGTCTAGCCAGTTATCCCTTGTGAGACTCAAATCCTGCACCTTATGTTTGTAAGGCAAACACCTTAACCATTAGGCTATCCTCCCAACCCCCTAGAATTACATAAACTACTACCGGATGGTATAGTTAAAATATTAGATAAAGTCTGTAGAGAAATAAATGCAACTGCTGAAGTCCCCCATCATAGAAATATTCATTTATATCACCTATTTTAAATCAAGATAAGGATCTTACAAAGTGTTCATCATACAGACCCATTTCACTTTTAAATGTGGACTATAAGATGTTCATGTCCATTTTAGCTAACATAATTAATCTACTTACACCTAAACTAATTAAGAATGATCAAACTAGGTTTATTTTAAATAGACAAGTACAGGATAATGTAATAATGCATGCATTAATACACTACGCAAATAAAAATAAAAAAGAACTTTCTATCATTAGTTTCGATTTTGATAAGGCTTTTGACTCAGTTAATTGGTTCCACTTGTTTAAAACACTTAAAGTGTATTATTTCTCACCTGAACTAATTGCATTAATTTCTAAGTTATAATTTGATGAGCCCTCTTTACCTCAGGGCAGTAACTAAGGAGTCTCAATAGTCACTACTGTCTCCGGTAATAGGGTGTTACTAAAAGCAGGGACATAAATACACATTTTCTCCTAAGAGTACACTGGGAACAGGTTCCAAACCTGGGGCTGGACTATTTGCTTAAGTCCAGGCCCCCAAATGAGTCTCCACACTAACCACTGCAGAGCACTGTTACCCAGTTCTGGTTATCTGACACTCTCATTCTTAAATGTCTGATATTCACCCATGCACACACTCTTGGGAAAGACAGACACAGATTTACTTGATGTGTTTGTTTGCTAAAATTACAAGGTAATGGCTGCTACCAATGGAATACCACAATGCCCTTCAAAAGAGGTGTTCAATTATTTTGGGTAAAATAGATACTTAAGCAAATGGTAGCATGTATCTCAAGCAGTAAGGCTTTTCAGAGCGGCCCTGGTGTTATCACAATAAGCACAATAACTTTCAAGTTATTAGAAATAGTCACTAAATAACCAGCCACAATGAGAGGCAGTAAAACATTTAATAATAAATAAAAGGATTTAAAACATGTAAATACTGAATAACTGATTCCAATAAACAACAGAGTTTCACAAAAAGGAAATATGAAAACAATACTGTAGGATAGATCTCACATTGATTTTAGAAAACCTCTAATTAACTAGCCGTTTCTCCCTGACTATCTGAAGATTAACTGTCCCTATCTAATCTAAATAACTCAGCAAGGCAAGATTATACTCATACTTTTGCAAGGTAAGATGAGGAATTATGTCCACACTCCAGGCTGTTACCTGTCCTCAGCAACTGGAACAATTACTCTGGAAACAACCTGTCTACTACTACTGAACAGCTCTGGAAAACAAAAGTGAACAACTGACTCAGAGCCTGCTTTCATAGTAGATTTTTAAAAGTAATAGGAAGTTGCTATGAGAATTCTACTCTCTCATATCAGACTTTGAAAAGTAAGCAAACAGCTGCAGTGAAGATTCTATTCTCCCAGCCCTGACACACAATAATTTTGCATCTAGGTCAGCTGACTCTGGCATAACATACATTCAGTATTCTCTTTAAAAAATGTATATTTGGTCAGCCAGAAGAACACTGACATTCAAGCATCTTGCATAAATCAGAGTGATAATCAAAATACATAAACTTATTTACAAAATTATAGGTAGTCATGTTATCATATGTAACACAGGGTAATTTATAATTATTTACAACACTTCAGCAAGTCATGCTAACACAGATAACAATATCAGATATTCTCACATTTCTCCCCCCTTTGAGGACTCAAGACAGATTTTCAAGTTTTCTGGGAAAATCGTCACTTGAGAAAAATGGGGCTGACTGAAAATGTATCAACCCATACCTCTTCTTGACAGTCCATCTGCATTAGTATTATTGACCCCACTACAGTGTTGCACCAGAATTTCATATGCTTGCTACCCTATGCTCCACCTCAGTAACTTGGCATTTTGCTTACTGACTCTAGCCATGTTAAAAGGTTATGGTCCTTAACCACAACAAGTTTTCTTCCATATAGGTAACTCTGAAGCTTTTGCAATACCCATACTATGGCTGGGAATTCCTTCTCCACAGCTGCATAACATTCCTCCCTGAGTTGCAGTCTATGGCTGAGACATACCATAGGATGCTCTTCTCCCTTTGAGGAAATTTGGCTGAGTAAAGCACCCACCACATAATTTGAAGTATCCACCTGCACAACAAATTCCATTATGTAATCTGGACTGGCTAACACAGGGGGTCCTCTCAAAGCTTCTTTAAGCTTTGGAATGCCTGCTAACAATCTGTGGTCCATACTACTTTATCAGGCTTGTTTTTCCTTTTTAGGTCAGCAAGGGATGCAGCTATTGTACTATGGCTGGGCACACATTTTCTATACTACCCTACTGTCCCTAGGAATACTCTCACCTGCTTTTTGTTAACAGGGACAGGCCACGGCTGAATAACCTCCACTTTGGTAGGTTCTGGTCTAATCATACCACTCCCTACTCTATGTCCTAGTTAGGAGACTTCTGCCAAACCTACCTGACACTTACTATGCCTAATGGTCAATCCTGCCTTTTTTAATCTAAGACCTCCCTGACATGTTGAAGGTGCTCATATCAGGAGGGACTGCAAATGGAAATATCATACAAATAAGTAAGAGCATAGTTTCCTGCTCCTACTAAGATATTTTCTACTAAACTATGGAAGGTTGCTGCAGCATTTGTATCCCAAAGGACATCCTTGTAAATGCATATAATCCAAAAGGTGACATCTCTCTATCAATGGGAGTCAAAGGCACCTGCCAGTTTCCCTTGGTCAGATCAATAGTGGTCACATACTTAGCCCCACCCAGCTGTTCTAAAGCTTCATCTGTTCTTGGCATGAGGTATGCATCTGACTCTGTATAACTGTTTAACTTTCTGTAGTCTATGCAAAATCTTACACTACCATCTTTGTTCAGAACCAATGCTACTGGGGAAGACAAAGGACTACTAGAGTCCTGGATAACCCTCAACTCCAACATCTGCTTTATCTCCTCCTTTAATGTCTGTTTGACTTACTCAGGCACACTATAAGGAGCTTTCTTAATAGGCCTTTGGAGCCTTGTATCCACATGGTGCTGCACTAGGTGGGTGCACCCAGGTTTCCCAGTGAACATGCCGCCAAACTCCTATAATACTGCTCGTATTTCTTTAACATGAATAGCCATTGAGATATTGCTACCTCTCCCACAGAAATGTCAATCCAAGTTTCACTGAGAAGATCAATCTCTATATCCCCCTCAGACTCCTCCTGTCATCCACCACAAATATTCAGCATCAGGGCCTCCCTATCATGATATGGTTTCATCATGCTAACATGGTACACCTTATGTCCCTGCCCCCTGCCTATTAAGTTTACTATGTAATTAACATCAGTAATTTTCCTTACCACTTTGAAGGGTTCCAATTATGCTGCCTGCAACTTATTGTGTCTGACAGGAATGAGCACCATAACTTGTTACCCCACAGTATAATCTCAGGCTCGAGCCTTCCTGTCATACCAAACTTTCTTCTGCTGTTGGGCTACTGCCAGGTTCTCCTGGGGCAAACCCATAAACTCCCTAAGCTTTGTCCTGAAGTTTAGGACATATGTCACAACAAACTCCTTGTTGGATTCACACTCACCCTCCCACTCATCACAAATCAAATCTAAAGGCTCCCTCAATCTATGCCCTTACAGCTACTCAAAGGGTGAAAAGCCTGCAGATTCCTGAGGTACCTCTGTATATGCAAATAGTAAATGTGGCAAATATTTGTCCCACTTTCTTTAAACTGATCTGCAAATGCCCATAGCATAGTCTTTAATGCAGAGCTTAATCTGCCCACAAGACCATTAATCTGGGGATGATAGAGGTTGTTTTTAAATGCTTCACCCCACAATGCTTCCACACACAAGCCAGCAGGTCTGACATAAAGGTGGCACCTCAGTCAGTCAGTATCTCCCTTTGAAAACCTACCCTGCTGAAAATTTCTAACAAAGCATTTGTCACTTTCTCTACCTCAATGGAGGACAGAGCCACTGCCTCAGGGTATCTAGTAGCATAGTCTACTACTACCAGGATATACTTCTTACCTGTAGAACTTAGAGTACCTATAGGCCCAATGATATCCATAGTTACCCTCTGAAACAGCTCTTCAATCACAGGCAAAGGCATCAATGGAGCCTTGACATTGTCTCCTGCCTTGTGTACCTTTTGGCACTGCTCACAGGTCCTGCAGTACCCTGTTATATCCTTTGCAATCCCATGCCAATAAAAGTTCTGCATAATTCATCTCTTAGTACACTTTATGCCCATATGACCTGTAAAAGGAATGTCATGGACTAGGGTTAGAAGTGTCAGAAGGTAGGCTCTGGATACTACCAACTACTTTATTACCTCTCCCTATAGCCCTCCATCAGGGGTCCACTCTCTGTACAGTAACCCTTTGTTTCAGTATACAGACTTCCTCTTTCCTTGAGCATCAGGTGCCTCCTTAGCTGCCTCTCTCAAGCCTCATAAAGTAGGATCCAGAAGTTGAGCCTTTCGCAATTCTGTCTTTGTAACCTCTTCCAGCACACTTTCCACAGGAAGGCTAATACCTTATGGCAGTTGTGCCTCACATTAATCTCTGTCCTTGCAGTCACCATGTCCATGGGAACACCAGTACCTACCAGCAGCAGTGGTTCACCTTCAGGCTCACTGCTACAAGGTAGTTCTCTCCCTAAAGTAACCACAGCACCAGCCCCAGCTTTTACATAGGATCTGTCTGGGTCTCCTCCAGGCTACCAGACCTTCATGCCTGTCTCCAAGCTTGACTGAGTGCAACTGCAAGCACACAAGGTACTACATTATCAAAATCATTCCCTATTAAGACATCTGCAGGGATACCCTCAAACACACCTACCTGCTTGTTCTGTGTTCCACCTTCCCAATCAAGATGAACCCTGGCCAAAGGTATTTGGAATGGGGTACCACCCAAAGCTCTGATTGATGTGGACTGCCCAAGCAAGTACTGCTCCTCTTTAACCACTGCAGGCCTCATAATCTATATCAGAATCTGTGTCTCTCTTAGCAGTGGCCTGTCTTCCATCCACTAAGACAGGATACAACTTTTGGTGATAGTTTGGCACCTTTGTTGTTTCCAGACAACTTACCACTGGCATTCTGTCATTCCCATTTTCTAGCACCCTCACCTTTTGTTCCCCACCTTGCTTCAATGGACATTTGTATGCTTCATGGCCCCTCTGATTACATTTGAAGCATGTAATCCCTGATCCTGACCATGTGCTTGAACTAGTGGCTTCCCCTTTTACTGGTGAACTCTGTTGGAGTGGTTTAGTCTGCCACCCAGGGGTTCCCTTGTGTCCATGTACAACAGTGGGTATCCCTTTCTAGTGCAGTGGTGCCCTGCTTACCCAGTACAGATTCCTTTTTCTCCCCAACTATCCTCAGGCAAAGTGCTGAGAGCTTGTTCTCCCAGCAAAAGGTTTTCCAGTTCTTCAAAAGTGGTGACCTGACACCCACTCACCCACCTGAGAAAGTAAGTACTTACATCAGCAATGTAATCACATACACTTTCATCTGTCTTGTGTCTATGTTCATGATTTTTTTATATACATTTCAGGGGTTAATTTGACACAATCAAGTAAACATTGTTTTACACTATTGTAAGTCAAACAATCAATATCAGACAGTTCAGCAATTGCATTAGCAGCTCTTCCATTGAGTAATGGGGTCAGAAACAGTACCTAGAGCCCTCAGTCAACACTATACTGTTTACATACCCTCTCAAATATATAAATACAACTATCAAAGTAATCCCCCTCCCTGTACTGAGAAAAAGTTTACTGACCATTATGGTTTCTGAGGCTTGCTAATTTCCTTCCCCATTAATTACATGACCCTGTCAAAGAGTTAGAAACTCATTTTCATGCTGTCTCTGCTTCTCATTTTCTTCAGCTTTCATCTCCAAATGTTTGATCTCCAGTTCCTTTTCATGCTGACACTGCTTCTCCTTCTCCCTCTTTTCAACCTCCAAAAGTCGCAGTTCATACTGATGCTGCTTCTCCTCAGTCTCCAGCTTCAGTATCTTTAACTCCAAGTGGATTTTTAAGTCCTGTGAAGAAAAGGTGAACTGTCCTGTTTGTGAAGACTGCACATCCACAATGCTAAACTGGATATCCTCTGAGCTGCTAGTCTGCTTTGCAGCTGCAGCTAAGGCTGAGATCATTGCTTCCTTCATCAGGTTGGCATATACTAGTCCTTTGGCTTTGCACACCATGGACAACTGGTTCCTTGTCAGCTTGCTATAATCCTCTGCTGACATCTTTGCCTGCAGTCCCTGACTAAACTGATTACAAATTAATAAAACTGTTGTGACAATGAAACTGTATGTTTACCTTTTGGATGTCAACAGTACACACCTCAGTGACAACTATCCACAAGCTACTAAAACTCAATTAAAATCCCACACCTCTACCACCAATAAGTGATGAGCCTTCTTTACCCCAGGGCAGTAACTAAGGAGTTGCAATGCACACCACTGTCTCCAGTAAGGGAGTGTCACTAAAAGCAGGGTCAGAAATACATAATTTCCCCTAAGAGTACACTGGTAACAGGTTCCAAACCTGGGACTGGACTACATGCTTCACTCCAGGTCCCCAAATGAGTCTCCACACTAACTACTGCAGAGCACTGTGTCCCAGTTCTAGGTATCTGACACACCCACTCAAATATTTGATATTCATACATACACACACTCTTGGCAAAGACTGACATAGATTTACCTGATGTATTTTTTGCCAAAATTACAAGGTAACAGCTGCCATCAGTCAAATGCCATAATACCCTTCAAAAGTTATGTTCAATTATATTGGGTAAAATAGATATTGAAACAAATAGCAGCATGCATCCCAAGTAATAAGGCTTTTTGGAGTGGCCCTTGTGTTATCTCAATAAGCATAAACACTTCCAAGTTATTAAAAATATTCACTAAATAACCAGCCACAATGAGAGGTAGTAAAACATTTAATAATAAATAAAAGGATTTAAAACATGTAAACACTGAATAACTGATTCCAATACACAACAGAGTTTCACAAAAAGGAAATATGAAAATAATACTATAGGATAGATCTCACATTCCTTTTAGAAAACCTCTAATTAACTAGCTGTAGTTCCCTACTATCTGAAGATTAGCTGTCCCTATCTAATCTAAATAACTCAGAAAGGCAAGATTATACTCTTACTTCTGTAAGGCAAGATGAGGAATTATGTCCACACTCCAGGCTGGTGTCTGTCTTTAGCAACTGGAAACAACTGGACTACTACTGCTGAAAAGCTCTGGAAAACAAAACTGAACAACTGACTTAGAACTTGCTTTTATAGCAGATTATTTTTAAAGTAACATGAAGTTGTTATGAGAATGCTACTCTCATATCAGACTATAAAAAGTAAATAAAACAGCTGCATTGAAGATTCTACTGTCCCAGCCCTGGCGCACAATGACATCATATCTAGATCAGCTGACTCTGGCATAACATACATTCAGAATTCTCTTAAAAAACATGTACCTTTGGTCAGCCAGAAGAACTGTTTGACATTCAAACATCCTGCATAAATCAGAGTGACAATCAAAAAATATAAGCTTATTTACAAAATTATAGCTAGACGTGCTAGCATATGTAACACAGGATAATTTACAATTATTTGAAATTACTTACAACACTTCAGCCAGTCATGCTAGCACAGATAACAATATCTTATATCCTTACATATAGAATAACTGTGCCTGGACCTGGTCATTTCTGATTGGTGTACTAACCTGGTAAACAAGAATGCACACATACATAGCAATAAATATTTTAATAAACAACCATCCTCTAGCAATTCACAGCTGATAGAAATTCACAAATGCCATACAATTGCATGTCTTCTCATATGCTGATGTGTAATGTTAAAACAATCTGCCAAACTTAGCTTTCAACTTCATTGCTCTGGAAATATTGACAATGTCAAAAATGGTGTGAGGAGGGGCAAAGATCAAAAACTGCTGACAATTATTTTAATATTCCTCTAACTCACTTAAAACATTAATAGAACAACAGGTTTTGAATCATCATGCATTTTCTGAACTATAAGGAGCATGAAACTCTAATGTCTGGTACCACTGATTGATTGTAATCATTACTGATTTATTAGAAAATTAAAAAAATATATGACTGAAAGAACAAAATATATAGAAAATAAGTTACATTCTTCAAAATCAAAAACAGTTGGGAGTTAGGCTGCCAACCATCTTCTGTGAACTAAAAACTTACTGGCCTTTGAAAAGGGACCTCAACAGTTAGAATAAGCAGTGTTGTGCTGCATGCTTTACTTCTATGAGACTGGAAAGTTTGTGAACAGTTTAACCAAGGAGTTGATTGAATTAGTCCTGTGAATGCATATAATTACTTATTTTATTACATCACTGAGGTAATCCTCTAATTGTACTTACTGCGTTATACTAAACCCCACTTTAGTTTGTTTGATATGTACCACTGTTATCAACATGTTAAATATTGTGAGTAAAGATCTGCACACCTGCTTATAAATTAAGTTTCTGTGGGGAAACATAGAAGCAAGGACACTCCCCTACTTATGCGAAAGGAAAGGTCCCAGCAACAAACAGCACTATGATAATACATCATAATGAATGCATGATGCTGATAAGTTGTCTTATTGTTGTAGCACATACATATCTACTAATTTGTTACCGATCACAGTAAGTATAAGTCTACAGGCTGTACTCAAGTTCCTCCATATATCAGGTACTGAATGGTTAACTCTGGTTTGTCCATCTTATATGAAGAAATGTGGCCAGGTACACTATAGCACTAACATTTGGTAGAAGTCAGGTGCAAATGTAAACACCAATAAGCTGAAATGTGTACTTAAATAAGCAAGCAATGCTGGAATCTCACTGCATGCACTGAAGCATGTATGCATCACTAGCTGACAGTGCAAACCCTAATACTGATGGTAAGCATGCCAGGTTGTCAAGAGGAAGGGCATTTTTAGGGAATACAGAAATAAAATCCTTAAGTACCTATATGATGGCCTTTTCTCAAATTAACTCATGCTCACTTCATCTATATCTTGGAATGAATGAAGAAAAAGTCAGTATGGTAGCAGTGGGCAGGCAGCTGTCCATTAGGACTATTGGAAAGACAATAAATGTTACAAGAAAATTATAGTCTCTAAATTGAAGGTGCATTATGGTTCTTCATGCTAGGTCATTATTTAGTGACTTCAATACTCTGTGATTAACCAGAAAACCACAAGATTTATGAGGCGTACACCAAAAATATGTGTCAGAAATTTGGCTATTCTGCGAAAATCTGGACAGTCGAGAAACATTGTTGATATTTTCAATGCTACCAGCAAATAAATAAATAAATATATAAATAAAATAGTTTTAAACCAAAACAAATCAACAAGTCAAATATAATTATTTTTAAAGTTTTTATTTTAACCTTTAAATAATTCCACACTGGAATTCTATTCTTCTGTGTGGTAAATCAGTAAAACTTGTTATCTTTGCTAAATTATTTAAGATTTAAGAGTTGTATATTTTGACAGATACTTTTATAACTCTTCTGCACCTAAGTATAGAAAATAATAAGCCAATGAGTTATTTACTAATAGCTATCCTTTTAAACTTAGCTGAAGTTAAGTGCTACTGTAAATTTTAAAATTTCATATTATTGTGGCAATCTCTAAAACCAGTCACTCTGAATATTCCTTAAATGCATAAACAATGGATCTCTCACCACATACCTACTTTATTTCTCCCACACTTACTTCCACATTAGCACAAGTCAAGTACCATTTCCTTACTCATGGTCAAAATCACATCTGCAGTGTATAGGATATCAAGACTCCTCTACCAGGAAGTTATGGGTAAACACTCTGCCTATACTATGCTCCACTATTGAATACTTACATGATGTTACCCTTCTTGTCTTCATCTTTTCCTTTCCCAACTTAATGGCCGTATCAGGCATTCCTATTACTAATTTAATTATACCCATCTCTAGGAATATGCTTTCAGTTATAAATGCCACCTCATTTGAGCTGTTGCCCTTAGCTCTAATCTCACTTAACCATAGTTAATACTTTTTACATAAGTGATACATTTGAACCCGTTACTTCATTTTTTCATATTGAGGATACAACTAAATTGTTATAACTGGGATCCGATATACATGTGGATTGAAACTTTTACCTATGTATTTTAGATATTTGCACCTTATATACTGATATACTCCATTACTGGTTACAACAATGTGATTTAGATTTTCTCACACAGCTGTCAGAAACTGTACTTATCAAAAAATGTGTTTTACTTTAATAAACATTGCTACTTACAATTAAAAGAGACATAAATAGGGGCAGTGTTTGTAACACTAAATGCTGACCTATTAATGGATTTTTTGGGGTAGATACAACAGGTTAATATACTTTCATTTAGAATAGATAGATACATGGAGAAGGTACATATATTACTCTTGGTTGGTATGGAAGTGTGAGTGCCAGGAATTATTAAGGTATGTTCAATATTTAAATGAAAATGAGTTTACTTTGTAATTTGTTATGAAGGCCAAAGTATTTACCAATGATGTACTTTAGATTTAATGGTCACAAAGACCTAGAATGGCACAGTACAAACATACATGTATAGGAAACTTTTAGGTAAGAATTTTGTGCTATATCACACCATCTCTCATTTCAAACATTACTTAAAATATCCCTAAACACAAATTTTTGAGTATTAATTGCATTTGTAGCACCTACATGGACTGTAAATCAACATTAGAGGATTTGAAACAGAGATTTGGGCCCAGATTTGAAACAGACCCCGGGATTCAGCAAGCTCTGCATGGCGTGTAGGAATAGTGCAAAAGCTGCTGCATGCATTATGGCCGACAAGCAATCCAGGAATGAGCTCCTGGGATGTGCACGAGCGCTCCTACACTATTTCTGCATGGACACAGCTCCTGTATGCTAATTACCCCATTTGCTGGTGAAAACCATGCAAATGAGGTGTATTAGTGATCCAGGAAGCAGGCAGGCGTCTGTGCAGGAATAGTGTAACCTGCATTTCTGCAAATTACAAAATGGAGGCATGACAGCTCCAAAGAAAGCATGTATTCAATGTAGTAGGCATGCCAATGGCCAAATATATGGCCATTGGCATGGAAAATAGTTGCAAAATTATAAAAAATAACTTTTATTTTTTTTTGGCCGATTTCAGACGTTTAAGCGCAGGGCAGCAGTGCGCAAATGGCCTGAAAATAATGAAAAAAGTTGGAAATAAGCTTTTAAACCAAAATCAGCATTCTGCCATAATAGCCAATGGCATGCATAAGACAACAATACCATGGAATAGTGGTTGCTAAGGGGGAAGGTTGAGTGTCAGTTTTGTAACCATGCATTAGCATTAACTTTTATGCAAATGAGGGTATTGATACTGAATCACAGATTTCCCCTCAGTGTTAGCTTACACCCAACCATGTAGGTGCATCAACATCATGGTATAAGCATAAGAGGTAGATGACCTCATAAGGGGGAGTGTCATGCATGCTCTAAGCTTATTGGAGTTCTGTGACCCGTGTTTGCCCTTAAGCAAGCACAGCTAAGGAAGGGTGTGTGTGTCTGAGGCAGCCTAGCAGTGTTTACATTGCCTAAATGGGTGTGTGTGCCGTGCACTGGGTTTTAAACAAAAAAAAAAATCAGGAAATAGCAGCTCTGTTCACATCTGAGCACTGGGTATGTGCGGCAAGCCTCGAGGCTTAAATGGGAAGGCAATGGTAAGGGAAAACAGCAGTAGGAAGGCAATCAAGGAGAACTAGCATAGCAGACAGGTAAAATGTATCAGAATCAGTCAATTACACAGGCAGCAGACCAGCCCAGCATGCTACTATAAACTATGCAAACACCTCTCACTCTGGTTTTTCCCACAAACTCTACACCACCAGTGTACACAGACAGGGAAATTTTACCTGAGATAACTAACAGAATGATAGGGGCTGTTGTCGCTCTCATACATCAATATGTGGAAGAGGCTGAGGGTGGTGAGGATGAGAGTTCTGAAAACTTACCCACAGTGAGTAGAAGAAGAAGAGTGTACAGACCCAGGGTAACCTACCAGGGGATACATGAGCTGGAGATAGTGGGGTGCTATAGGGTGGACAGGGATAGCCTACAGCAAATTGTTGAGCTGTGCCGGCCACGCCTCACACACAGTCAACAGAGGGGAACCCATCACAGTGGATACCAAGGTATGTGTAGGCTTAAGAATACTAGCCACAGGTACCATTCCAAAGGCCAACTGGGGATATCATGGGGATCTCATCAGCATCAGCATCCAGGGTACTCCAACAGTTCCTGGATGCCATGTCAGCACATGCCGGTGAGCACATATATATCCTCAACACCCATGAGGCATTGACCAGCAATATGCGTCTCTTCCACCAAATAGCAGAATACCCTGACATAGTGGGTGCTATAGACTGCACGCACATACACATCAAAGCACCATCCTTTGAGCAGGGTAGGGTCTACATAAACTGCAAGGGCCTCCCGTCCATCAACTACCAGGTCATGTGTGATGCCCAGGGCATTATCATGAATGTGTGTGCTGGCAGCCCTGGAAGCTATCACGACTCCCACATCTGGCATATGACACAGTTGTGCCAAAGATTTTCCAGTGGGGACATCCCATATGGCCACCTAGTGGGGGATGCTGGTTACCCACTGGAGCTGTGGTTGATGACATCCATCAGAGATGCACATGCACAAACCAGAATCATAATACAGTGTGTGTTTGGGATGCTCAAGTCATGGTTCCAGTGCCTGAATATATCCAGTAGAGCCTTGCAATACTCTCCAGCTACATGTACACAAATTTTCATTGTATGTGCCATGTTACACAATATGATCCTGCAGAAATAGCTGCAGCAGGAACAGCATGGGACAGGGCAACACAGCCCCCCACCATTGCCAAGGCCAGCACAGGCACAGAGTGACTCAGAGGAGGAACAACCTGAGCCTACCCATGTAGGTAGAAGGAGGCATGCCCAGTATGCCTAGGCTTTGGCAAAGAGGCATCGCATAGCACATACACTGACACGGTAGGTACTCAGGGAATGACACCTCTCTCTCTGACTCATACATATAGTAAAAAGGATGCCAAATATGACACTACCTGTGCTTTACAATGTATAGGGAGTGTACTATGTGCATCTGACATAGTCAGCCCTCCAGCACCATCCTCAATACTGGCACAGTCACAAGGTAAGTCACTTTTCCTATCAATTACTGAATGGAGTAGTATGTTCTGCTAGTTGTATCTATGACATTGATGCCAGCATACAAGGGAATCGGGTGGCTGAATGGGATGGCAACAGATAGTGGACACCTATATGGGCAGCATGAAATCCATAAGAAATACCGGTGTCAACAAATTAGGCGGTACTAGACAAGGTGACAAATCCCACTGCAGTACATGTGGTGGCCCAAATGTGTGTCCATACGACACACACATGCATGTTAGTGAGGTTGACATACCCAACAACAGCCTCAGTCAGCAGGACAAGTGTAGATGACCATAAAGAAAGGCTGTGCTAAGGCCTCTAATTGATGGCAATGGTGAACAGCCCCCCTCCAGACCTACACAGACAGATTACAACAGGTCTGGTAGTTGTATGGTAGTTCTGAAGGATAAGAAGTCTGTAACTGAAATATAGGTAAATAAAACCTAAGATCTGTACTCTACTGATATGCCTCTAGTCTGCATGATAGGTCAGAATACAAAACAAAATTGAAGCCATCAGAGTACCTGAAATATCAGTACAGTCATAGCAAATGTTCACAGTTGTCAGGTGTGCCCTCCCCCCACTATCCTATGTAGAAATGCAGTAACATGCATGTGTGATAACAGTGGAGCACAGATTACCTGAGCTGGCCCAATTTACAGGACAGATTGTTGCATGTGTACAATATGCAGGGGTCTGTGTGTTAGGTTGTTGTGTGCTGTATATTGTGTGGAAGTGGTCAGCATGTAGGCATGGATGGTTGTGTCTCGGTGGCCTATGGCCAGTACTGTTGATGACAGGGTCATGTTCTGACAACTGCAGTGCCAGCCACAATGCATCCCAGCAAGACCCAATTCAGCAGTCATCCATACTCACTGTTCAGATGTCAATATCTGTCACCATCTGAAAGATGGACATGCGATGAATGTGGGCCCAGACATACACACAGTACCCAGGTGGAAGTACCCTATACAGAGTACATAAAATATAACTGTCATCTGCACACACCTTTGGAATTGTACATACAGGTTAGCAGCACATTAGTTGTCTGTGTAGTATGGAATGCTGATGTAGTCTGGCCAATCACTGGCAGACCACTAAAGGCACAGTTATGAAGTAACGAGAGACTGCCTATGTCCCTGCACAAGGCAGCATAAGGGGAATGTCCCAGGTATATCTGTGACTCAGCTGCAAGAAGCTTCCATATCACACATGCACTCAGCTCACCCCACCATCAGCCACAGGTTTATCACAGGTCATATCCCAGCTGTTGGGAATAAGTACAGTATGACCCCCACTTCTGTATGGGAATACCCACAGAATGCAGCATGCTGAAGAGGCGTCCCATGCAGGTGTGTCCCTAGCTGTAAGCAGCACCCTGCCAGCATCCAAAACAATGGATTAATATGCACAGGAACTATTGCCATTAACACTTCACACACTTACCGTGTCACCCCAGGGGAATCCAGAGGCTCACAGCCTCGGACTGTAGAAGTGACAGAATGCACTGGCCTGCTACAGATGGCCTGCATCACTACTAAGTGCCCTACAGTCCTCTGTCAAAGGTCTGTGCCTCACCTGTACTGCCAATGTATTTTATTTCATGGGGTCCCAACTAACAACATAACACAGTCCACAGAACACAAATGCAAGGCCATGTCGACAAATCTCAGCAGAATGGCCACCATGTCCTACTGCATGAACTGTGGACCAACTCCTATATACTGCTGGGATGAAGGGACAACTATAGGGATACTTCTCAGATATTGCCTTCAGAATGTTAGGAAGAGGATAGAATAACAGAATGGGGGATAGAAGCATGGACGTCATGGAGTGTGTGAAGTCTGAAACTCTGATGTGTGCCCATACTATCCCTGCCTGCAAACCCAGTAATGGGTGGCTACAAACCTGCTTGTAAACCACAATGTGAAGAGGAACTGACCAGATATATAAGCCCTGCCTCTGGGTAACCTGGGTGAATCTATACAGCTGAGAGGTATGGCCACAACAGGATATGGCTATTCTGTTACACTGATAGATGTACAAGCAGGGGATCCTCAGCCACAACAGTGCCAAGGTGCTGGACCATTTACACAGACCCATCAACAAGTGTCTGCAGCTACCCCTCCAGAATGGCATGAGTGTGCAAGAATATGCAGGCTGCAGACCACAATACTGGACACAGCTTCATTCATCTTGTATTTCCCAGAAAATAACTGTGAGCAAATAAGTATATCTGTCAGTAGTTGATGACATAATACATCACAGTGTAAAACAGTACATATGTCTGAATATCTCTGTTAACACCAACCACGTAACACAAGCAGCACAGACACAGTAGTTACAGTATCCCACTATCTTTCGCTCATTGTGACTCCATATTGTCAACTTATCTACAGATATCCTACAGAAACAGGTTGCTAGCTGTAGGTGTAGAACACAAAATCCTGGACTGCAGGACAACTTACCCGGAATGGATTCACACACTCAATACAGAAGGTCATACCAGGCATGCTCCTACACTTAGAGAAATGAAGCCCATGTCTGACAACAGAAAGAAGCCCATGTCTGAGAACAGTGGACTACACATATCTGTCAGTCGCAGATGTCTGTGCACACACCACACTGCACACCATTCATGCTTTGCACACACATTGGATAGGAATACTCACACATATCCAAGGCCAACACAATATAATAGGTCAAACATACACACACAGAGATGTGGGGAAGAGAGAGACAGACAGTAATAGAGAGATTTCCATCATGAGGCCTGTCCCACCAACCACACATCCAATTGGCCAATATCACATGATGTACCGATGTCAAACACTGTAGACATTTGCTTTTGGTAGCTCTCAGCCCTATAGTGTCTGTGGTGCTTGTGATAACTGTGTAACATGATAGTACAAATCAGTATCCATCTAGCATTTGTATACCCAGTCCTGTCAAATGTAAAGTTGTGTGTGACTGAGTGTTGTGTGTGTGTTTCCAGAAGAATGGTTTATGGCCCGTTCACACACACTGCACTTTCCATTACCCATGTTAGCACTCATGCTGATGTCAGTCACCTTGAAATAACCCTCTGGCCAAGTCTCAGCCCCATAAGTTTCGTGGCACTTGTGATAACTGCAAAATGCTATAGTATAACATACTAGTAAGGTAGGAGCTCTACTCCCAGACATGGCAACTGTGAAACTGTGTGTGTGCATGGAGATTAATGATTTTGAGGCCATTCACATTCACTACACCTCCCATTGCCCTAGTTTAGCAAGCCTGCTGTTGTCAGTCACGTTGAAATACTCCTTTGGACAAAGGCTAGCTCTATAAGCTATGTGGCACATGCGATAACTGTGTAATGCCATAGTGTAGCATACTAGTTAGGTAGGAGTTCTAATCCCCGACATGGCAGCTGTGAAACTGTGTGTGTGTGTGTGTGTGTGTGTGTGTGTGTGTGTGTGTGTGTGTGTGTGTGTGTGTGTGTATGTGTGTGTGTGCATGTGTGTGTGCGTGTGTGTGCGTGTGTGTGTGTGTCTGTGTGTGTGTGGAGATTAATGATTTTGAGGCCATTCACAGTCACTACACCTCCCATTGCCCTACTTTAGCAAGCCTGCTGATGTCAGTCACCTTGAAATACCCCTCTGGAGAAAGGCCAGCCCTATATGCTCCAGGGCTTGTGTGATAACTGCATAATGCCATAGTGTAACATGTAAGAGTTCTAATCCCAGACATTATGTGTGTGTGTGTGTGTGTGTGTGTGTGTGTGTGTGTGTGTGTGTGTGTGTGTGTGTGTGTGTGTGGAGATTAATGATTTTGAGGCCATTCACAGTCACTACACCTCCCATTGCCCTTCTTTAGCAAGCCTGCTAATGTCAGTCACCTTGAAATACCCGTTTAGACAAAGGTCAGCCCTATAAGCTCCATGGTGCATGCTATAACTGCGTCCTGCTATAATATAACATGCTAGTTAGGTAGGAGTTCTAATCCCAGACATGGCAACTGTGAGACTATGTGTGTGTGTGTGTGTGTGTGTGTGTGTGTGTGTGTGTGTGTGTATGTGCGTGTGGAGATTAATGATTTTGAGGCCATTCACAGTCAGTGCACCTCCCATTTCCCTACTTTAGCAAGCCTGCTGATGTTAGTCACCTTGAAATACCCCCTTGGGGAAGGGCCAGCCCTATAAGCTCTGTGGCACATGCAATAACTGCGTAATGCTATTGTGTATCCTACTAGTCAGGTTGGAGTTCTAATCCCAGACATGGTAACTGTAAAACTGTGTGTGTAGAGATTAATGATTTTGAGGCCATTCACAGTCACTACACCTCCCATTGCCCTACTTCAGCAAGCCTGCTGTTGCCAGTCACCTTGAAATACCCCTTTGTAGAAAGGCCAGCTCTATAAGCTCCATGACACATGCAATAACTGAGTAATGATATAGTGTAGTATACTAGTTAGGTAGGAGTTCTAATCCCCAACATGGCAACTGTGAAACTCTGTGTGTGCGCATGCGCGCGCGCGCGTGTGTGTGTGTGTGTGTGTGTGTGTGTGTGTGTGTGTGTGGAGATTAATGATTTTGAGGTCATTCACAGTCACTACACCTCCCACTGCCCTATTGTAGCAAGCCTGCTGATATCATTCACCTTGAAATACCCCCTTTGGAGAGGGGTCAGCCCTATAAGCTCCATGGCACGTGGGATAACTACCAAATGCTGTAATGTAACATACTAGTTAGGTAGGAGTTCTAATCCCAGAAATGGCAACTGTGAAACCGTGTGTGTTTGTGTGTGTGTCTGTGTGTGTGTCTGTGTGTGTGTGTGTGTGTGTGTGTGTGTGTGTGTGTGTGTGTGTGTGTGTGTGTGTGTGTGTGTGTGTGAGAGTGAGAGACAGTGTGTGTGTCCTTGATAATACCTGAAATTATGGACATTCACACTTACTACTCTCCCCTTACCCCTCCTTTATCAATGCTGCTGATGTTAGTCACCTTCAAAGATACCTGTGGAGATCTCTCTAACATGTAAGCACCATGGTGCATGCCATAAATGCAGAACAATGTAATAGCAGTAACTATACAGGTATGGGTTTAAATCTCACCTGTGGCAAGTGTTTGCGTGTGTACAAACTAGTTAGGTAGGAGTTCTAATCCTGATCCTGCCAACTGTAATAATGTGTGTGTTTCCCTGAGAGAGTGTGTGTGTGTGTGTGTGTGTGTGTGTGTGTGTGTGTGTGTGTGTGTGTGTCTTCATTGACACCTGCTTTTCTGGACATTCACAATTACTACAATTCCCTTACCCCTCCTTTAGCACTGTTGCAGATGTCACTCACCTTCAAAGATACCTTTGGACCGTTCTTCAACATGTATGCTCCGTGGTGCGTGCAACAACTGTGTAACACTGTAATAGCAATACATACTCAGGCAGGGGTTTGAACCTCACTTCTGGTAAGTTTGTGTGTGTGTCACCAGTATCCTGTGTGGCTGTTGGGGTGATTGTGTAATGACAGGATCCATTTCAGTGTGGGTTTTGCTACATCATTATATTGAGGACCTATATGTCCCATTGTCCACATTACAAGGCCAACAATTATATATGTGTGTATCTACATGTTTACATATATCTACATCTATATATATATATATATATATATATATATATATATATATAAAAAATATATATATATATACATATATATATAATATATATATATATATATATATATATATATATATATATATATATATATATATATATATATATATATATATATATATCCTTGTTATGTGTAAACATGAGTGTTGTATATACCTTCCCAGATCTACCCCACCATATTTATCTATGTGTATATTTAGATATAACAACATACTGATTCAACATTATTTTCACAAACAAGTAGACAACAATTGTAGAAGTCAAAGCAGTTGTTCACTACTATTCAGTATGTGTACTGACACATATATCTGAAAAAACAATAAATGTCTTCACAGCTCCGATGGCTTAGTGGTTAACTGATGTGACTATAGTGTACAGGGCTCTGTCCTGGGTTCAAGACCTGCAAGGGCTGTTTATTTTATTTCTAGGCAAAACAAGGACTGTTGTATGCAGAGTGTTTGAGGCAGTTTTGAGCAGCTTTAAGCAGGTTTGCGTGGGTTTGTGTGACGGTAAGCAGTGCTAATGTACGGTTAAACGAAAAGGTGCTTACACTGTGTAGGCTTCTCTTACCAGTGCGCAAATCTGCTTAGCAGTTACATTTAAGCAATGCTTACTCCTGCTAAGCATAGCTTAGCCTTGGTAACCAGTGATCACATTCCAGACTAATAAAATAGCAGGTTAATGAAATCTTTAATAAGTATATTTAATTCCATGTACATAACATGCTGCTGTGTGTCATTACAGTAGCAATGGGTGTGCATATACTGTATGGGACACCTGAGTATATATGGCTAGTACAACAATCTTTTCTTTTTGTATGTGTTTCATACATGGGTAGCATACCAGGTTATATACAGTCACACTTGCATGTATTGTGTCATTACATTACTACTGTTAACAGTGCTTTCCCAAGTAAGAGTAGATTGCTGATTGTAGTACTGGAACCATACACCCCTGCATGCAAAGCTGGACTCTGAGTACTGATTATCGTTTTCTTGGTGTGTGAGCTGTGTGTTATTAAGTATTTGCTACTGGATATTGATCTGATATGTGGATATTAACTGTAGACTACTATGTGTATAGGACATGTCATTGAAGGCTGCTGTTATGTAGTAATGGCATACCTATCTGTGTCAGATTTCTATCTGTCAAAACATTCATCCTAATGCATGACCTGTTGGCTAGCTGATTTCTGTCTGTCCTCTGTACAGATATGCAGATGTCAGGTATCCATATTGGCTCCTTACAGCCAATCTATGCTTGACTGACACTGACATGTCTGCCCAGCTGTGTTATGAATGCCACAGCTAGGAACCCCCAACCTGTATGCACCACATGCCATGGATACCGCAACTAGACTACCACAGTCAACAGAACATGCTTGGGTACAGGTCTCCAACCCAGACACTGGCCATGTTGCGTAATATATGTTGCATACATGTAAGTTGGTGCACCTCACTGGTCCTCTGCAAGAGAAAACCAGATGATTGGGTGTTGCATTTAACTGTCACCCTAGGGGGTCACTCAAGTAGCATCAGTTGATAGATGGCCTGCTGACAAATGTCAGGTGGCATGATACCACTGTACCCACATCCCCTACTTTTCTCATCTCTCCATGGACATTATCCTGGTACACACCTAGGAAGACCTGCACCTTTGGACCCAAGTACTGACAAATGTGTCAGTGTGCATTACTGAGAATAACAGTGTCTGTGTGATTGTAAACTTGTAGTTGATAATACCCCGAGGGCCTTCTCACCCACTACACCCCCCATTGTCATAGTTAGAAATGGTTGCTGGTGTAATGGACATTAAATGTACCTTGTTACACTCTTCACCCTATGGGCTACCTGGAGCGTGTAGTACAGCATAACACTGTTATACAAATGAGCAGATAGGCATGGGTCACCCTCTGAGTCCTGGCAAGTGTTTGTATGTGTGTGCAAGTGAGTATACTCTGAAAAACTTAAAAGACAGCACGGACATAAGAATTATGAAGGCTGACAAGGGGGGCAAAATAGTAATTATGGAAAATTCACAATATATAAACTCAATGGAAGCTTTGTTAATGGACAAACATGTCTATCAAGAAGTAGATACTAAGATGATACAAAAAAGTTTTTTAAGATTAGATACTACTTTATTTGATATGTTTAGTCAAGATGAAATAGACTATGCAACATATAGTTTCCTATTAGTTGAATTTCCTAAAATGGGAAACATGTTTGGTATCCCAAAACTACAAAAAAACCTGTTTGATCCCCTTTTAGGCCAATTATCTCAGCCCCAAATGTAAGACAGAAAATATCTCCATTTGGTTAGATTACACTTTGAATCCAATAGTACAACGTTCTAAATATTATTTAAAAGACTCTTGGCATCTATTGGAACAGCTTAGAGAATTACAACCTCTGACATCTGAATTCTTTCTTGCTTCCTTGGATGTACAATCTTTATACACTTGTATTGATCATGAATTTGGAATTGAACATTTAAGACAATATTTGGTTGCTAACACAAATTTAAGTAATATTAAGGTTAACACCATTTGTAGTCTTATGGAATGTGTATTACAAAACAACTTTTTCAAATTCAATGATAAATTTTATAGGCAAGTTTCGGGTGTGGCAATGGGGGCAAGGGTAGCTCCGGCCTATGCAAATCTGACTATGGCACAATGGGAAAACACTTTCGTGGCAAATTCTATTTACAAAGACAAGATCATCTTTTACACCAGATACATAGATGATCTGTTTTTCTATGGAATGGTACCTTACAGGAATTTCATGACTTTGTTCATTATTTGAACAACACTACAAATTGTTTAACATTCACTGTTGGTGAATTTGGAACTAACATCAATTTTTTTGGATTTACATTTAAGTTATGACAATGTACTTAAAACATTTTCAAGTTCCATATATAGAAAACCTACATTTGCAAATCAGTATTTGCACAAAAACAGTATACACCCTTACCACATGAAGAAAGGGGTTATAAAGGGTCAATACATTCGTCTAAGCAGGTTGACATCTGACAATGAGATTTTTCTGAGTGAAACAAATAATCTAAGGGATTTTTGTCAATAGAGGTTATAAGTTGGCATGGTTAAAAACAATAGAAAGAGAAGTAACATTTCTTCGTGAGACCACAGCAAGGCCTAATTTAACAGTAGGGTCACTGGTCACAGAAGTAACAACTAAGAACAATAGGGAATTTAGTGGTTCCTTTTTGCTACCCATTTCTAATGAGATGTGGCTTATTAAAGACATTATTGTAAATAACTGGAAGATTATCTTGGGTAACCAAGATTTAGCGAACATTTTAGGCATTAAACCAATGTTCACTTTCAAAAAAGTAGTTAATCTAAAAAGTATACTTGAGAAAAAGGAAAACAGATGTACTACAAATAGAACGGGTGTCATACAAACTAAAGGCACCTTTTCTTGCCACTGTTGTAAACAGTGTAGATACATCACTAATTCATCTTTTGTACACTTTAAGCATTTACGAACAACACATTGGTCAAAACAGTATTTTACATGTCACAGTACTATGGTTGTTTATTTTGCTCAGTGCCAAACATGTCCAAGTTATTATGTGGGAATGACCACAAGAGCCTTGAAAGTCAGAATTAGTGAACACATTTTGGCTATAAAGAAAAAGACACAAATAATGCATTAGCAAGGCATTCTATCATTTGTAATGAATTTAAAAGTTTACATTTGCTGTTCTAGATAGTGTAAATAGTGTAACATTTGGTGGTAATTTCAAACTTTTATTAGAATGTAAAGAGTCCTTTTGGCAAATATTTTTAGGAGCTGACAAATTTCCAGGTCTCAATGAAACTATAAATATGAGATGTTTCCTGGAAATGAATTCATAATTTTTATTGTGATATCACATATTCAAATGATATAGTTATATTAGTGTTAAACATATACTTGAGAAGTATTTATTTAGGATGTTTTAAGAGTTCATATGTACTATATATAGTTTTCAGTAATTTTTTATGGTATGTCTTTAAATTTCATTCATTGCCATCAATTATGTATGTAAATTAATTGTGATTGAATAGTACTTAAACAGGTGTATGGATGGTGAAGTTGTTTCTGAGGAAGTTCACAGAAGATTAAAGTGAATGAAAGCGCTAATAACTTGTGGAGTCTCATAATTTGCTGCTGGGTTTAAGCTGACTTCGTTTTTCCAGAGTTACTTGGTTGCAGTGTCTTTCTGTTCTTTGAAGTTTTTGTACGTTTTCAGCTTTTTACCTTTGGCTAGAATTATGTCACAAGACCCATTGATGGATTTATCCACCTATCCAGTTCCAGAAGGATTTATGCATTTTTCTGAACAGCTAACAAGTGTTATTACTACAGCAATTCAAAACGGTATCGAAAATGCTTCCAAACCAGGTACTTTTTCATTCGGTGAGGGAAGTCAAAATGCGAACACCCGTAATCGTGGTTATTTGGCCAGCACACAGGATAACGGAAGTGCCAGCAAGTCGCAAGACGTTCCTTTCGTGGGTCCGAGTAGTGTGGTGGAATATATCGCAAAAGATGCAGAAAACCCTTTTGAAAATATCCAGGACATTGAAATTGCTGACAAAGTAAGTAACACAGTGGATTCTGATTTTCAGAATCAAAAAAGCTGTAAACAAAGTATCTATGAGCTTGAAAGACTAACTTTTAAACACGTAAACCTAGATTTGGAAATCTGTTATCTTGCTGAGTGTGTCAAGCGCAAGTGTGTCCCACAAGGTCTTCACTGCAGTAAATTTCCAAACTGTTTAGCGTTTGGGGACAGTTTGTATGAAGAACTGACTGGTTTATTTAACGACTTTGGACTAAAATTGATGACGGCTTTGATTAACCATTATACAAAGCAGCTACAAGTCTTAAAACAACAAATGACTGATTTAGACTCTAAAATTAAGAACTTTGCTTGTTTTTCTACTTTTACGAGTTTGTACTCCAGCATTACTGCTAGAGCAGACCGGCAAAGAGCGACGATCATTTCAAGAAAGCAAAAGAAATTAAAAAGGGACATTACAGCATATGCTAACAAAAAAGCTTATGTTTTGGTATCACATGTTGACACAGAATATATGCATGATACTAATTGTAATAACAAGCATATTGTGGATTCAAATGACAAAAGAAATATGTCTGGCTCTAATAGTAGGTTGAGCAATAATGGTGGGGCAAATAATATCGAAGCCCCCATCTTAGATAATTGTAATAACTGTGACAGGAATGGTCAGGTTGCTAGTGCATCTAACAATGATAGTCACACAGTTTCTAATAATACCACAAATACGGACAATAACTGTGGTGACAATGGATCCAATAGAGGTCCTTTTTTAGTCGACAAACAGGGGAACAAACGTGGGCCAACTTGGAACAAAGTGGTTCAGAACAAACCCAAGGGAAGGCTGAGAAACAGAAAGAGATGGTAGGGGCAGTTCCCTTAAATTCATATGAAATACAGATACACAACTTGTCAAATATGGAAATTTCTGAAGAGACTACTAGTCTCTTACAGAAAGGTTTGTCTTTATTCCTTCCAATCATTTTAATAAGACAAAAACCATAATAGATTTCAGATTAACACTTAGGAAATTAAATCTTAAATACATTATGAAAGACATTACAACAATCTCTACACAAGAAGGTCCCAGGAAAGCTAGTACCTTTAATCCACCACTAGTGGGCACACTTCAAGTTTTTCAAAACATATGTGAGGAAGCTATGAGAAACATAAATGCCACTAGCTTTCCTGAGAATTTAAGTGAGCCAGAGTTAACGGCTCTGAAAACTTAAAAGACAGCACGGACATAAGAATTATGAAGGCTGACAAGGGGGGCAAAATAGTAATTATGGAAAATTCACAATATATAAACTCAATGGAAGCTTTGTTAATGGACAAACATGTCTATCAAGAAGTAGATACTAAGATGATACAAAAAAGTTTTTTAAGATTAGATACTACTTTATTTGATATGTTTAGTCAAGATGAAATAGACTATGCAACATATAGTTTCCTATTAGTTGAATTTCCTAAAATGGGAAACATGTTTGGTATCCCAAAACTACAAAAACCTGTTTGATCCCCTTTTAGGCCAATTATCTCAGCCCCAAATGTAAGACAGAAAATATCTCCATTTGGTTAGATTACACTTTGAATCCAATAGTACAACGTTCTAAATATTATTTAAAAGACTCTTGGCATCTATTGGAACAGCTTAGAGAATTACAACCTCTGACATCTGAATTCTTTCTTGCTTCCTTGGATGTACAATCTTTATACACTTGTATTGATCATGAATTTGGAATTGAACATTTAAGACAATATTTGGTTGCTAACAAAAATTTAAGTAATATTAAGGTTAACACCATTTGTAGTCTTATGGAATGTGTATTACAAAACAACTTTTCAAATTCAATGATAAATTTTATAGGCAAGTTTGTGTGGCAATGGGGCAAGGGTAGCTCCGGCCTATGCAAATCTGACTATGGCACAATGGGAAAACACTTTCGTGGCAAATTCTATTTACAAAGACAAGATCATCTTTTACACCAGATACATAGATGATCTGTTTTTTCTATGGAATGGTACCTTACAGGAATTTCATGACTTTGTTCATTATTTGAACAACACTACAAATTGTTTAACATTCACTGTTGGTGAATTTAGAACTAACATCAATTTTTTTGGATTTACATTTAAGTTATGACAATGTACTTAAAAAATTTTCAAGTTCCATATATAGAAAACCTACATTTGCAAATCAGTATTTGCACAAAACAGTATACACCCTTACCACATGAAGAAAGGGGTTATAAAGGGTCAATACATTCGTCTAAGCAGGTTGACATCTGACAATGAGATTTTTCTGAGTGAAACAAATAATCTAAGGGGATTTTTTGTCAATAGAGGTTATAAGTTGGCATGGTTAAAAACAATAGAAAGAGAAGTAACATTTCTTCATGAGACCACAGCAAGGCCTATTTTAACAGTAGGGTCACTGGTCACAGAAGTAACAACTAAGAACAATAGGGAATTTAGTGGTGCCTTTTTGCTACCCATTTCTAATGAGATGTGGCTTATTAAAGACATTATTGTAAATAACTGGAAGATTATCTTGGGTAACCAAGATTTAGCGAACATTTTAGGCATTAAACCAATGTTCACTTTCAAAAAAGTAGTTAATCTAAAAAGTATACTTGAGAAAAAGGAAAACAGATGTACTACAAATAGAACGGGTGTCATACAAACTAAAGGCACCTTTTCTTGCCACTGTTGTAAACAGTGTAGATACATCACTAATTCATCTTTTGTACACTTTAAGCATTTACGAACAACACATTGGTCAAAACAGTATTTTACATGTCACAGTACTATGGTTGTTTATTTTGCTCAGTGCCAAACATGTCCAAGTTATTATGTGGGAATGACCACAAGAGCCTTGAAAGTCAGAATTAGTGAACACATTTTGGCTATAAAGAAAAAGACACAAATAATGCATTAGCAAGGCATTCTATCATTTGTAATGCATTTAAAAGTTTACATTTGCTGTTCTAGATAGTGTAAATAGTGTAACATTTGGTGGTAATTTCAAACTTTTATTAGAATGTAAAGAGTCCTTTTGGCAAATATTTTTAGGAGCTGACAAATTTCCAGGTCTCAATGAAACTATAAATATGAGATGTTTCCTGGAAATGAATTCATAATTTTTATTGTGATATCACATATTCAAATGATATAGTTATATTAGTGTTAAACATATACTTGAGAATTATTTATTTAGGATGTTTTAAGAGTTCATATGTACTATATATAGTTTTCAGTAATTTTTTATGGTATGTCTTTAAATTTTATTCATTGCCATCAATTATGTATGTAAATTAATTGTGATTGAATAGTACTTAAACAGGTGTATGGATGGTGAAGTTGTTTCTGAGGAAGTTCACAGAAGATTAAAGTGAATGAAAGCGCTAAAAACAACTTGTGGAGTCTCATAATTTGCTGCTGGGTTTAAGCTGACTTCGTTTTTCCAGAGTTACTTGGTTGCAGTGTCTTTCTGTTCTTTGAAGTGAGTATATTTGTAGGATACAGCATTCTGAGGCCACATTCTCCAAATACAATGCACCTTGCCATACTTTATAAGGAATAGTGATGTTGCTGACATTAGGAGAGCCATGACAAACCCTCACACTACTATCCCTGTGGCATGTGCAATAAAAGTATATTCCTGTAGTAGCATTGATTAGACAGACAAGGAGTTGTATTGCAGTTCTGGACAATGTGTGATTGTGGGTATGTCAGAGCATTATCATGGCTTTCAGTGAGTAAAATATCCAATCTGGGGTGTGGGTGCTGGATATACTGTCTTTACACCATGGTACCCCCAGTACATGTTCCAAGGTCCACTGTATGAAGACCATACAGGTAAATGATTACACTATCCAGCCCAATGATGCATGTGCTGTGTGCAAATTATCAGTAACAGAATGGACTCACTGACAAGGTAGTTAGCACTGATAAACCCAGGTCGCTCAGATTTGTCTATGACTATTATGTGTTTGTCAATGTGTATATGATAGCATGTCATACTATGTGTTGTTCATTAACACCCAGTACATCCCCATTACCATAATGTACAAGACCTGGTGATGTTCTTCACTTAAAAAGATACCCAGGACACACCACATCCTAAAAGCTGTGTGGTGTGTGCAATTAAGGCCAAATACATTAGTAACAATAATTATATAGGTAGGGGTTCTACTCTCAGTGTTGCCAAGTAAGTGTATGTGTATGTGAAGGGATCTACTTCAGTTTGCAGAAAATAGATGTCCCAGGAGGTCATCTGTCTGAGAACTGACTGGCAAATGCTAACATAGAACATGCTGGAGGGATAGATTCCTGCCACAGAGACTCCCCATGCTTTGGAACAAAATTCCTAACTACATTAGGCAGAGCCCCTCACTAACACTCTTCAAGAGAAACCTTGACGAGTGGATGGGTAACAGAAAATACACCCCTGAGATCACTTCATTGGCTCTTCTTGACAGAGGCTCAGTTAATTAATCAGTGGGGTGGCGAAAGCTGACACACTCTGGCTATGCTTATAAATGCCCTCGGGCAGATAGCCTAGTACCTACCTATGAACCTATGAACCTATGAACATTTCAAAGGAACCATCTTGTGGAAATTTATTCCATCAAAACTAGTAGTAGATGTGTAAATGCCCTCTTCCCCAATGTACAGCTGTACAGCGATACTGGAGTTGATATTTACAGTTGGGTGTGGATGTTGTGGACACAGCCACACCCATTAGGGTTATTGTGTGTATCCCCCACTTAGTCTGCTGTAATACTGTAAGTTTCAGTTAACAGGTTAAGTAGTTGTCAATCACACTATGTGTAGTTCTACACTACCCCACACCCTCCAAAGTAGAGGGCGGTACCACCCACACCAGCACACCTATGTTTACCAACTCCAGGATTGCACTACATTGGGGAAGAGGACATATACCCTGCCAGTACCATCATCAATGACATTAAACTGGCATGTGATGTTTTGTCTATTTTGTCTTGGTGGAATTACATAGGCTAAAATGAGTTCACTGCAAAATTAAGTACATTCATGTGTATAGTGTTCTCTGTGTATTGCATCAGCACCAAAGCCTCTGTGTGTGTTTGCTATTCACAAACATTTGGTGCATGCCACCCAGTACACTTACTATTGCCCACTGTAGAAGGGCTGCTGACATCAGCCACTATGTTCTCACCTGTATACACCCCTCAGACCTATCAGCCATGTGGCACATGTAGTAACTGTTATACAGACCCGTTACTTGTGTTCAGCTGTACGCTGGATATGACACAGTCAATGTGTCACCACCATGCCATACCCCTTGTAGGAAACAACAGCAGACCAACATCATGCTGACACAGAGACACCTACAACACAAACTGAATATATTATGGAGACCACAATCAGTCAGTGTTAATAACTATAATGCATCATGGCTGGACAGCTACACATCCTGACATGTAAGCATTAAACTTTCCAGGTGAAAACATGTTACACAGCATTACTTTGCTAAATCTTAGTACATTCACCCTGTGCATCAGAACCATATTAGCATGTCCCTGCATCAATGGTATGGATGACAGGGATGTAGTACAGGTATCATCATATGCAGAGGGCGTGTTGTGGGTTTGCCAGATTCCTTGGCTCAGCTGTTTGGTTGACATCATGTGTGTTTGTGTGTGTGTGTGTGTGTGTGTGTGTGTTAGGGGGTTTTGTTATCAATTGGGCTGTGCAGATGTGGTGTGTGTAGGTATGGTGGTGCCCTATCTGTGTTGATGATATGTGTGTGTATGTATACACACAGTTCTGCCATGTGGCTGTGCTATACAGGGGTTTGTTGGACAGCTGCAGACTGTACATGGCAGGGTGTCTGGCCATGGACAGGAGAACTGTGCCTGCCAGGGGTTCCATGGGCACTACCAGGTACAAGCCCAGATATGGTACTCTCCCCTGATGGTGACAAATGTCCACTAGATCCAGGTCCCTGTTGGTACCGGTAAGGACCATGTGCACATGGACTGCTGTGTTGTGGTGTGGACAACACCCCCCCCCCTGCAGTGCTGGTGCTGCTACTGCAACTATGGGAGCATCTGTGACTTGTTGCATGTCCATGTAGACCTCCACATGTTGATGTTGCTGACATACGTCTACGTGGCTGTTGCGCTACTCCCACTATATGCTCTAACACAGACATTGCACAGTCGAGGATTCCCACCATCTCACCCAACCGTCTATCCAGGACCTCTGGAAAATAACGATGGGCACCTGCAAGATCATGGATGCTGTCGAGTACAGCAGAATGAGTAGCCCTCTGGAGCCTCAGACCCTGTCTGGTATAACATTCCATACGTGCCTGTGCATCCATGACAGCCCGAAATATGCATCTAGTGACACCTGCTGTGGCACTTCCGCCAGGGGAAGATGGCCAGCAGCCCTCCTATGAGTACCCCTGTACATCTGCCTGCGTGGTACCTTGCTGGTCATGTGGCTATGGCTGCTGTGTACAGACACACTTGCCATAGTCACCACACTGTCCTGTCCTATGCCACCACCTGTCAACTGTCCCTCATCTATGGCCACTGGTGATGGGGTATGTATGGGCACTGTGACTGTGTAGAGGGATGGGGTGGATAAAAGTAGGATGTCAACCGATGGCACAGCTTCAGCCCCTGACAACCCTGCCTGTGCCTCACCATACCTATCATCATTGTCAGAGTCTTTATGGACACTAACATCAGTTTTCCTACAGGAGGGACTCTTACCCACCTCGCCACCTGTAAGGGGAAAACAAAAAATGTAATTTAAGACCTGTACGTCATTGCTTACCTCTACACACACACACTCACACACACACACACACACACACACACACACACACACACACACACACACACACACACACACACACACACACTTACAAGTGAGGTGGCAGAAAGATATTACACAGACCTCTCATTACTCAACAGTGAACATGCATGACATATGGCACTCAACAGCATGCATTGCAGCTATACTCAGTCCTTATTATCAACATTATACATCTCTGTGATGCATGAGTTGTGTTAGTAGGTGATACCCCTTCCCCTGAACACACTACACCCATGTACACAGTATTGCTGTGCACCTGTTCAGCACACTGGCATGTACTGTGCACCATACCTCAATGAGTGTACACACCATTGCTGAATATGTATATGTGTGGCAGTTATGTTAGCTCTGTTGCTCACAGCCCCTATGTGCTTGTCTGACACATACCTGGGATGATATGAGGACAGATGTCAATAGTGAATGCCTGACCTCTAATTTGCAGATCTCATCATCAGCATTGCATGTATGAGCAATGAAATCCAATTACACTGACACCCTTCAATGCTTACTGTGGCTATGAGGAGTGTACACACCCTTATTGACAAGCCAGCCTCTTCTATGATATGCAGTGGGGCCACAATACTGCATATGTTAACATTACACACACCTCATATGTGACATATGACCTGTCCAATCAAATACAGCATCAAAGAAATGTGTTGTGCAGATGCTGATTGAGATGCATTACAATATGTGGGTTGCATAAGTGTGCACACCCTTAACATGATGGTTTGTTGCAGCACCTGCTAAGTGAACTACAGCAGTCACTATTCCTGGAAGGGGTATACTAGCATGGCCTATCTTCAGTTGTCATTATTTGGTCACTCCACCCTACAAATGTCTCCCAACTCTGCCGGATTGCAAGGCCAGCTCATGTACACAGCCCTTGGAGGTCACACAGTGCCTTCACTATTGCTGTGGAGTCAGGGTTATGTCTGGCACAATTCATGACATTGACTGTGTTCAAATACAGCCATTCTTAGCAAGCTTTGGATGTATTCTTCAGTTCACTGTTGTGTTTCAGGATGACACCACTCCCCATCCTCAGCTTTATTGCAGATGCTTGGCAACTATGGGCCACACATGAGTGTAATTTAGCAGTGTTTCAAATTCAGAACACCATGTCTACTGGCCTAGTCCCTGCTAATGAACTGCAAATCTAAAGGTATACACTGGTACCAGCAAGGTACAGATGGGGATAGTGGACCTGAGGTGGAGTGAGGTGTTGCTTGTGCACCACATGTATCTTTATTAATACTGTCTGTAGGTTTCAGCCTTGGTCTCAGTATACAATTATACATTGCAATGCATGCCTATGGGAGACTTGATATTATGCATATGCTACCTGTAGAGAGCCCTGGATGATGTTTCCCATGGAACAGCTCTTCCATCTGATTACCCTAACCCATAGGCCACACTTATGCAGAGTCAAGGCAATTGTTGACACAGGTACTGCACAGGCAATACTTGCTAAGCATTCCTTCAAGTCCATCAGTGTTGCTGCATGTTTCTGGGCAGCCTCCCTGACCTGTTTGCAACATGTGTTGTCATCTGTCTTGGATGGGCATCTGTTTATTTTCTACATTAATGTTGTCCCATACTTCATAATCACATATATGACTGTCTGCACTGTTTGCCGTGGTGTATGCAATGGTGAGGTAAGGCTATGTCTCCCACTCCAGAGTGCTACCTTTTGGATATAGGATCCATTCCATGGTTTGTAAGATGTATGCAAGGCATGGCTGCCTCTGTTGCAGGTATGTCATGGACATACTTCTTGGACAGCAGACCATTACTTGGTGTGACACTGAGGCCCTGTACTTGATGGAAGGTGCATACTCAAGAGGAGTGAATGCTGTCAGTGCCTCAAAAGCTGCTTCCACAATAGGTTATTTGGGGTGTGCGCACACATATGCTTCAGTGTTTGTTAAGGTATGTATTCCCCATATTTGTTGTTCTAACATAATATTCCATATTACACATTCATTGCTCATGTTAGGATCACATTACAGGTTGTAAAAGGTGTGTAATGTGGTATTATGATATGGCGTTGTGTAGATCTGTAATAGTTGCCATTGTAATAGTGGTGTATACACTGTTGTAGCCACTGTATAAGGATAATGTTTCAGACATGTCTCTACTGTATTCCATTTTTCTCACCATTATGTTCATCTCTGTCTACACATCTTGCACTGACAGGTTGTTAGATATACTGCAGGACTCTTACATACCCTTCAGATATGCCACCATAGTGACTACTGTAATGCAGTGCAGTTAACAGCAACAATAAGTGAACATGTACAGCATGCATTATGGGTAGGTGTGTTAAATGTATGCATGGCAAATACCATGGCCATAACATGGCCGGTGTATTGGCAAACCTGAACAAAACAACTCCATACTCATCAGCTACAGGCTGCTGCCCCAGTTGTATACCAGAGGGACCTACATTGTTGTGTGAGAGATGTAATGTCAGTAGCCACACCTGTGGCATTGGTACAGGGTGGGAGCAACATTTCAGTATATCAACAGTACAAACCAACAATACTAGAGATTATGCACATCTGTTCATTATTACACTGCAGCAACAGACTATGTTATCTGACATACATGCCGATACTTTACAGATGAGGTTGGATAAGCAACAGTGGTCTACTAATGTGCCCTGAGCCTTACATGCATGCTCCTCGTTCATTGTGTGAGTAGCACCCACCTCCACAATGCTATCATCAGGTTCCTGGCTTGGCTGGTGGGCAGGTGCCCCAAGCGTGCAAGGAGCTCCTTAGCATGTATCAGTGGGGGCTGGATGGCATGACCCTCACCTGTGGCTAGCTGGTCCCTCCTAACTGCAGCAGCACGCTGATGGGTGTGGCGAATGAGATCAGTGCACTGATATTGGACCTGCTCATAACTCTGCTTATGCAGGTCAACATCGTTTACCCTGTGGATGAGCTCATTCCATAGTGCAGTCATCTCCTGCAGATCATGGGCCATACATCCCAAGGGGGTTCTGTAATGCTGGACATGGAAATTAATTATTATGTCATTCTCCTGGGGCGTATAAGCAGGGAGATGCTCCCAGGACATGGTACCTGGAAGACATAAACAGGAAAAAAGGCCTGAGGACCTCATACTGCAAGAATATAATAGTTGTTAATTGACATCTCACCCCCCCCACCATATCTGCAACAATAATCTGAACACACTAATCAATGGGTATGTTTACACCAAACCTACATTGGGACATATATCCTATTGTGCAACAAATATTGAAATGTGTTTCTATTCATGTTCCATGTTGAAACACTATCATTGGTGGCATGTTGCTATCAATGTAACCTGTATGCCATTGTAATGGCCACTGTGGTTCCATATATGCATGCATTCTGTTTGCTATGCAACTGTTCCAAATCTGGTGTTTTGGGTTAATGGGAATATCTATGCATGGAGTTATAACTAATCCTGGATTGTGTTGACTATTACTAACCCACATATGTTCTAAAACTGCAACACAATAGCTTGTTTGGGAAGACATTTCCCAGCAGGATCACCTCTCCCACCTCATCTGGCCATGGTACCAGACCACAGCACATCTGGGACCCACCCCGGGACCTCCTCATCTGCTGGCCCTGCACTACCTTCAGGTGGAACCACCTCAGGTGATGGGGATCCTCCCCTACTGGGAGTGGGCACAGAGAGGATCCTGTCACCTGAAGCCAGGTTCAGGGTCTGGTGCATAGAGAGCTCTGCAGAGAATTGGGGGATCTGCTACACCAGCTTGAGGCCATCATGGTGCATTTAGAGGGTCAGCTTGCCCTTCCTGCTGAGCTCCCAGCACATCAACCTTCAGGGCTGTGAAGGTGCAGTGGTGGCTGCCCATGGGTGGGGACCTCAGTCCCACTCTTTCCATTAGGGGGCTTATGGGCTTCCATTTCCAAACACCTCTCCCCGTCCAAGGTGTTTACCCACCACATGTGTCATATACCCCCCTGTATGCTGTCTTGTCTGTCTTCCGACCTAATCTACCTCCCCAAATATATCTACTATCCTTCCCCAACATCCCACTCTCACCTTAACAAAAAAAAGGGCAATCTGTTCCCCAAAAAAATTTTACACCATACATAACTGTCCATTTCACACCCGCTTACAACTGCTTACAGGTGCCTTAATCACTCTGTATCCAACAGCCCTTGTTCTGGTCAGCAAATAAATTATCAGCCCTTGC